>NC_064853.1:91418740-91748740 GCF_024139225.1 Suncus etruscus | reverse complement strand
AAGCACTTTCATTAAGTTGATAAAACAATGAGAGCTTAAACACAATATATATTATAAATATATATTTATTTATATATAGTGCCCAAGAGATAGTAATGCTCTTGCCTTGCAAGTGACCAAGCCAGGCTCAGTCCCTGAAAGTGCATATTGTATCCTAAGCCTACCAACTTAGGCATCACTCCTGGACATGCTTTTGGGAGCATGTAATGCTGGGGATTGAACCTAGGTCTACTGCATTTAAAGCAGGTAATCAGAGTGTTGAGCTTTCCTCCCACACAAACTCAGTTGAAGAATAATTGATATATCACATTGCTTCCATCCATTATAATCTGCAACTCAATATCATTGTGATACCACAAATTTCCTCACTCAGTTCAAAATACAATGATTTGAAAAATAGCTCAGGGGGGTATAACTTGATGGGCAAGGTGTTGAGTCCAACCCCAAGACTCCATGTCCCCCGAAGGATACCTGGGTTATCCCGGACCCTAAGCACCACATCCTTGGATCCAAGCACTAAACTATGCAGTTCAGTTGTTCCTCTGAAGTGGCTTCTGATTCTCCTAAACACTGCTTAGGAAGCCCCATTTAAAAAAAAAATTAAATAAATAAATAAATGTCTATAAAGAAACAGAGGGTATTTAACAGATATTTATCCTAGGGGAAAAAGAGAAAAGTCCAATGATGTAAATAAAGCCATACCAGGAAGGTTCACACAGAAGGATTCATAGTATGACCTCCTGAGTATGGAAAACTTCATTTTTTTTTCCCTAGAGACAGACAATTTGCAATTCCTGGGCAAGAGGTCCCTTTGATTATTTTCATCTTTAGTTTTAGTATGTTACAGTAGTTTTAATTCTTTAAATTTTTTGGCTTTTGGGTCACATCCGGCAGTGCTTGGGGGTTACTCCTGGCTCTATGCTCAGAAATCGCTCCTGGCAGGCTCGGGAGACTATATGGGACGCTGGGATTTGAACCAGCGACCTTCTGCACACAAGGCAAATGCCTTACCTCCATGCTATCTCTCTGGCCCCAGTTTTAATTCTTTTATTTTATTTTTATTATATATATTTTATTTTTATTATATTTTATTATATTTTATTTTTATTATATTTTATTATATTTTATTTTTATTATATTTTATTATATTTTATTTTAATTATATATATAGGTTTTTGGGTCACATCTGGCAGCACTCAGGGCCCACTCCTGGCTCTACGCTCAGGGACCATATGGGATGCCGGAATTTGAACCACTGACCTTCTGCATGAAAGGCAAACGCCTTACCTTTATGCTATCTCTCCGGCCCCTATATATATTTTTATTACAAATATGATTGTAGTTTGGTTTCAGTCATACAAAGAACACTTCCTCAAAGAAGAAATACAAATGGCCAAAAGATACATGAAAAAATGCTCCACATCACTAATCACCAGGGAGATGCAAATCAAAACTACAATGAGGTACCATCTCACACCACAGAGACTGGCACACATCACAAAGAACAGGAACAATCAGTGCTGGTGGGGATGTTGAGAGAAAGGTACTCTTATTCACTGCTGGTGGGAATGCCATCTAATCCAGCCTTTATGGAAAACAATATGGATATTCCTAAAAAAAAAATCTGAAAATTGGGCTCTCATATGATCCAGCTATTCCAATCGTAGGGATATATACCCTAAGAACTCAAAAACACAATACAAAAATACCTTCCTCACACCTATATTTATTGCAGCACTATTTACAATAGCCAGAAGCTGGAAACAACCAAGATGCTCCTCAACAGATGAATGCTAAAGAAACTGTGGTACATATATAGACAATGGAATATTATGCAGCTGTCAGGAGAGATGAAGTCATAAAATCTCCTATAGATGGATGTACATGGAATCTATTGTGTTGAGTGAAATAAGTCAGAGGGAGAGAGAAAGACAAAGAATAGTCTCACTCGCAAAATTTAAAGACATTACTGTAATAAGGTCTAGAGACAATAGGGCTGGAAAGGCCGAAGGACCGGCTTACAATTTGAAGCTCATCACAAAGAGTGGTGAATGCTGTTAGGGAAATAACTACACTAATACCTAGCATGACAATGTTAAAGAATGAGAGAAGTAGAATGCCTGTCTTGAATACAGGCAGAGGTGGGGGGAGGGGGCATTGTGGAAAGAAGAGGTCCCTTTAAAGTTAGGTAGAATCTGTCCTCTCTAGAGTCAAACATGCACTTAGAGAGATTGTACTGTGGTTAAGGTCAGAACATTGTTGGCACAGACTTAGTTTAAATCCCAGCACCACATATGGTCCCAGATCACCACCAGGGATCACTCTTGAGCACAGAACGAGGAATAGTCCCTGATAAACACCAGATGTGTCTGTCCCTCACCTCCCATCCCACCCTGAAAAAATGTTGTCAGATGCAATTTTAAATTTTAAATGCAAATTTTCAAAAGTATCTAATAAAAATCTAAGGAAGAACCAGAGCAATAGTATATAGCCAGTAAGGAGCTTGCCTGGCATTTGGCCAACCCGATTCGATCCCTGAAGTTCTACTCTATCTGGTGCCCCGAGACCAGAAATAATCAATGAGCACAGAGCCAGAAGTAAGCCCTGAGCATAGGCAGGTGTAGCCCCCCAAAACAGCCAAACAAATAAAAATTCACCTAAGGGAACCTTGACAACGTAGAGTTCTATTTAGGTGGAGTCTAGGAATCTGCATTTTTAGCAAGCAGCCCTGCTGTTTTTCATCACTGTTCCTAAGTCACTGTGAGCCCTCCTCCACCCCAGCGGCAGTGGCATTCTTGGAACAAACGTCACAACCACGAGGCAACTCACCTTGACCTACACACAAGGAGGTTGTCTCGCGGGAGTCCTAGCCATGAATTTCATCTTCAAGCCAAGCCGTGAAGCGTACCAGTGAGCCTGCGCTCCTTATTATCACCCATCCTGCTTTCCTTCCTCATGTCTTCAGGGAATGCCATATGCCCAGAGTCACTGGCAGCAGAAAACCAAAATAGTCCCGGAATAAATTATGTCACATTCAACGTGTGGCAGAAGGTACTTGGAATATTAACAAACGTGGACCTGCCAAGGATCATTACCAGCATTGTCTGTCTTCTGAGCACTTCTTCAAAAAAGAAAAAAAAAAAAAAATTAAAGCCTTCTGAGTTTGCTTTTCAATCACTCCAGAATTTGCACCTTCGTAAACCTAGAAAGAAAGCAAGGAGGTGCCTCTGACAGTTCTGCGAAGTTTTCTCTCTCCTGTGAAAGACAGCTTACCTTGTGCACAATGATAGCCTCAGCTACCTAGCACAGCATGGCCTATGCAAGCAAGGGAACTGAAGAGATGTTCCAGAGGGCAGGGCACTTGCCTTGCCCACAGCCAACCCAGGTTCATATTCCAGTGTCATATATGGTTTCCCACCCCCCCCCCCACACACACACCAGAACCCAAAGTATAACGCCTAAACATAGTGCTAGGAATAAGCCCTGGGAACTGTAGGATATTAATCCCTCCCCCCTCCCAAATTAAGAACAGCAGAGGTATGTCACCCGTCCTATGCCCAGGACAATTGAAAAGTTTCACTTCATTTCCTTCCCCCAGAAATGCACCCCAACTCAGGAAAGCTGCCACACCCAAGGTCAAACCCAACACTTGGAGGGCATAAATCAAGAATTATAAATAAATATAAACCTGTAAGAAAGAAGTCGTCTTAAAACTAAGGACTCAGATCTATCATATACCATTAATATATTATCATTCTCTTTCCTGAATATATACATAGCTCTTTTTATTGTTATTTTTTGCTTGGGAATCACACCCAGCTGTGCTCAGAGACTATTCTGGGTTCAGTACTCCAAGGTACTCACATAATACATGGGGAACATGTGGTGTAGGAATCAATCCAAGACTCCTGCATGTAAGAAAGCCCCCCAATTTGTTTTATCCAGGGAAGCAAAATGCTGATGATGACATTTTGCTTTTGTTTGTTAGTTTGTTTGGGGGCCACACCTGGCAATGCTCAGGGCTTATACCTAACTCTGCTTAGGGATCAGTCCTGGTGGACTCTCGGGGGACCATATAGGTTGCTGGAGATTTAACCCAGGAAAGTAATCTTATTGATCATTATCTCCTGGCTTACCTTTTAACTGTCTTCCTAACCTTTGTGGTTCCCACCACTACCACCAAAATTAAAGAAAAAGCCAGAAGGAAAATGATAAAGGTAAAGAACAATTTCTGTGAGGTTTTTACTCTAAGGAGCTGAACATTTCCACTTCAGCCATGTCATGGTAGTTTTCTATTAGTTTTTTCTCAGGTTCATTTTATATTTTATTTTATAAAAGAAAAACTTGATATTTCCTGTTCAGTCTTTGACAACAATCCCAACCCCATCTATTGAAACTTGTATTTTTCTGCTTTTACCGGGTCTTACATTTTTGAGTGATCTTCAGTGTTTCCCAGAGTAAGTGATATTAACCTTCCCTGCTTCCCCCTTGAAACTCTAGCACCCCCAATCTTTGCTGGACTGATTTAGTAGATGGTAGTAGCTTCAAGTGCAGGGAAATAGGAGTGCGGGAGATATGTCCTCAGGAGTAGTGTTTTCTGTTTTTCTGTTTGTTGTTCACTTAAAGAGTTCCAAGGATCCATTGAAATTTATTTTTCCCTGAAGAGAAAATCATTGGCCAAATAAGTTTGGGAACTTGGCTTGGAAGAGATGGTACATTGCCTTAACATGATTGATGCTGGGTTAACCCTTGACATGGCATCCAAGGTCCCCCAAGTCTCACCAAGAGTGATCCCTCAACACAGAGCCACAAGTACCCCCTTGAGCACAGCCTGGTGTGGCCGTAAATCAAAGTAAGAGTTTAAAAACCTCTGCTATAGAAAGAACCCAACAGCAGGGTCTATCTCTGGATGAAATTTTAGTAATTTATTAATAAGTACCCATCAAAGTCATTTTAAACTTTTAAATAAGAAATTCTAAATAATACTAGAAAGTCAGGATAACTTTTGCATAATCACCACCTTTGCCCTGTAGTTAGTCTTCAGTGACCTGGGAAATTGAGCAAATTTTGCTAAAATCAAATAAGCATCATTTTTTTAAATGATATCTTTATTTAAGCACCATAATTACAAAACATGTTTGTGGTTGGGTTTTAGTTTCAAAAAAGAACACCCCCTTTCACTAGTACAACATTCCCACAACCAATGTCCCTCATCTTCCTCCTTCCCCACCCCCTGCCTGTACTCGAGACAGGCATTCTACTTCTCTCATTCTTTAACATTTGCATAAACAATTTTTTAAATATTATTCTGGAGTCAGAAAGTCAGCTTAAAGGGCTCAGTGAGCATGGGCTTTGCATGAAAAAGATCCAAATTTGATCACTTGCACCACCCACACACTATCCTGGAGTAGTCTTTGACCATCACTGAGTGTGGCCAAAAGCAAGCAAACAGAAATCACTTTTTGAGGGGGAAGGGGTGGTGTTGGAAGCTGCACCCCCAGGTGCTCAGGAAGTGGCTTCCTAGCTTTGTGCTCAGAAAATTACATACTAGGGGCTCTCAAATGGGCTGGCCCTGTGCAAAAACAAGTGCCTTATCTCCTCTACTATGGAACGCGCTAGCCCACATTTTTAATCACTTTATTTATTTTGGATTTTTTTTTTTAGCCACACCTGGCTCAGAGTTTAGAGTTTACTCCTGGCACCATATATAGTGTCCAGGATCAAAATTCAGGTCTGCAGCATGCAAGGCAAACACTCTGTTCTATACCCTACAGCTCCAGAAATCACATTATACTCAAGCATTCTATTTCTGTGATTCAATTCATATAATTAATTTTTACTTTTACTAGAAGAATTAAAAATTATAGGAAAATAAATTTATCAGATGTCTTCAAACATTGATCTTAAGACCTTTTTACTTTCTTAAAAATTATATATTCTGGGGTCAGAGAGATAGCATGGAGGTACCGCATTTGTCTTGCATGCAGAAGGATGGTGGTTCAAATCCCGGGATCCCATATGGTCCCCTGAGCCTGCCAGGAGTGATTTCCTGAGCGTCTTGCCAGGAGTAACCCCTGAGCACTGCCGGGTGTGACCCAAAAACAAAAAAAGCGGAAAAAAATGATATATTCTAGGGCCGAAGCTGTGGCTCAAGCAGTAAGGCATCTGCCTTGCTCCTGCCAGCCTAGGACGACCCGTAGTTTGATCCCCCAGTGTCCCAAGCCAGGAGCGATTTCTGAGTGCATAGCCAGCCAGGAGTAATTCCTGCGTGTCACCGGGTGTAGCCCAAAAACAAACAAACAAAATTATATATTCTAAGGGGCTTCTATTTCTGATTAAATTGATGACATTGGAAATGTTCATAGATACAAAATAAGAAATAGAACGAAAGATGGAGTAAAATGCATGAAAGGTTTTACTCCAGATGTTCGTGGTTATATCTTTCATCACATAGAATTATGTCCAAGCGTAGGAATTCAGTACTATCAGGACCAGAGAAATAATAAGGCAAGTAAAGAACTTGCCTTGCACACAGCTGACCTAGGTTTAATCCCTGGTACTACACACTAGTATTCCTGTTATTATTCCTGTTCACAGAGCCAGGAATAAGCCCTGTGTACTGCTATTCGTGGCCCAAAAATAATGGAAAAAAATTCAATTAACCCAATAATATCATAATTAAACAAATAGGTGATTAAAGATGTTATTGCACTAGCTGTTCCAGCCCATATTTGTTTCTAAAAGTCCATAATAAGGCTGAGAGTCCTGGGATCCTTCCCAATGCTGCTGGGATCAAACTCAGAGTCTCACACATGGTAGGCACATGTTCAACCAGTCTCTTCAAGGTTAGTTCAACTATCCTTTCATCTAATTATTATTTTGTTAATAATTACTCTTCACTGATAAACCATTTGCTTTGAGGTTCTGGATGTTTTCTTTTGTTTGGGACTGCACCCAACAGTGCTATGGTCATTGGCATATTGGTCATATGGCATTGTCAGCAATCAAATCCCAGAGCTCCAGCATGTAAAGTAGGCACCCCAGTCCTTCATAATATCTCTTAGACCCTTCATTGCTAAACTATTATCTTTGGGTCTTATATCAACAGATAAAAGTTATAGGTTTTAGGGAAATACAACACACAAAATAATGTCACCTGGTAAGGGAAAAGAAAGGGACTGAAGGATACATGGTTTGGGGTGTTGGAGAGCAAAGACACTGGGAGCAGAGTGATAGTACAGCAAGGGGGGTACTGATCTTGCACACATTGCACAATACTGACCTGGGTTCAAACCCCAATACCACATATAATCCTCCAAGACTGTCAGGAGTGATCCTTGAGCTTAGAGCCAGGAGTAAGCTCTGACCACAGCCAGGAAATCCACCACCAATACCCAATACCATACACATACACACACACACACACACACACACACACACACACACACACACACACACATACACCAAAGCAAAGACATTAACACTATGGAAAAATTGTAATAATAACTATACAAAAATGTCAGTGACATAACAAAAAGGAAGAACATAGCCAGGGATGTAGCTCAGCAACATAGCCTTTGCTTTGCCTAGGTGAGGTCATGGCCTCAATCTTAACAACACTAAGAAAAAAAGAAATTAATGAATAAGGATTTGATGTACATTGTATAACTTGACACTTTTCCTTGAAAGAAACCTGAAGTTTGCTGTAAAAGTAAAAGCCTACTTGACCTGGGGTTAACCTAAAGCCCCGTGGGGGACAGGGGCCATAAAGGATAGAGAGGACACAAAAAGACAAGAGAAAGGAAATATACCAAGAAGTGAGAGAAAAAGAGAAAAGGGTTTTTTGTTTGTCTTTGTTTGTTTGGGGTTGGTTTTGAGGACATACTAGGAGGTGCTCAGAAGCTACTCCTGGGCCAGAGAGATAGCACCACAGTAGGGCTTTTGCCTTGCATGCAGCCAATCCAGGACAGATCCTGGTTCGATTCCCAGCATCCCGTATGGTCCCCCGAGCCTGTCAGGAGTGATTTCTGAGCATAGAGCCAGGAATAACCCCTGAGTGCCACCAGGTGTGACCCCTCCAAAGAAAGCTACTGCTATCTCTGTGAACAGAGAATAATATACAGTGCAAGGATACAACACAGTCAGTTGAAAGCAAAGGAGGCCCCTAACCCTAATCTATCAAAACTGGGTCATTGTTTTTGTCCTTGAGTAACACCCAGCAGTGCTCCCCAGTGGTGCTCAATGCTTACTCCTGGCTCTGCACTCAAAAAACACTCCTAGGTGCCAGAATGATAGGTGTAGGGCATTTGCCTTGGACTCTGCTGACTTGGGTTCAGTTCCTGGCATCCCATATGGTCCCTGAGCCTACCAGTGGCAATTTCTGAAAACAGAGCCAGGAATAACCCCTGAGCAATGCTGGCCCAAAAACAAATAAACAAAGAAAAAGAATCACTCTCAGCAAGGGCTCAGAGGACCTAACAGAGGATCAAGGATTGAACCCAGGTCAATCATGTGCAAGGCAAGTGTCCTACCCACTGTGCCCCCAAAACTGGGAGTCTTTTTTTTTTTTTTTTTTTTTTTGGTTTTTGGGCCACAACGGTGATGCTCAGGAGTTACTACTGGCTATGCACTCAGAAATTGCTCTTGGTTTAAGGGACCATATGGGATGCCAGGGGATCGAATCGTGGTCGTGCTCTGTCCTAGGTCAGTCATATGCAAGGTAAATGCCCTACCGCTGTGCCACCACTCTGGTCCTGCTTTTTGTTTGTCTTAGGGCCACACCCTGTTATACTCAGGGATTACTCTTGGCTCTGCACTCAGGAATTACTCCTGGCAGTGCTCAGGAGTACATATGGGATGCCATGGATTGAACCCAATTCAGCCACATGCAAGGCAAGTACCCTATCCATTGTACTATTGCTCTAGCCTCCACAAACCAGGATATATATAAGAGAACAAGAATGTTGGCTGGGCCAGGGGTCTAGGGTGCCAAGGCAGAAAAAGTGCAGTTGTCAGTTACCATAAAGTTAAGAGCAGAGGTCTGGGGCCTGAACAATAGTTCAGTGGATGGGGACACTTTCCTTGCATCCAGCTCATCCAGGTTCAAGACTCAGCATTCCATATGTCTCTTAAGTCCACCAGGAATGATCCCTGAGTGTGGGGCCAGGAGTAAGCATCAATAGATGTACCAAAATATAAAGAGCATAGGTCAGCATCTATGTAGTCTGTATGATCCTGTAGATACAGTGTGCACCTATGCAATGAATTTGTGTTCTATGGAGGCTCCTCCAGTCATGTAGGTGCAGTTTTCTGAACTGGTCCAGAACTTCATCTCAAGCATACTGTGAGTATGAAAACCTACTCCTAATGCTCCCTGATAATACTAATTTGTGAGAGCTAATTTACATTTGCAAAGCAATCCTTGTGTCAGAATGACTGCATTTAGAGGTGAGTTTGTCATAAATCACTAGAACACATATGCCATGTTAATATGTTATAACACAGTAGATGACTAGAGGTGACTTAAGTTTTCTTCTGTCCATCTGTTTTTTGGTAGGTTTGTTTGTTGTTGTTGTTTTGGCCACACACGATGACACTCAGGGTTTACTCCTGACTATGCACTCAGAAAGTGCGCTTGGCTTGAGGGGACTTATGGGATGCCGGGGATTGAACTCACGTCCATCCTGGGTCAATCTCATGAAAGGTGAACGCCCTACTGCTGTGCTATTGCTCCGGGCACCTGTCCATCTGTTTTGCCAAATTTCTTCTTTAAAACAATATGTATTAAGAAATGGGTAATATTTTTTTAATTAAAATAAATTTAGCCATAGCTGTGATCTGGTTCTAAAATCATAGTTATGGGGCCGGAGAGATAGTACAGTGGTAGGGCATTGCCTTGAACATGGCCGACCCAGGATAAATGATGGTTCAAATCCCAGCATTCCATATGGTCACCAGAGCCTGCCAGGAGTGATTTCTGAGCACAGAGTCAAGAGTAACCCATGAGCGGAGCCAGATGTGACAAAAAATATAAGTAAATAAAAATAAAGATCATAGTTATGATTTTCAGGCAAAAAAGGCAGTACAGGTATCAAGTCATTGATCTTGCATGTAGCCAACCCTGGTTTGATTCCCCCCCCCCCCCCCAGCGTATATAGTCCCACAAGCACTGCCAGGAGTGAATCCTGGAGATAGTGCCTGAACAAAGATCTGGCCACTACTGGGTGTGCTCTATAAGAGCCAAAATAAAATAAAATAAGTATTCTGTCTCTGAAGCAACAAAAATATGTTAATCACCAGGTAACAGTTGAGGCCCACAGGAGAGCCCTGTTCTGCATCCTCTAATTCCAAGTAGGAGGTAAAACTTTTAGGCACCTAAGGACTTGCCTTGCTAGCCTAGGTACTTTGTACTTTAGGAAATGGATACTCTAGGACAGGGTCCTCAAACTATTTAAACAGGGGGCTAGTTCACTGTTTGTCAGACCAATGGAAGTTTAAACATTATGTGAACAAATTTCTATGTAAACTGTACAAGTCATAATTATTTTTTTTATTTATTTTTTTTTTTTTTGTGGTTTTTGGGTCACACCCGGCAGTGCTCAGGGGTTATTTCTGGCTCCAGGCTCAGAAATTGCTCCTGGCAGGCACAGGGGACCATATGGGGCGCCGGGATTTGAACCGATGACCTCCTGCATGAAAGGCAAACGCCTTACCGCCATGCTATCTCTCTGGCCCCGACAAGTCATAATTATTATGAAGTAAAAAAATGGAAACAAATACAATATTTAAAAGAAAGAACAAGTATAGTCAAATCAACAAACTTACCAGTATTTCAATGGCCCTGTTTTTGGTGGGCTGTAGTTTGAGAACTTGATAAAGACTGAGAGGAGGAGTCAAGAGACAGAGAGAAGGAGGGGAGTCAGAAAGTACGCACAATGCAGGCCCAGGATGCGTCAGCTGCTAAGCAGGACAGGCAGCAGAGGCAAAAATACCAGGCAAGCCAGATAAATGTACTTAGTGGGCCGCATATAGCCTGTGGTCCTGTGGTCTAGTTTGAAGACCTCTGCTCTTGGAGGTCAAGAGACCTGCCCAATGGGACAGAGAGATACAAAAAAGTGGTCAAACCATTTGTCCACTGCAGTCAACCTGGGTTTGATCCCTGGCATGTAATAGTCCACCTTGAGTCCAGCACAACTAATTCCTGAGCATAAAACCAGGAGTAACTACTGAACACCACAGGTGTGGCCAAAAAATAAACAAAAGATATAGACAGACAGACCTGCCCAAAGTCACAAACAACAGATTGGCAACAAAACCAGCAAAGCTTCTTGGCTTTGATTTAGTTATCCTGGTTTAATGATCTTGGATTTTTGTTTTGTTTTGTTTTGATTGTGCTATTGTTGATGGGGGGGACACCCAGTGGTGCTTAGGTTTACTTTTAGCTCTGCACTCAAGAATTATTCCTGAGGGCCAGAGAGATAGCATGGAGGTAAGGCATTTGCCTTTCATGCAGAAGGTTGGTGGTTCGAATCCCTGCATCCCATATGGTCCCCTGAGCCTGCCAGGAGCAACTTCTGAGCATTAAGCCAGGAGTAACCCCTGAGCATTGCCAGGTGTGACCTCCATGCTATCTTTCTGGTCCCCATTTATATAATTTATACATGTGCCCTCCCTTGGAATTTGGGAAGGAGCTCTAGCGGATCACCTGGTCCCCACTGATAAATGATTGTATATAGTATTTCATTATATGCAGTTGCTGATCCAACAACACAGGGTCAAGCTATATAGTCCACTTACATGAGGGAGGGAGGAAGGGAAGGAGGAAGGAAGGAAGAAAGGGAGAAAGGAAGGATAGACCAAGTTCAATTCTCAGCACTATATTTGGTCCCCTGAGTGATCCCTGAAGATAAAGCTAGTAGTAAGCCCTAAGCACAGCAGAATGTGACCAAAAAAACCAAACAAATACAAGTCAGTTCAGTTTGATATGAACACTAGGAATTCACAACTTTCACATATTCGATCATAACCTAAATCAAATGAAATAGTAAACATGGAATACTTTTATATAGTTTTAAAGCAGAGAAAACAGAATTCTATCTCAACATAAAGACAATTTACTTGCCTTAAATTGATTATTTATCAAAAATATTAGTGCCTACAAAAAATTGTTTGCTTTTAATATGCAGTTGATTCAATTTATCAGGCTAAAACCTGAGTCTACCAGGAAATATAGCCACCTTTTGAAAAGATAGAAAGCCAGGTTAGGTCAAACACTCCTTACTCTCAAGATCCTGATGGGAACTCATGAAAGAGTCTGGTTTCCGGCCTTAAACAATTAAGTAATCAGCTGCCTTTGGTTACCCCTAACAACTCACATAGACAAGGATATTACCAAGCAAATAGGCTGCAACAATTCAGTATCCAGAGCCAACTGCTGGGCAGTTGGCTTACTACCTTCTGGTTACTTACTATCTCTTGGTTATAAAAAAGAAGGAAGTGGAATTATTTTTAAAACCGTCTAGGACTTGGCAGATCTGAACTGATGTCTCTCCTCAATGTAATCCCCACAGAGAAAACCTACCTAGGGCAGTCCTGACCTCTCAGAGGTCAAGTTGTGTGACCATGAAAAAACATGTTTCCCAGAAACAGTATTTATTTACTAATGCCTTTATTTTCATTTTGTTTTAGATAATGTCTGGTGATGCTTGAAAAGTAAATTCTGGGAAATACAAAACTATAATCATAATGAAGAAGAAAATTCCACTCACCTTAGAACCCTACCAACTAGCTGAAACATGCTGTATCCGTTAAATATATAATACCATTTTAATTCGTTGTTGATTACAATTCAATAAATATGAGAAGACAAAACAAATAAATTAAAGAATCCTATTGAGAAATAACAACTTTACAGATAATTCAAATCTTTCTTTTTATTTTTTCAGCAATGAGTATATTTCTTTACATAGTTAGGATCAAACTATTTAGTTTGAGAAACAGAGAGAAAGTACAGAGAGCAAGGCACTTGTCTTGTATGTGATTGACCCTTGAGTCAAGGTTACAATGAACATCTAATGAGATATGTGGACATGGAAGAGAGCTAAAAATGGTCATGCTGGCTCCACTGTCCCAGACTTCTTAGCCTCCAAAACCATGAGCAAGAAACCTGGAAGTCTTGCAAGGCTCCAGATCTGTGCTACTTCATGATAGCAACTCAACAGGCTGAGATAAGCTCCCAGCTCTGACACATTGCATCTATTCCTTTTGCTTAGCTTCTACTGCTAGAAGAATTTTCTAGGCAAAAGCCCCTTGCCTTTAAATTATTAAATGTTTATATAAAGACATTTCCACATTACAAACTATACCTCAAATAAATTTTCTCTATATCACAAGCCCCTTTTGTGGGACATCTAATTTACATTTCCATTCAAAGTAAATAGTGAATAGGTGTTGGGTTAATAGTGCCTGCCTTGCATGCAACTAACCCAGGTTCAATCTCTGATACCACATATGCTCCCTAAAGGCAGAGCCAGGAGTGATGCAACATTTGAGCAGCAAGCTGACAAAGGGGACCTTTCACTCCTGCAGTTGTTTATACAGTCTCAAATATATTGTTTGTAAACGGTTGATCATTTCAAGCCTAACAAAATCATTACTATTTTTATTATTGTTGTTTTGCTTTTGGCTCACACCCAGCAATGCTGGGGGCTATTTTCCAGAGACTATGCTATACTAGTTGAATCTGGAACTCCTGAATGCAAAAAATGAGCCCTGGTTCATTGAGCTATCATCCCAGCTCCCTGCCAAAGATTTTTACTTAAAGGAACCAGAGAAAGGCTGGTGTGGTAGCACAGTGATAAGGTGTTTGCCTTGCATGCGGCTGACCCAGGATGGATGTAATTTCAATCCCCAACATTAAATATGGTCCACCGAACCAGGAGAGATTTCTGAGCACAGAGCCAGGAGTAACCCCTGAACATCACTAGGTGTGCCCCCCACCAAAAAAAAGGAAGCAGAAAAATAGTACTGACGCTGAGGCAATTGTCTTGCATGCAACTGATCTAGGTTCAATTCCTAGCACTCTATGGTCTTCTGAGTTCCAACAAATGTCATTCCTGAGCACAGAGGCAGGGTAAGTACTGAACATCACCAGGTGTAGCTCCTAAAATAAAAAAAGAAGATATTTTTTTATTAAAATGTTTATTTGTTAGTTTCCAAAGCATTGCAAGTTTTATAAAAGAAATGTGAAGACAAACTCACAGAGGCAAATATAAAGTATTTGCCATCCCAAAAGCCTCTCACTTTTTTCTTTTGTTTTTTTTTTTTGTTTGTTTGTTTTTTCTTTTTGTTTTGGGGTCACACCTGGAAGCTTTCAGGGGTTACTCCTGGCTCTATGCTCAAAAATCGCCACTGGCAGGCATGGGGGACCATATGGGATGTCGGAATTAGAGCCATCGTCCTTCTGCATAAAAGGCAAACGCCTTACCTCCATGCTCTCTCTCTGGCCCCCTCTCACTTTTTTCTCTCTAAGTGTGTGTGTGTGTGTGTGTGTGTGTGCGCGTGCGTCCACATACGTGCCAGGAACTGGACTTGGGAATTCAGTATACAAAGTATGCACACTCAGCTAGTTGAGCAACCTCCCCAGCACACCCCCATCCATTTTTATTAGTATTTTTTTTACTTTAGTTGACTTTTTAATATTTTAGTTATTTTATTTAAAGACCAAGTATTACATAGTTGCTCATAATACAATTGTTCCAAGACCAGTCCCACCACCACTGTAAAATTCTCCCACAATTGTCACTGAATTCCCACCAATTTCCACACCTAGCCCCTTGGCAGGCATGTTATATATATTTTATATTGCTTATTTACAAGTAAGTGATAATAAAATTACTGTTTAAGTACAGCAATAAAAAATTCTGTGAAAATTAATTTTTTTTTCCAATGAGGTCATTAAACCTTAACTATCTGTAAGTTTCCTAAACAATTTGTTGCTAGTTGATTTTCTGTTATTTGTTTTGTTTCTTAATATTAGGTGGATTTGAATCTATATTGATGTCTAAATTGGTATGTTCCTACTAAGATGACAACACTGAAAATATCTGGAGTTATCATACAGCCACACAGTCCAGGAATTCCAAACCCTAGGGTTAATATTACAGCTTTTGTGGGGTGTGGTTTTGGCTGCCAGGGCTTTCAGAAGTACAAGAAAGTGGGGAGAGGGTACCCACACTCACTCCAAAAAAGCCTTGGTTATGTCAGCTCAAACACCAGCGTTCCTAGAGTTTTGGTTGGTTTGGCAACTCTGTAGAGTCCTGCGGTCAAGTAGCGAAGCAAAGCCATTAGTGAAGTGGCAGTTGTAGGTGATGGATGCAGCTGTTATGGCTTTGGCAGGGTAAGGATCTGGCCGAAACTCTCCTCCTGAAATTGCCATTTTCAGCTGAGCAGCTGGTGTACCCATAATTTTTTATAGTTCATTATACATCTCTTTTGGGAATAAAGTGAGTTTATGGAGCGAGCCAAATGCAGACATAGTGACTGCATTTGAGGAGTATGGTTTTGGCTCTCATCCACTTTTTTCCCCCAGAACTTTGACCACACAGTGGGTTATTTTGTTTCAGTTTGGTTTGGTTTGAGTTGAGTTCAGTATTGATTTAGTCTGGAGGTCATACTGGCAGTACTTAGAGCATAGTCCTGACTCTGTGCTCAGATTTTATGCCATGTAGGGGTCAAGGGGACCCCTTTGTGGTGCTGAGGATCAAACCATTTGTGGCAGGTTGCTAGCAAAGCACTTTAATATCTGTACTATCTCTCTGGCCCCCAAATTTTTTTGGCCCCCAAACTTTTAAATTTGCTTGAAGCACTCACTTTATAAGAGCATATTCTGTATTGAGATATTCTCTTCTAACAAAACCCTTGCTCCCTAACTTGGTGGGACTCACTTTAAGTCTTGGCCATTTACAGGGATATGGGGGAAAAGGAACTCTCATTCACTGCTGGTGGGAATGCATTCTAGTCCAGCCTTTATGGAAAACAACATGAAGATTTCTCAAGAAACTGGAAATTGAGCTCCTATATGATACAGCTATACCACTCCTAGGAATGTACTGTAGGAACAAAAAAGTACAATTTAGAAATGCCTTCCTCACACCTATATTCATTGCAGCGCTATTTACAATAGCCAGAAGCTGGAAACAACCCAGATGTCCTTCAACAGATGAATGGCTAAAGAAACTGGTACATACACACCATAGAATATTTTGCAGCTGTCAGGAGAGATGAAGTCATGAAATTTTCCTGTATAAGGATGGACATGGAAACTATCATGATGAGTGAAAGAAGTCAGAGGGAGAGAGATAGACACAGAATAGTCTCACTCATCTATGGGTTTTAAGAAACATAAAAGGGGGCCAGTGAGGTGGCACTAGAGGTAAGGTGTCTGCCTTGCAAGCGCTAGCCAAGGAAGGACCACGGTTCAATCCTCCAGCGTCCCATGTGATTCCCCACAAGCCAGGGGCAATTTCTGAGGACTTAGCCAGGAGTAAACCCTGAGCATCAAATGGGTGTGGCCCAAAAATTCAAAAAAAGAAGAAACATAAAAGATATTATTGTGATAATACCCAGAGACAATAGACATGAGAGCTAGAAGAACCAGCTCACAATATGAAGCTCACCACAATGAGTGGTGAGTGCAGTTATAGAAACAATTATTATGTTATTAAAAAAACAACAATCATGACAATGTTAATGAGTAAGAGAAATAGAATGCCTGTCTCCAAAACAGACAGGGGGTAGGGGAGGAAGGAGATGGGGGACATTGATGGTGGGAATGTTGCACTGGTGAAGGGGGCTGTTCTGTTTATAACTAAACCCCAACTATAATCATATTTGTAATCATGGTGCTTAAATAAAGATATTATTTTTTTAAGTCTTGGCCATACTGGAATTCTCTTAATTTAAAATGTTCACATCCTTTTAAAGGATATCTTAAATGTCTGTACCCTAGGTTCATTTCCATCATGTTTCTCGTTTGGAGGAGAGAAAGAGGTGGCAGCAGCAGTGGTGGTGGTGGTGGTGGTGGTGGTGGTGGTGGTGGTGGGTCATACCTGGCAAAACTCAACTGTTATTATTTCTGATTCTGCACTCAGACATTACTCCTGGTAGCACTTGAGGAAATATATGGGATACGGAGTGTAGAAAACCTGGATATGCCACATACACGGCAAGTGCCTTATAGACTATTTTTTTAGCCCTCCAACATATCTAATGAGTCTCTTTAATGTGGAAATTAGAGAACAAGCTCTATTTCCAATAATACCAAGTGTCTTTATTAAACAGCCACATGTTGGGGCCAGAATGATAGTACAGTGAGTATGGCATTTGCCTTGCACAATGTTGCCCAGAGTCTGATGCCCAATACCCCATGTGGTCCCCAAAGTTCAACAGGAATGATCCCTGTGCAGAGAGCCAAGAATAAATTCCAAGCACAACTAGTATTGCACCCAAAAAAAATCATATGCAGTGATTAAATCAGTATATCTGTGTAAAAATAAAAGTTGCTTCCTTCAGTGTGTGGGCATCAAAATAAAAGCTGCAATACAAGCATTCCTCAAAAAAATCACAAAGTGTAACATACCAAAGTATTCACAAAGTTCAGGAATGTCTTACCTCATCTCTCCTGATTCAGCTGATCTTGCCCTCCTTTTTGCTGGACAGAATTGAACAGATCATGTCAAGAGTTTTAGCTGAGCACTTCCCTTACCTTTGACCTTTGTGTCTGCATCTTTATCTCCCCCGCCACATATAGTGACCCAATCCCAGGACCAATGCACTATCTGAGCAGAGTAGGCAACACAATGACTCACTGAAGTAGGGGGTGGAGAAGTAGGGAGATGACTGGTGGTGGTAATTTGCACTGGTGAAGGGGGCTATTCTTTTTATGATTGAAACCCAACTACAATCAAGTTTGTAATCATGGTGCTTAAATAAAGATATTATTTAAAACAACAACAACAACAGCTGCTCACTGAATGTGTGGGTATTTGAAGTCTGTTATTTGTTCTGTTCTACACCTTTATGGATCACACACAGCAGGACTGCCAGGATAGGGATTGTGCAAGGCATACATATGTGACACTGGGGATTTGAACTCACAATCATATACTTTCAAAACTGCAAGACATGTGCTCTAATCACTGCACTATTCCTCCCATCACTGATACCTCCACAAAATCACCACTGGGATTCTTTAAATGACAAATGTCTGCCACCTTAAAATCTGACCCTAGGGGCCAGAGAGATAGCATGGAGGCAAGGCGTTTGCCTTTCATGCAGAAGGTCATTGGTTTGAATTCCTGCATCCCAAATGATCCCCAGAGCCTGTCAGGAGTGATTTCTGAACTTGGAGCCAGGGGTAACCCCTGAGTGCTGCTAGGTGTAACCCAAAAAAACCACCCCCCCCACAAAAAAAAAAAAAACCTGACCCTAATTTTTCTGAAATAGTAGTTAGGCAGAGTGGGGAGGGAAAAGTTAACTCTTTTTAATTTCAGGATTGATATACCCTTTACAATTTCATCACCACCATATTTTTTTTTAAAAAAACAGTTCTTGGATCTGAGCACTGGCCCCCATGCAAGTAAAATGCAAATGCCAAGAATCTGCGTGACAAATGAACATCAGATTTCAGAAAGAAAGGAATAAAAGCTCGAAAGTGCTAATCTAACTTTAAACTGACAAAATAAAGACAAATTAATGTAGGCTCTCTGGAAAGTCTGGAGCTGAGTAAGCTAGAGTGCTTAAAAAAAAATAGGTAAACAGTCCCTTCTGGTCATTATCTGCTTGAAGTGCACAAGACATTAAATAAACAGTCATATTATGTTCAAAATACTTCTAAGATGAAAAAGACTGTCAGCCAAGCATTTGCAGAAGATAATGGCAAAGAAAAGACAACATTGTAGAAGTAAGACATCCGGAAAATAAAATCGTTTAGCAGAACTGACAGATTCTGAAGGAGGCAGGTTTCTTCCTACTTAAATGTTTTTAAAAGGGAAGAAAACTTTCTATTTTTTAATTGTTTATTTATTTATATAGTTGTCTTAAGTACTTGGGGGATTTTGGACACGTTTAACTCCAACTTTCTCTCTCCTGCATTGACAGGTGAAGAAATTGAAGGATTGAGGCGTTTTTCTAAGTCAAGAGCAGAGAAATGCCTCCTGGGGTTAGGGATGCGGTTAAAAAGCTGGAACACCATTTTAGATACTGGAGCCCTGGGTTCAAGTCCTTACAAGACATGTCCTGGAGCACTGTAGAAGACAGCCTCTAGCCCCAAACCCCTCCCATAACTGGTTGGCCCCAAACCAAATAACAACAAAACACAAGCATATTGTCATCACCTGAAATTAAATCAAGGGCATATACTCAAAGGAAGTAGGAAAAACTCTGGGAACTTTTAAAAACGGACAACACAAGTTAATGCGCTAAATTGGATCCTGTACTAGAAGTATGATAGATTGCTATCTTTGTGTGTGTGTGTGTGTGTGTGTGTGTGTGTGTGTGTGTGTGTGTGTGGTTTTTGGGTCACACCTGGCAGTGTTCAGGGATTATTCCTGGCTCCAGGCTCAGAAAATGCTCCTGGCAGGCACAGGGGACCATATGGGACGCCGGGATTCGAACCGATGATCTCCTGCATGAAAGGCAAACACCTTACCTCCATGCTATCTCTCCGGCCCCGATAGATTTCTATCTTAAGGGCCACATTAGAAATGCTCAAGGGCCACTCATCATTTGCTTTTAGGAATTATTCCTGGCATGCTCCAGTCATATGTAAAGCCAGGGATCAAACCTGGATTAACAATGTGCAAGGTCTTACCCACTGTACTACTGCTCTGGCCTCAGTAACTAATGTGCTTATGTAAGAAATACTCTTTTTCTTACAAAATACATGTGAAAATACTTAGAGATAAGAAAGCATAAAGATATCTAGAATTTGTTTTGAAATGGTTCAAGTAAACAAAAATTGAGGAACTGACAATGTAGCTCATTGACATGTCAAACTATTTGCATTTATGAGCCGTGAGTTGGATTCCCTAGAAAGATCCAACCAGAACTCCAACAAATCACAACAAAGTAAAAAAATTAATATATAAATAAATAAAACATTTTTAGAGAAAGAGAAAAGCAAAATTGACAAATAGTCCAAACTTAGCAACTGCTGAATCTGGGAGAAGAGTGCACAGGAATTGTTCAACTTTCCTATTAATTAAAATTTTACGGGGCCGGGCGGTGGCGCTAAAGGTAAGGTGCCTGCCTTGCCTGCGCTAACCTTGGACGGACCGCGGTTCGATCCCCCGGTGTCCCATATGGTCCCCCAAGCCAGGAGCAACTTCTGAGCACATAGCCAGGAGTAACCCCTGAGCGTTACTGGGTGTGGCCCAAAAACCAAAAAAAAAAAAAAAAAAAAAAATTTTACAATACTTGTAATAATGCAGCAGTAGGGCGTTTGCCTTGCATGTGGATGACTCAGGACAGACTGCGGTTTGATCCCCTGGTGTCCCATATGGTCCCCCAAGTCAGGAGTGATTTCTGAGTGTAGAAATAACCAGGAATAACTCCTGAGCATCACTGGGTGTGGCCCAAAATATTAAAAAAAAAAATCTGGCACCAGAGAGATAGTATAAGATTAAGGGAATTACTTGTCCTGTACATGGAAGACCTGGGTTCCATATTTAGCACCATATATGGTCCCTCAAGAACTGAGCCCAGGGCCAGAGAGTGAGCACAGTGGTAGGGTGTTTGTCATGCATGCGGCAGACCCGGGAGGGACCGGGTTTGATTCCCTATAGTCCTCCAGCTTGCCAGGGGTGATTTCTGAGTGCAAAGCCAGCAGTAAACTCTGAGCACCATTGGGTGTAGCCCAGCAACCAATCAATCAATCAATAAATTTTTTTTTTTTTTTTTTTTTTTGGTTTTTGGGCCACACCCAGTAACGCTCAGGGGTTACTCCTGGCTATGTGCTCAGAAGTTGCTCCTGGCTTGGGGGACCATATGGGACACCGGGGGATCGAACCGCGGTCCGTCCAAGGTTAGCGCAGGCAAGGCAGGCACCTTACCTTTAGCGCCACCGCCCGGCCCCACAATCAATAAATTTTTTAAAAAAGCTCTCCTGTTCTTCTTCTTCCTTCTCCTCCTCTTTCTCTTCTTCCTTCTCCTCCTCTTTCTCTTCTTCTTCCTTCTCCTCCTCCTCTTCTTTTTTGTCTTCTTCATTTTCTTTCTTCTTCCTCCTCCTCCTTCTTTCTCCTCTTCCTCCTTTTTCTTTCTTCTTTTCTTCTTCTCTCTCTCTTCCCCTTTTGACACCGTGGTTTGCATTCTTGTTGCTAAAGGGGTATCATGCAGAGCAAAGAGAGTTCTTTAAATTAAGAAAAAAAAAAAAAAAGAACTAAGCACAGTGCCATGAGGAAGCAAGCCCTTAGTACCATCAAGGTGGGGGCAACATTTAAAGTTTTCAAATAACTCTAGCGCTTTGTATTTTGGATATTTCTTCTGGGCTGCTGAACAAATATTTTCCACAATCCTCTCTAGATTAGACTACTTAGGGGAAAAAGAAGTGTGACTTGCATCTACTTTGCACCTTTTCAGGACACTGAAGTCTCCATCATCAGTGTCCTGTGTTCACACTAGGATCAAATACATGGAGTAGAGCCTGAGTCCACAGTTTAGTTTGGGGTAGAAATTCTAAAGCCTTGGTCTTAGCCTTTTTCCTCACTAGTTTTGTGAGTAATATCAGATACCCCAACAATTCAGCATTTTTATTTACTCATTCCTTAGTGCTAATACCTACATCACAGTGAAATTATGTTACATAATCCAGGCATAGATTTCTTCAGAGTCACAAACTCCTAGTACTGTGACAATTACTGTGATGGGCACAGGATATTCAGCAAGGAACAGGATGAATCCCTATCAAGGGGCAGAGACTCTGCAGGGAACTAGGCCATAAAGGTGAAGAGTGTGACTAAGAGACCCAAGACCAGGGAGAGGATGTTCAGCACCAGGTAGCAACGTGAAATATGTCAAGGAGAATTCACCTCCAGTGAAGGGAATCAAGCAGGAAGGGAAGAAGGAATGTAAAAAGAAGAAAATGACAAGGGAAAAGAAAGGAGACAAGGCACCATGCACATGACTAATATTCCAGGTACACCATATGGTTCCTTGAACCCGCTGAGGAATGATCCCTGAAAGCAGAGCCAGGAGTAAAAACAAACAAACAAATAAGATTCTTTAAATGTTAAAGATCTGGGGATTTGTCAAGAAGGAAGATTCTAAAGGTTCTAAGCAGAAGAGAGATAAAAGCAAATTTTTATTTTAGAAAAGTAATTCCAGTTGCAAGCCATTCCTCCAAACTCAAACTGTGGGTGGAACTCTAGCTAGAAGTGATGATGATGGGGCCGGAGAGATAGCATGGAGGGTAAGGAGTTTGCCTTTCATGCAGAAGGTCATCGGTTCGAATCCCGGCGTCCCATATGGTCCCCCGAGCCTGCCAGGAGCGATTTCTGAGCGTAGAGCCAGGAGTAACCCCTGAGCGGTGCCGGGTGTGACCCAAAAACCAAAAAAAAAAAAAAAAAAAAAAGAAGTGATGATGATGATAATGATGATGAAAAAGAAGGAGGAGAAGGAGCAGGAAAAGTAATAGGAGGAGGAGGAAGAGAAGGAAGAGGAAGAGAAAAAGAAGGAAGAGGAGGAGAAAGAAGAGAAGGGAGAGGAGGAAGAAGAGGAAGAGGAGGAAGTGGAGGAAGAGGAGGAAGAGAAAGAGGAGGAGGAAGAAAAGGAGGAAGAGGAAGAGGAGGAGAAGGAAAAAGTGAAGATGGAGAAAGAGGAGGAGGAAGAAGAGGAGAAAGAAGAGGAAGAGAAGGGTGTGGAGGAAGAGGAGGAAGAAAAGGAGGAAGAGGAGGAGGAAGAGGAAGAAGAGAAGGAAGAGGAGGAGGAAGAAGAGGAGGAGGAAGAGGAAGAAGAGAAGGAAGAGGAAGAGGAGGAAGGAGAGGAGGAAGAGGAGGAGGAAAAGGAGGTGAAGGAAGAGGAAGAAGATGAGGAAAGGAGGTAAAGGAGGAGGAGGAAGAAGAGGAAGAGGTGAAGAAAAAGGAGGAGGAGGAAAATGAGAAAGAAGAATAAGGAGGGAGAGGAAGAAGAAGAAGAAGAAGAAGAAGAAGAAGAAGAAGAAGAAGAAGAAGAAGAAGAAGAAGAAGAAGCAGAAGAAGAAGAAGAAGAGGAGGAGGAGGAGGAGGAGGAAGTGGAGGAGGAGACAGGAGGTAAATTACTGGAAATTTTTAAAAAATTTTAAAATTTTAAAAATTTTTAAAAATTTTTTTTAAAAAATGTAGTTGGATTCTGGAGAATGGGCAGAAAGATGGAGCTGGAGGTTTAATTAAGCAAGCCTAGGTTATGAAAGGGCATGCATGTGCCAGGCCATAGGATTTGGAGTTCATCTTCACTGTGAGAGCCATTGATAATCCTCAAGGAAGGCAGTGAAATCCTCAGAGTTGCCTTTCAGAAAGCTACTTCTGTCAGTAGCTATTCTCAATTGTGTGCTCAGACACGTGGATGAGATCAGCTGGGGAGAAAAGAAGAGAAAAGAAGATTCAGGATGCCTGGTTTGGAAAAAGAAAGCATAGAAGAATCTGGCCACATTCAGCTGTGTTTGTCCAGGCAAAAGTTGCAATGAATAGAGAGAAAAGCAAGCAGACAGCAGTCTGGTGGCCAAGACACACATTAGTGATATATGCATATCACCATTTTATACTGACAGGCAGGTTGTGAGATCGAGTAAAATTTAAACCCCATCCCTGCAGTACAGAAGGAGACGCTAATTCTAACCCAATAGGTAAAACAAGGCTGCTGCTGGAGGAGGCAGACCTGACAAAAATATACAGTAGCATACCTACCTATATTTTTAGAGGGAATAGTGTGGCATGAGAATAAAAATAAAACAATAAATTCAAAAAAAAGTTCTGTGGTGAAAAGTTCTGTGGAAAACATAGTGCTGGTATGTTGTGATAAAGCAAGTTGCCAATGTGAAAAGTACAGAAATTAAGGTGCTTTCCTTATATGTAGCAGACTCTGGTAAAATTCCCATACTTATGTTTCCCTGAGCCCTGCCAGGAATAAACCATGAGCACACACAGCCATGAGTAAGTTTTGAGCTTCGCTCGGTGTAGTTCCCAAAATAGAGAACAAAAAGATGCTGAAAGAAATTAGATGCTGATGATATTGGTGGATAACAGGGTAAATCATATACCAAAGGGCCAGAAAGATCATTCAGTACTAAGCATGTCTTGCAAGCTGCTGACTGAGGTTCAATTCCCGGCATCCCATAGCTCTGAGCACTGCTAGGAATGATGCCTAAGCATATTCAGGTGTGCCCTTCCCCCCCCCCAAAAAAAAAATATATATATACATATATATATATATATATATATATATATATATATTAAACACCTTCTTTCCAACTAAGTAACACCATAGTGATTGTCTTGCTTGTTGCTTGGATCCTCAGTAGAGTGAAAGTTCATGAAAGACCTTGCCAGGTATTTCTAATATGTTTCATGTAAGCTTTCCTAAAACTGGTCATTTTGATATATGGATTATTTCAAACTGACAACAATCAAATTAGGTGTCCTGTGAGTTTAAGCAAAACTTTCACAACTTCCTAAACTAACTAGAATGAAAACTGAAGGTAATAACCAGAATTAAATTGCTGTTTTTCCTCTCAAAGTAGAAAGAACCATTCCTTGGGAGAAAGCTTTGTGAGTGAGCAGGGTAAAAGAGATTCTGATCTTTCTCAATCAAGTCACCATAGCTTAGTCATGTGGCACCCTCTCTTCTTGCCTAGAAACTCCAAACCCTTAGCTTTCTTTCTATAGCTCAGGATATAAATATCCCCATTCATTTGAGAATTTAGACTAATGTCAATTCTCTGTATGATGAAAAAATTAATTTTTTTATACAGATCTCTCTGATGTTCATCTATTTGTATCAATATAAGAAGAATCCAGTGGGCCAAAGAAATTTTTTCTCCACCCCTACAAGTCCTATACCAAACTTTCGTGTGAACTTACTCCTATACTAACTTCCTCCCGTAGAGTTTCTCTACTATTTTCCAATAAGCTTTTCTATTTTTCTAAAATTAATAGTAGGGGACTAGAAGAGATGTTACAGCAGATAGGGCCTTTGCCTTGAACACAGCACACTCGGATTCAATCTCAGGCACCCCAAGAAGTCCCTGGAGCATAGCCAGGAGTAATTCCTTAATGTAGAGTTACAAATAACCCCTGAGTATCATCTGGCATGATGCAAAAAAAAAAAAAAAATTAATAGTAGTTGAATGAATAAATGAATGAGAGCATTAATAAATGGCAATGTGATGTGTGCTATTAACCGTAGTGCAAACCAGTGTCAAAAAAGAGAAAGAAATAAAATGCCATTCCCAGAAGCTGGCAGGGGAGGGGGATATTGGGAGGGAAGAGGGCATCAGGGAGGGTGAGAGAGAAACTGTTGACACTGGTGGCGGGGTTGGGGGGTGGGGGTGGGGAGGTGGGGGGGATGCGCACTGGTGAAAGTTGTTGTAAATGGTATGACTTTAACTCAATCATGAACAACTTTATCTGTGGGGGGGAACTAATATGAACAACCTCTTAATCATGGTGTTTAAATAAAAAAATTAAATGAAGTCACCAAAAAATAAAGTGGCAATTATTAAATATATAAAAAATGGGGAGGGCAAAGAGGTGGCACAAGCAGTAAGGCATCTGCCTTGCCCAGGGCAGCCTAGGACAGACCACAGTTCCATATGGTCCCCAAGCCAGGAGCGATTTCTGAGTGCATAGCCAGGAGTAACCCCTGAGCGTCACTGGATGTGGCCCAAAAGAAAAACAAAACAAAAAAATAAATAAATAAAGGGGACAGAATGATAGCACAGCTGTAGGGTGCTTGCCTTGCTTGCTGCCAACCCAGGAGGAACCTGGTTTGATTCCTGGCATTCCATATGGTCCCCTGAGCCTGCCTGGAGCCATTTCTGAGCACAAAGCCAGGAGTAACCTTTGAGCACCACTGGGTGTGGCCCAAAAAACAAAAAACAAAAAAGGAAAGAAAAGAAAAGAAACAAAGGAAAAATGAAAGAAAGAAAAAAGAAAGAGATAAAGAAAGAAGAAAGAGAAAGAAGAATGAAGAAAATGTAAAGCACGGGCCCAGAGAAATAGCACAGCGGCGTTTGCCTTGCAAGCAGCCGATCCAGGACCAAAGGTGGTTGGTTCGAATCCAGGTGTCCCATATTGTCCCCCGAGCTTGCCAGGAGCTATTTCTGAGCAGACAGCCAGGAGTAACCCCTGAGCACCGCCGGGTGTGGCCCCCCCCCCCAAAAAAAAGAAAAGAAAAGAAAAAAAAAGAAAGAAAATGTAAAACACTTAAAACAAAGGCCGCATAAAATATATTTAATAAATGATAGCTGTTATTATTAATAATCATTATCATCCATGGAGGAAAGAAAGAACACTTGGTGAGTGGGAAAGTTGGCTACCTAAAATATTATTTAAGTTTTCATATTACTCCTCAAATTTCCATGACCTTATCATAAACTTGAACTCTTTAGAATAAGAATTCAAGGGGCCAGAGAGGTGGCGCTAGAGGTAAGGTGTCTGCCTTGCAAGTGCTAGCCAAGGAAGGACGGTGGTTCGATTCCCCCCCCCCCCCGCGTCCCATATGGTCCCCCAAGCCAAGGGCAATTTCTGAGCGCTTAGCCAGGAGTAACCCCTGAGCATCAAATGGGTGCCCCCCCCCAAAAAAAAACCAAAACAAAACCAAAACAAACAAAAAAAAGAATAAGAATTCTAAGTTCTCATTATTTTTTTCCAAACTAACTTTTAAGATATACACTCAGCAGGGTATTTTTCCCTTATTTTTACCCCAATTATCCAAGAACTCCATACTTCTAAGTTCAGGAAGAAAAATTCTAACGCCTGGGGTGAAGGGAGAGTAGGATAATTACCATGGGGGTTACAAAATAATAATAACAATATACAGCATTTAGCTAGAAAGAGGGTAAGCAAACGGCTTATTTACAACCTACAGGTAGGCATTATTCTTATTCCTATTTCCCTAACTTTACCCCGCGGCCACGTTGGAGGTGGGAGTGGAGAGGTGAAAGACCTGGGATTTGAAATTGCTTGCTGAGGAGACCCTCTGACTATCCCGTCTGGAACTGAACAGCACACGGGACTTTCAGAGAGACGAGACCAGACAAAATTGGCAAGTTGACCGGCCTGTGACTGCAAGAAACTGTAGTCTTGGCCAGAAGTGGGGGAAGAAAGAGACTGGAGTGAGGGATTTCTTGGGCCCTGTTTTTGCGACTTCACCACGCCAGATACAGAGTTGTGCCTTTTCCTTTTCCTAAACGTGGCGTGTCTTAGCCCCGTGGACTTTATGGTCAAATCACACACACGCATTTCAACGCGAAGGGGAAAGAACCTGGCCTAAGCCAGAGCAGCCGAGCAGAAGGCGACTCGTCCTAGTGGACAGAAAAATGGGGAACTCGGAGATAGGAGCAGTGAGTGGGCCGGGGCTCAGTTCCCAGCCCCTAGGCTCCTTTCTGCGCATTCATCTTCTCCTATAAGCATCAGTTGAAGATAAAGACCGCCTTTATCACTTTCTCAGCAGCAATCTGCATTCCTATTCCCAGTCTCTTCTCCCTGGAACCTGAAATAGCTGGCTGGAAGCTTTCGACCCTAGAGCCTACGAAGCCTCCTGCATCACATGAACTTGAATAATCTCTGACTGATTTACCCGGGTGTCTTGGCCGGAGAACAAAATCAGAACTAGAGCAAGTGTCTATTGTTTTCTTTTCTTTTTTTAAAGAGTCTTTCAGAAAAAAGTTATACTTAACTAGGCTCCCCACCCCCATCTGATCACAAGAGTAGAGTGCAATGAACAGGTAAATAGAATACTTGAGAAAAACCAACCCTCTGCTCATTACCCGCTGCTGTCCCTGTGGGCTGTGCAAACTACTTCTGATTTTAATATTTAGGCTGATAAGAGAAAACATAGACGTCTGGACGGTTAACAAAGAAACAACGCAATGTAGCTTTGTTTGCATCATGTTATCACCAAAATATACCTTTTTTACTCATTTGCCTGTGGGGGGCTTGAGTCACACCTAGCTGAGCTAATCCTGGCTGGGAGTGAAGGTGGAGGTGGGGAATTTATTCTGCACCAGGAATGGAATCACACTTACAAAGTAAATGCCTTAAGCCTTGAATTATCTCCCAGGCCCCAGTTTTTACTCATTTGGGGGGGGTTGGGTCCCACCCAGCGGCATTCAGGGGTTACTCCTGGCTCTACGCTCAGAAATCACTCCTGGCAGGCTCAGGGGATGCTGGGATTCGAACCACCATCCTTCTGCATATAAGGCAAATGCCCTACCTCCATGCTATTCTCTGGCCCCTCATTTTTAATATTGTATAGTATGCTACTATTTATAGCCCTTATTTTTCTTATCAAATTCAACATCAATGGTTGAGGGTTTGGGCAATTGTCTGCTTATTGCTATTATAAAAACACTCTATTGAACATTCTTCACATGTATGTTTGCACCTGTGTGTTAATAACGCTCTGGGTAAAAGAACTGCTCCAAGAACACTCCCATTTTTACTTGAATCAATATTGAACCCACTCCAAGTGAATGAAAGTGCTTACTCCTCCGCCCCAGCACACCAGGCTTTACCTCCAGCATCACTTTTAACAGAAGCAAATCAACTCACTCAAGAGGGAAAGGGCCACATATAGGCATTTCAGGAATATTCTCTCTCTCTCTCTCTCTCTCTCTCTCTCTCTCTCTCTCTCTCTCTCTCTCTCTCTCTCTCTCTCTAAATGGCAGGAATATTCTTGTGACACAGATCCCAGGAGGCCAAAAGCTTTGTAAGAATAACTGACCTGGAACAAGAAAACATCACTAACTACCCCTTCCATCTCCTTAGCCAAATGAGCACATGTGTAAATGTCAATTTTACAGCTGTATCATTCCTAGAGAGTACACAGTTTCAGAGAATGGCAGAATTATTTAACATAGAACCACCAGAAATAAATCGGGAAAGAATGACGAGTTTTCATTTTAATCAGTAAACTGGAGAAGCAAAAATCCTTGCTGCAGAACCAGAGATGTGGATCAATGGTAAAGTTGTGTGCCTTAAATTCATGAGCTGGACCACAGCACCGCCCTCCCTCCAGCCAGCCCCCCAATAAATACAAACATGAATGCAAAAAAATAACTTTGTAGATATACAAATGCTTTTCTAGAGGAAATCTTAGGTTTGGAAAGATTCATTTGAAATTCCGTAGTACTTCACTGGAAATTTTACAGTGCTTGAAAAACTTATCTTGGAGGCCACTACATAGAATACATTGTTATCAGACCAAGTAAGTACTTTGTGGTTAAGTAAGGCCAATGAGAAACACTGAAGGGCAGCTTTCTCTGGGAAAGCCTAGAACACAAGTGCTGTGGCTGTGTGCCACCAATCCCCAGCAGTCACAGTGCACTCCTAAACCCTTAGGCCCCCATACATGATCAGGTCAAATGGCCTGCACTGAGTGATGGCTCAGACACCAGCTGTTGGCAATCCCAGACAAACCAGTTCACAGAGATAAACATCACAATTGTACTCTCCTTTCTTGTCAAGTAAAAGCACCAATGGGATGCTTTCCAAGATACTTTTCAGCTCTGAAAACGGTCAGATCGGGAGTAGGCTCAAAGTTAAAGGCTCTCAGATGTATCCGCTTGACCTGGAGAGTTAATAAAGAGCATCACAGGTAGGTGCTGGTAGATGGATCAAGTTCCTTGGGATTTTTGATGCTAACCAAAGTTCAGGCACCACTGAGTTAAAGGTAAGATGAGAGTCAGAGCAGAGTTGTTTGAAAACATTTTACTGTGGTGAGAAGTTGTGGTATGATTACAGGAGAGTGAGTTAAGCGCTACTAGAATACCATTATTATCACAGGGCCTTATTACTCAACCACTTTGCTTCTGGGGAGAGATTAGTTCTTAATTGTGGTCATATCTTTGCCCACTGGTAGTGTCACCTGCATTAGAAAACCCACTCCAATAGTTTAACCACCCAGTCCCTAACAATCACTCTTAGACACAATTATCTTGCTTAGGTATGTTGCAGGTCTTGCCACTGCTAAGAAGATTAGTACCTGTGTGCTGGAGAGATAGTACTATGGGTAAGGTGCTTACCTTCCATGTGGCCAACCTGGAATCAATCCCTGGCAAGCCATGTGGTCCCCTGCACACTGCCAGGAGTGATCACTGAGTACAGAGCCAGGTGTGACCCAGCATCTTCTCCCCCACAAAATAAACAAATAAATAAATAAAAATAAAATTCGCTTCAACTCTTCTGTCAGGAATCACATTTCAAAGCTTTTAAAGCACTTGTAGATTCATTTCACTTGATTTTACACTCATCTAGGACACATTATACTAGGACACATCACTCTATCTACCTGGGAGTGCTAATTTTTCAAGGCTCCAAATGTCCTCCTACAGTTTCTGGACTGGAAGTGTATTGAAATAAGAAATGAAGATGTCTTGTTCATTGTTGTGTCCACATCATCTAGCGTAGGTATTTATTATAAAATAGGTATTTAGGAAAATGTATTTCCTAATTTTTAATTGCTATTCATAGATGCTATATTTTAATCTTGCATAAACTACCCAAACCTTAAATTTTAAGAAATTAGAGACTTCTGTAGTTTTCTGTATTCCAAATGCCTAAAACCTACATAGCAAATATTTGCTACTCAAGAGTTCTGAAAAAAAATTTGCCAAAAAGTTTTATATATTTAATAAGCTATAAATATATGTGTATATTTATTTATTTATTTATTTATTTTTTTTGGTTTTTGGGTCACACCCGGCAGTGCTCAGGGGTTATTCCTGGCTTCACGCTCAGAAATTGCTCCTGGCAGGCACAGGGGACCATATGGGACGCCGGGATTCGAACTGATGACCTCCTGCATGAAAGGCAAACGCCTTACCTCCATGCTATCTCTCCGGCCCCATATGTGTATATTTATAATATATAACATAGTTATATATTTATATTTATATCAGTATATATTTATTTATATAAAATATATTTATATATATTGAATAAACTATAAATCTGTATTTATAGCTTATGGGTCACATCTACAGTGCTCAGGACTTACTCTTGGCTCTGCACTCAGGATCACCCTGGAAGGGCTTGGAGAACCATATTGGGAGGCCTGTGATGTACTGAATTTGGGTTGGCCATGTACAAGGCAAGTGGCCTACCCACTGTACTATTGTTCTGGCTCTCCCCAAAAAATATATAAATATTGGCCATACCCAGCAGTGCTCAGGAGTTACTCCTGGTTCTGCATTCAGAAATCACTCCTGGCAGGCTCAGAGGACCTTATGGGATGTCACAGATTAAACCTGGGTCAGCCAAATGCAAGGCAAACATCCTACCCACTATACTATCACTCCAGCCCCTTATATTTTTATATTTAATGCCTAACCTAGTTTTTGGTCCAGTTATACCGGTAAGTTATGCTGTTAAGTTTAAAATATGAAATGAGGACCCGGAGAGATAGCACAGCGGCGTTTGCCTTGCAAGCAGCCGATCCAGGACCAAAGGTGGTTGGTTCGAATCCCGGTGTCCCATATGGTCCCCCGTGCCTGCCAGGAGCTATTTCTGAGCAGACAGCCAGGAGTAACCCCTGAGCACTGCCAGGTGTGGCCCAAAAACCAAAAAAAAAAAAAAAAAAAAAAAAAAAAATGAAATGAAATACCAAAAGGAGGAAAAATTAGGGCCTGGAGAGATAGATAGCACAGCGGCGTTTGCCTTGCAAGCAGCCAATTCAGGACCAAAGGCGGTTGGTTCGAATCCCGGTGTCCCATATGGTCCCCCGTGCCTGCCAGGAGCTATTTCTGAGCAGACAGCCAGGAGTTGTAACCCCTGAGCACTGCCGGGTGTGACCCAAAAAAAAAAAAAAAAAAAAGGAGGAAAAATTAGGAGAACCTTGAATATTAAAGCTAATAAAATCAAATTAATTCATCTATAAATAATTATACTTAGTGCTTAATTAAGTTTATCATGTTAATTAATAATCATCAATGTTAGTTAATAATAATGAATTAATTATACTCCTGGCTAGCTAAAGGGAACATACTGTATGCCCGGGATTGAATCCAGATCAGTCACATTCAAGGCAAGCACCCTATCTATCAGTACTATCACAATGCCCCCACCACTATTTTATTTTTATGTATCTAGATAGATGCTTTGGGAAACAATGGATATTTATGTTACATATACATACATATATATATATATATATATATATATATATATATATATTTCCTTTCACAAGTAAACTTGTAAGAAGTTGCAGGCAACTTTGCAATATGATTAGGCATAAGTAAACTAATATATGCAAAAATATTAGGGCTACTTTTTCAGGAGTGTGAAGTCTTAAAAACTAGTTTTTGCTTGTATTTTGCTTATTAAGTGCATAATGTTTTCTAATAAATCTTTTCTAAAGTCTACGGCCATATCACCCTGAACGTGCCCGATCTCGTCTAAATCTTTTCTAAAGTTTGAAAAAATAATGCTAGGAAGGTATTCTTATGAGAATAAAATAGTTAATGGTCAATATTTTATATGCTTTTCTACATTTTCTAAATCTTCTATACTACATGTATATTATTTTCATAATGGTGAAAGAAAAGGGAAATACAATAAATGTCTATCAATGATTTAATGAGATGGTGAAGATATGCATTATTTATTTTTGCTCCCCTAATATGAATTATTTTTAAAACATATTTCTCTATTTTTAAATGTTGAATATTATTTGCATTATTTATTCAGTGAAAAAATATCAGAAACTTGCAAGAGCTGAACCTGCTATGTACAGTGAGAAACACTCTCAAAGCTAAATATTTGTTTGTAACTTAAAGCACCAAGTGTCAAATTTTGTTTAAAAACACTTTTACAAGTTATTGGTAGCCAGAATTCTGATTTCTCAGGGGTAAAAACCATAGTTGTGACTTCTCAGAAAATTTTGGGAACTTTTTGCTGTGGGCCAAAATATGTCAGTGGGGTCCTGGGAGGGTGGAGAGTAAGGAAAGTAGTAAGATGAGGGGTAAGTCCGAGGGCTGCAGTGGATTCCTTAATATTCGCATAGAACTACTATGGCAGGAATGATTGATGGATGATATATAATTAATTTCACTTGACAAGCATAAAAGAAAAATTTCCCTGAGCCACTGTAACCTGAGCTAATGAAACCCTATTTAACCAAGGGTGTGTATTTAGACTGAATCTTACCTTAGTGACTTAGCCATTAGTAGGAATTCATTGTTTACCTTTAGGATTCTTATCAGTACTTAGACTCTGTTTGCATGTGATTTTCACCTGATTGCTCAACATGTTCAGCTTTATATGATTTGGGAAAAATGAAAACATTGCAAGATCAGAAAAAAGCTAATCTTAACTATCTAATCTGTTCCAAACTTCATGTTTTTCTCTTCTTTCAGGATACATTATGACTTTCTCTGGAAAAGTCCCAGGAACAAATAAGATACCTGATTCAAGTCTTGTAAAACCCTAGGTCAGTCCATATCCTTTAAAGCTTTTGGAAATTTAAGCCAAGTCATTATGCTGAAATATCCTGCCCTGACTACATTTCCAGTTCCACTGGATCAACAATTCAGGGTATCATCTCCTAGGCTTACTACCCATATGACCCCTCTCTATAGAAAGTTCCAGGGGGGAAAAGGCAAGACTGAGCTTTCATAAAGGAACTTCTGGGGTTCCCAAAGCTAGTTGACCTGGGTCAAGGAGCCAGGAGATCTGAGTTTTGATTGTACTCTCCTTTTTCCTTATGACCTTGAACAAGTCATCCAACTTTTAGGAACTTCCTTTTCCTTATTTGTACTAGGACACAGCTAAAGACTATTTCACTTCTAAAGTTCAGAGACTCAGGCAAAATTTCTTTTGAGGGTCACTGGCAGAAGAGAGGGAAGGCTCCTCCTCTTTTCCCTGAGAAAGAAGAAACCATGAGACAGATTTTAAATCTTGGGAAATGTGACTTACTCCCCATTTTCCCCTACAGGAAAAACTGACAAGTGAGAGTGCCTCAAACACTCCTTAAAACGAAAAGGTCTGGATGCACCAGGTGAGCTGGCATTTGTCTTCCTCCTGGATGGCTGTGGTTATGTTTTCATTTCCATGGCAAAAAAAAAACAAGCTTATGGCTGGGCCATGCGGAAGTTTTCATGACTAATGGAAAGGTAGTGGCAGCTGAACACCAGACGAGGTCATTTTTGTGAGCTCTCAGAGTTTGGCAGCCTGAGGAAGACCCTAGGGCTGCTGTGATGTCACCTGGCACCTGGGACTGACTACAAGCCCAAAACTGCCTTCCACAGCCCCTGCCCTGTGTGCTCACAAGGGCCACTCAGCTCCATGGCAGAGAAAGAGCCAATATTCAGTGAACAGCTCTCTGGTCTCTGCCCAGCTCACACAAATCAGTATGATCTTCAGGCTAAGGAGGGGTTTTTGATATCTGGTAGGTTCCTCTGTTCCTCTTTGGGTGAAACTGAGATCAGGTTGTTTCTTACATCCCTGCCTCTGCTTCCTTACTGGGCCAGTCTACCCTGAAGGCTCACTTGATGCCCCTGACTAGCTCCAAATTCCAGACTCTTTCCTACTAAATCAAGGCCAACATTTTTAACTATTGGTCTGTGTTCTTTGGCTCTAATCTCACCTCTGAGTGAGTGCCCTCTGACCTGTGCCAAGTTTGTCAGTTCTCAAAGCAGCTCAAATTTAGACTTAATTCTCCACACACATCTGTGTTCAGATCTCATTTTTCTTCCTCTCCCTCATCCCCTCTCTCTCCCTCTCCCTTTCTCCACCTTTGGAGAATTCACTCATCCTGCAAAGACCAGACTAAATGATACCAAAGGAAAGATAATGTAGCACCTCTCTGCCCTAAAGGCTTTTGTTTGGAGATACTCAAGGATTTTTTTTTCGGGGGGGGGGGGGGGCTACCCGGTGACGCTCAGGAGTTATTCCTGGCTATGCACTCAGAATCTCCCCTGGCTTGGGGGGACCATAATGGACACCGGGGGATTGAATCGCAGTCCGTCCTAGGTTAGCACAAGCAAGGTAGATGCCTTACCACTTGCACCACTGCTCCAGCCCTGGTACTCAAGGATTTTAAGTGAAAATCACATTTTGCTTTTCATTTTTATTTTGCTTTTGTGCCACACTCAATTGTGCATAGGGTTTATTCCTGGCTCTGCACCCGAAGATTATTTCTGTAGGTGGTGGTAGGGTACCCTATGGAGTGCTTAGGATCAAAGCCAGTCACTTGTATGCAAAGCTAATGCCCTGTCTGCTGTGCTATCAATCACAATAAGCTTTTTAAATAACAAGCAACTGATAGCAATCACATTTCTGTTATTTGTATATCAGTAGTAGAGTAGCTACACATTATGTGCTTCCCAATGAACACAGAATGAAGGACAACCTGCACTGCAGAGCAATGGCTACCTCTGGGGTGCCAGGAGAAAAGCAGACATGAGAGATAAGAATTGCAATCCACAATTTAGACAGCTTTGCTTTCTCTACCTAAAAGACAAAGCTCTTAACAATGGAGGATAAAGATTACATTCTTCACAATAAGAATGTTGTACCTGGGGGCCAGAGCAATAGCACAAAGAATAGGGCATTTGCCTTGCATGGGGCTGACCTGAGTTCAATCCCTGGCAAACCCTATGGTCCCCCGAGCTATGCCAGGAGTAACTTACCCCTGATCTGTGTGACCCCTCCTCCCAAAAAAGATGTTCTATCTGAAACTTTTTTTTATCGTGATTTCAGTGAGAAGTTAAGGAAACATACAATCTCTCTCTCCATAAGTATTCACATTTTGTTTTTGGCTTTTTGTGGGGGGGCACACCCGGCAGCGCTTAGGGGTTACTCCTGGCTCTATGCTCAGAAATTGCTCCTTGCAGGCTCGGGGGACCATATGGGATGCTGGGATTCGAACCACAGTTTTTCTGCATGTGAGGCAGATGCCCTACATCCATGCTATCTTTCCAGCCCCACATATTTGGGATTTGTGGACAATCTTACAGTTTTTACTTGGTGATAATTTTAAATTTATAAAAAGTTGAAAAATAGTATAAAAATCTATGTGGGCTTAAGAGATGATACAGCAGATAGGGTGCTTGCCTTGCACATATGATCCCAATGGGTTTGATTCCCCAGCATTCCATATGACACACCACATAGTTCCCAATGGCTTCTAGCCACTGAGTCAGGAGTAGACCTCAAGCACTTTCTTTCTTTCTTTTTTTTTTTTTTTTTTTGGTTTTTGGGCCACACCTGGCAGTGCTCAGGGGTTACTCCTGGTTGTCTGCTCAGAAATAGCTCCTGGCAGGCACAGGGACCATATGGGACACTGGGATTTGAACCAACCACCTTTGGTCCTGGATCATCTGCTTGCAAGGCAAACGCCGCTGTGTATCTCTCCAGGCCCGACCCCAAGCACTTTCAAACATGTATTCTCCAAACACCAAAAGAACCCCAAACTAAACCAAAAAAAGAATATCTATATACAGGACCGGAGCAGTGGCACAAGTGGTAAGGCATCTGCCTTGCCCGTGCTAGCCTAGGACAAACCACGGTTCGATCCTTGGCATCCCATGTAGTCCCTCAAGCCAGGAGCGATTTCTGAGTGCATAGCCAGGAGTAACCACTGAGTGTCACCGGGTGTGGCCCCAAAAATCAAAAAACAACAACAACCAAAAAAAAGAATATCTATTACCAAAAAAATCCAATTAACTTAGATTCACCTAGTTATTTCACATATTTATTTTATTTCATCCCTGTAGCATTAATTCTTGCTTTGTGTTGGCACAAATGATTCTATATTTATGATTTGTATTTATTATATAATATATTTATATCTCACTATTTTTATAGCTATATGTAAATTTTATTTCTTTTTAGGGTGTCAGGCCATACCTGCAGGCCCTCAGAAAACCATGTGGTCTGGGAAAAGGATCCATGCTTCCCACATGCCAAGCATCCACCCTAAACACTCAGATTATTTCCTTAGTCCATATATAAATTTGTTTTGTTTTTATTCGCTTTTCAGCTGCACATAACAGTACTCAGGAACAATTTTTGTGCTCAGGAACAATACTCAACTCTGTACTTGGGAAACCCCATGTTGTTCTGGGTACTGAACCAGGGCTACCTGTTACAAATCATCCCCTGATGAGGTTGACTGATGGAGGGATGGAGGATGAGGCCTTTCTCCTCCAGCTCGGACCACACATCTGTTACCCTGTTCAGCCGATGGTTCTGAGGTGAATGCGGCGGGAAGAAAGCCAACAGGCAGTCAGGCTCCCGAAGAAAACAGCTCTTTATTCCGTGAAGAGGCCGAAGCCAAAAGGCCTAAGAATAGGCCCCAGGAAAAAAGCCCCTCACTTTCCACAGACCCTTGCTTTTATGCCCCAGAATCAGGTACCACCCAATGGTGGGATCAGATACCACCCAATGGTGGGAGCAGAATCAGGGGTCACACCCTAGAATAGGACACAATTACTGATCAGGATAGAGTCAGTAACATAATAATCCCATAAAAATGCTTACATACACAACACTACCTATATTCAAGACAGATGCCTTCATCCTTGTGCTATCTCTCTGTTCTCATATGTACATTTTAAAGTTTGGGGAGGGATACTCAGGGCTACTACTGTCTTGTTGCTTTGTGGGTCACGCTGGGCATTGCTATGGAAACCACGTAATGCCAGAGATCAAACTCAAGGATTTAGCATGCAGAAGCTAAAAATATAGTACTGCAGGTAGGACACTTCCCTTGCACATGGTTGACCCACGTTCAATCCCTAGCATCTCATATGGCTACCTGAGCTGAGCACTTCCAGGAGTGACCCCTGAGCACTGTCAATATAGTTTTAGAATCAGAAGAAAAGGATCCAACATGCAAAGCAAAGCTTAGTTTAGGCCTTTGTGTTAAGTAAATGTTATACATTTTCCATTTTATAAAATTTATAAAAAATATTATGTATATATAATTATGTGTATAAGGGCTGGAGAGATAGTATAGTAGATAGGACACATGCCTCACATATAACCAACATGGGTTTGATATACAGCACCCTATATAGGCTCACCAGAAGTGATCCCTAATCACAGAACCTTCAGTAAGCCTTCAGTACCACCAAGTATAATTCCAAAACCGAAATAAATAAATTAATTAATTAATTAATTAATGTGAATTATTTTCCCTGAACAACTTGAGGCTTTAAATTGCATGTATCAAGCCCTTTATTGCCTAAAATGTCAGTAAATATTTTATAAAAATAAGGATGTTCTCTTATGTAATCATACTATCAACTTCATATTGCGTGAATTTTCACCTAATCCCTGTTGTTCCCTTGATTTGTCTGGTTTATCCAATATTTACCTTTATAGTCTTGCTCTTTTTCCTTCAGCACAAGATCCAGTTTGTAGCTGGGGACGTGTTTAATTGTTATATCTCACTAACCTCCATTAATCTGAAACATTTCCACAGCCTTTGTCTTGTTGTTTTTTTTTTTTTTTTCTTGTTTGGCATTTAAGGAAGAATAAAGATTCCACCCCCTTTTTTCTTTTAATGAAATACAGCATTTCTCATTTTGTAGTTGAGATTTCTTCCTGATTAGCTTGAGGCTTCACATTCTCATTGGCAAACAGCTTCCACTGAGAATGTTGTGTCCCTTCCAGGATTTGTCCTTCAGGTCCTCATTAGTGAGCCTCATTTTGATCAACCAGGAAAGGTGCTGTCCAAGTTCTCTACTGTATATTTACTGCAATTTGTTCTCCCTTGCAACTCAAACAGACTACAAAGTGACTTTTTTAGATCTTATTCCTTATCAAATTGACTTTAGGTACAATTTCATGTTATTCAACGACCTTTGAAAGCATCTGTGCACTCTGAGTTACGAACTCTAGTTATGTATATGTTGGACCATTTTTTTCTCTCATGAGGTGATCACATTTGTGTTCAATCACACACATTTTTCCAGTGTTAGGCCTACTCTGAAATCAGAAAAACTCACCACGTGCCTGCTCTGTAACTTTTCACCTATACTGCTATCAGCATTAAAGAAAATCATAAATAGGTGCTAAAGAGATAGCACAGCAGTATGGTGTTTGACTTGCAAGCACCCGGTCCAAGATGGAAGGTGGTTCGAATCCCGGCATCCCATATGGTGCCCCATGCCTGCCAGAGGCGATTTCTTTTTTTTTTTTTTTTTTTTTTTTTTTTGGTTTTTGGGCCACACCCCAGAGGCGATTTCTGAATGAAGAGCCAGGAGTAACCACTGAGCACTGCCAGGTATGACCCCACCCCCGCCAAAAAAAAAAAAAAGAAAGAAAATCGTAAATAGATTAGAAAGTTCTATGGCATGTAGACTGTGTTTGATCAATATTAGTCTCCTTTCCCTCCTTATACATTATTTCATGCTGCTTATTCCTGCTTTATTCCGGTTGTTCCTTAGCAACCTGGGCCCCAGGGTACTCAACCACAGACCCAAATGATTTCTTGTTGTTTTTGTTGTTGTTGGGTTTTTTTCCTTTAGGATTTCTTTGGGAGATTTTTTTGGGGATTGTCACTCTGGTGATGCTCAGGGTTTACTTTTGGCTTTTAAGGATCACTCCTAGCATGCTTGGGGGACCATATAAGGTCACAGGGATGGAACCCAGAGTCACCATGTGAAAGGCAAGTAGCCCTACCTTTGTACTATCTCTCTGGCCCCACAGACCCAATTGAGATCAAGACCTTCAACAAACTTCTGGGTTTTTTTTGTTTGTTTGTTTGATTGTTTGGGAGCCACACTAGGTGCTACTCAGGGTTTATTCCTGGCTCTGCACTTAAGAAATCACTCTTGGGCCTGGAGAGATAGCACAGCGGTGTTTGCCTTGCAAGCAGCCGATCCAGGACCAAAGGTGGTTGGTTCGAATCCCGATGTCCCATATGGTCCCCCGTGCCTGCCAGGAGCTATTTCTGAGCAGACAGCCAGGAGTAACCCCTGAGCACCGCCGGGTGTGACCCAAAAACCAAAAAAAAGAAAAAAAAAAAAGAAATCACTGTTGGCTAGCTTGGGAAAACCATATGGAGGGCCAAGATCAAGCCCATTTCAGTCAACTGCAAAACAAGTTTTCTGTCATTTTCTCTCTTGTTCTCTTTCTCCTTCTCTCTTCTCTCCTCTTTCATTCCCTCTTGTTTTTGTTTTTTGTTTGTTTTTTTTGGGCCACACCCAGCTATGCTCAGGGGTTACTCCTGGCTATCTGCTCAGAAATAGCTCCTGGCAGGCACGGGGGACCATATGGGACACCGGGATTCATTCGAACCAACCAGCTTAGGTCCTGGATCGGCTGCTTGCAAGGCAAACACTGCTGTGCTATCTCTCTGGCCCCTCTCATTCTCTCTTGTTCTCCTCTCTCGTTCTCTCCTCTCTCTTTCTCCCTTTCTTTCTCTCTCATTTTCTCTTCTCTCTCATTCTCTCTTCTTTCTCTTTCTCTCTTCTCCCTTTCTATCTTCTCTCACTCTCACTCTCTCTCTCTTTCACTCACCCCCTCCCTCCCTCCCTCCTTTCTCTCTCCTTAATATTGCCAGCAGCTGGCTAAAAGAATTCCCCAGGATTTCCCCCTGATAAAGGGCCCAATACTGAGGAAAACTTGGCTTCTAGTGAAGCTCAGCAAGCAATTCCTCACTGGAAGGCTTTGTTCTCTTATCAATGTAGGCCAGGAAAGCAAGAGCTAGGAGCAGGTTTGGCCAATAAGGGCAGCTAAACTGTCTACTGGCAGAAAATCCTCTCTCCTCTTCCCCAGAGTCCACAGCCTTGGCAGAAAGAGAAAAATAAACCACACTATAGTCCTGTCTAGCATGCTGCTTCCTTCTAGAACAATTTGGCTTCTGATTTACCTGCCTTAATTGCAATAGGAATTCTGAGCAATAAGGCATGAGCACATACATATTGAAAGCAAGTATTGCTTGAAGCCTAAAACAGACATGTATCTTCTTCACAGGTGGGCTATCTCCTCAACAGGCCTGAGGACAGATACTAGGATTTCTAAAAGGATAAAAGGATGGATCCTACTTTTTTGGGGGGTGGGGTGGGGTTTTGGTCACACCCAGCAGTGCTCAGGGGTTATTCCTGACTCCACACTAAGAAATCACTCCTGGCAGGCTCGGGGACCATATGGGATGCCAGGAGTCAAACCACCGTCCTTCTGCATGCAAGGTAAATGCCCCACCTCCAGGATCCTACTTCTCATCAGAATTAATTTCTTTCCTCTCTCCCTCCCTCCCTCACTTCCTTTCTTCCTTCCTTTTTCCTTCTTCCTTCCCTCTTTCTCTCCCTTTCTTTTCTTTCTCTCCCTTTCTTTTCTTTCTCTTCCTTTCTTCTTTCTTTTCTTTCTCTTTCTTCTTCTCTTCTCTTCTCCTTTCTTGGTTTTTGGGTCACACCCAGCAGTGCTCAGGGCTTACTCCTGGCTCTATGCTCAGAAATCACTCCTGGCAGGCTCAGGGGACCATATGGGATACCAGGATTCAAACCACCGACCTTCCGCATGCAAGGCAAACACCTTACCTTCATGCTATCTCTCCGGCCCCTTCTTTTCTTCTCTTATGCAGTGATCAAATCCTGAACATCAAAATTACAAACTAAGTGCTCAACTACAGAACCACAAGGTTGGTTCTCATCAGAGCAATTGATATAAGTTCCAGGGCTTGCATCTTTCTTCAAAAGAGCTGTCAATATTGCAAAGGGTGATAGGGGCAATATAGGATGGAAGGCAGAGGATGCACTGATGGGGTAGAGAGGAGTGGCAACCTGTCCTTTTCAAATTAGTGAACTTAATTTTTTGTTTGCTTGTTTGTTTGTTTTGGCCAAACCTGGTGACACTCAGGGGTTACTCCTGGCTATATGCTCAGAAATTGCTCCTGGCTTGGGGACCATATGGGATACCGGGGATCAAACTGCGGTTTGTCTTAGGTCAGCTGCTTTTTTTTTTTTTTTTTTTTTGGTTTTTGGGCCACACCCAGCAGTACTCAGGGGTTACTCCTGGCTGTCTGCTCAGAAATAGCTCCTGGCAGGCACGGGGGACCATATGGGACACACAAGGATTTGAACCAACCACCTTTGGTCCTGGATCGGCTGCTTGCAAGGCAAACACCTTGCAATTTTTTTTAACAATTTTTTAACAAAAAAGTTCATAGAAAATGGAGTAAAAACTAACAAATCCATCAATATTACCTGGTTCTGTACCTTCACAGCTTCTCCCACTATTTATTTTGTTGTTGCTGTGCTGGGGAATCAAACCTATATCTTATGCATGCAAGGCATGCACTTGACCACTGGACCACATTGCTGTCCACCACCTCTCCTGCTTTTAGTATAGTGGTGAATTTGTTGTAATTGATGAATGACTGTGGGGATGCATGATGATCACCCAAAAGCCATACTTTATATTAGGAATCATTCTAAATGTTGCACATAATAAGAAGTTTTACAAGTATAGAATGGTTGTGTATCTACAAATCCTGTGTTTTGCCTATGCCTTTCTTTCCTTTAACCGCCTGACATTCACTGATATTTTATCTTACTATTTTTATATATCTGCCTTTTCCAGAATTTCATGTAATCAAAACAATATACTAGACTTTAAAAATGTTTTATTATTATTATTTACTTAATAAGGTGCATTTGAAAACTGGAGTGATATAGTTCAGTGGGTAGGGCAATTGCCTTACATATAGCAAAACTGAATTCAATCCCTAACACTCATATGGGGCACTCAATCCCACCAGAAATGATCCCTGAGCAGTACAGAACCAGTAGTGAGCTCTGAGCATAACTGATATAGCTCAAAAACCAAAATAAAATAACATGTAATAATAATATAGATTTGAGATTTCTGCTTGTCTTTACTTGGCTTTATAGTTCTTTTCTTAATAAGACTATTGTGAATTACAAGTTCCTCATAGTTGTATTTCGAGCATATAGTGACAGTAAATTAGGGCCATTCTCACCACCAGTGTTAACCTCCCTCCACCAAAGTTCCCAGAATGCATCTTATACCCCTGGCCTTAGCCCCCCTGGTCTACCAATGTAACAAGTCCATTTTATGTTTAGATTGTTATAGTTTGGGCCACTTGATTCTATTATTCAATTATTCTATTGTCATTGACTTTGGCTTGGGATTTAGTTCTGACCTTTTTTTTTCCCTCTCAATGCACCTGAGACCACTTGGCCCCAGGCCCCATCTATTTCTTTTCTCAATTTGTAGAAATATGAGGTAAAACAAAATAGTTCATGTCCCAGGGATCTATGAAAAAGATCAGGAGGAGTCCCTGATCTAGAAGATCTAGAAGAAAAAGACAGGAGTCCCTATCTAGAAGATATAAAGAATTTTTTTAAAAAAAAACAAAAGGGTGAGTGTTGGGGCCGGAGCAATATCACAGCAATTGCCTTGCAAATGCAAAGGGCATTTGCCTTGCAGGCAACTGATCCAGGACAGATCTTGGTTCAATCCCCAGCATCCCATATGGTCCCCCTGCCAGGAGCAATTTCTGAGCTCATAGCCAGGAACAACCCCTGAGCATCACCAGTTCAGCAAATGTTGGGGAAATTAGAAAGAAAATGCCCTTGGCCTAATGACATAAGATGAACTACAGGGAACAGGCATACTAGTTGTCCAATCCCAAGGTCTTTCTTCGTGATCCCAGAAAAAATTCTACTCAATCGCGGTTGTCACAGTCAGGTTTCTGTGATTAGAGATCTTGGTTTTTACACAGATCCTATGTTGAAGCCAGGGTGTCACAAAACATCTTCTGATTTTATCTCACTGTTAGGTAATGAGACAGGGAAACATATCCTTAGTGCAAATCTTTGCTGTTTCCTCTTCATTATCAGAGTGCCATATGAACCTACCCTGGAGCAAGTTGGTGCCAGGGCAGCATTAGAGGGGACTTTGATTCCTGGTGCTGATGCAGAAAACCTTGCTAGTTCTGAGAATGGGAACCATGATTCAGAATCAATGGTCGATGTTTGATCAACTGAGGCTTAAGTCAAATCCCCATGACAAATATTCAGAGTAAATTGTGCCCCTGTACTATAAAATTTATAAATTCCTATCCCTATTAGTAACAACTTCTTGCTATACATAAAGTTTCCTCATTTTAGTGTGCTTATGCAAAATGGAACCATGCCACATTATACTACTAGTGATGCATATCAGGGTAAAAATAAAAGCTAAACAAGCAAGACTTATCTACTAGAATTTCCTACTGAGGAGATCCAAAAACAAAATGAAGGAAGTAACTTCTAACTATGGAAATAAACAATGAGAATTATAACTATTAAGGAAATGAATTAACATATATATATATATACCCTTCAAGTCTTTTGAGATTGACTGGGGATGAGATAAAATCCAGAGCACAATTTCATCCCCATGCCATGGTTTTCTGGAGTCTGTTAAATGATTTGCAGAAGTCAGGGATTGAATTCAGGTAGGGTCCTCTTGCTGAGTGTCTTTCTGGGGCCAAATCTGATAGCAAGAAACAGTCCACAGTGAGAGGAGGTGGAAGAAAAGGGGCCATGCAGAATGAGTCAGCAAGAGCGATGGCTGCAGCTTCTTTCTAGGCTGAGACAAGGAAGGCTGGGAAGTTGTTCCTTCACTTTGGGAGCTGGTTGGCAGCTTGCTGGGATAGAGGGAAGGTTCCAGATCCTGAGCTGGTAGCCGAAAGTCTGCTTCTCATTTTCTTTGGTCTGTATAATATTTCATTATTTAGATTTATCAGAGTTTGTTTATGCATGAATCTCTTGAGAAACACCTTCCAAATTTTGTCAATTACAAATAATGTTTCATTCATATAAAAAGTTCTTGTTCAGTTTGGGTAATCAAACTAAGAAACATGATTGCTTGAGTAGATGGTAAGAATATGTGTGATTTTGGAGTACCTGGACCATTTTGCATTCCTACCAGCAATAAATAGTTTCTGTTGCTCCCTTTCCCTGCCAGCATTTGTTAGTGTCACAGATTTTATGCATTCTAGAATTTATGTTGAGATATTTCTTATCAACTTTCAATTCAGTTTGGTTTCTTTTTTGTTGTTGTTTGGCTTGGTTTTCAGTTTTTGGGTTCACACTCAGCAGCACTTGTCTTACTCTTAGCTTTGCATTAAAGCATTTCTTCCTTCACTCCTGGCAGGATTGGGGGATGATATGGGGTGCCAGGAATCGAGTTCTGGTTAGCCAAGTGCAAAGCAAGTAGTATGCCCAGTATGTATGTATGTATGTATATATGTATGTATGTATGACCTTCTCAGTCTCTTTCAATTCTTTAATGATATTTGATATTGAACATATTCATATGCTTATATTTGTTTATTTGGTGACATCTGTCCGGGTCTTTGGCACTTTTGTAAAGTGGGTTGTTTATGTTCATTTTGTTGAGTTTTAAGAAAATTTGTATATTTTGGATAACCATTCTTTATCAGATATATCTTCTGCAAATACTTTCTCCCAGTCTGTGGCATGCCTTTCCATTCTCTGGAGAAATCTTCCTTCTTAATAATCTCATTTCTACATGCCATAATAATGTTTGCGGGTCATTGGCCCTGAGGGGGCAAGAAATCTTCTTACCAGTTATTAAAACAACAACATACATTACTTTTGCTTGTAACATAACAATATAAGTAGAAAACTTACAAAATGTATAATGAGGGGCCGGGCGGTGGCGCTAAAGGTAAGGTGCCTGCCTTGCCTGCGCTAACCTTGGACGGACCGCGGTTCGATCCCCCGGTGTCCCATATGGTCCCCCAAGCCAGGAGCAACTTCTGAGCACATAGCCAGGAGTAACCCCTGAGCGTTACTGGGTGTGGCCCAAAAACCAAAAAAAATAAAAAAAAAAAATGTATAATGAAGGGGTTAGAGAGATAGTATAGAGATTAAGACTCTGATACAGCCAACCTGGTTTGATCACCAGTACCACATCTGGTTTCACAAGCACTGTGACGAGTGATTGCTGAGCAAAGAGCCAGGTGTTTTTGTTTTTGTTTTTTTTTTAAATAATATAGCCTTTTCATAAAAAAAAAAAACACATTAAAGCCTTTTCATAAAAAAAAAACACATTAAAGCCTTTTCATAAAAAAAAATAATATTTTATTTAAACACCTTGATTACAAACATGACTGTGGTTGGGTTTCAGTCATGTAAAGAACACCCCCCATCACCAGTGCAAAATTCCTATCACAAATGTCCCAAATCTCCCTCCTCCCCACCCCACCCCCGCCTATACTCTAGACAGGCTTTTTACTTCCCTCATACATTCTCATTGTTAGGATAGTTCTCAATGTAGTTATTTCTCTAACTAAACTCATCACTCTTTATGGTGGGCTTCATGAAGTGAGTTGTAACTTCCAGCCCTCCTCTCTTTTGTCTCTGAAAATTATTGCAAGAATGTCGCAAAGAGCCAGGTGTAAGAGCATAGCAGGTGTGGCCCAAAAACCCCAAAAGAAAAAAAAATCATAATGAATGCTATCAAAATGTATGCTTTTGAATTTTACAAAAATATCCCCTTTTTGAATTAATACAGCAGGTAGAACATGTGCCTTGCACGAGGCCAACCCAGACCAATTTAGGGCTTATTCCTGGCTCTGTACTCAGGAATTATTCCAGGTGTTGCTCAGGGGACCATATTTAATTGTACTATCTCTTCAGTCCCTCATAAAGACATCTTTAAAAGCTCTACTTTAGTCCTTCTGGGGGGCATCTGGGCCACACCCAGAAGTGTTCAGGGGTTACTCCTGGTTCTTCACTCAGAAATTACTGCACCAGAGTGATAGCATAGTGGTAGGATATTTACCTTGTATGCTAGGATGCTAGAGATTAAATTCATGTTAGCCACATGCAAGGCAAACTCCCTACCCACTGTACTGTCATTCTGACCCCTTTAGACCTTCTTATTTTGAGTTTAGGGTCACTCCCAGAGTTGTTTGGGGGATACTCATTATGCTATACTCAAGCACTCCTGGCAGTGCTCTAGGATTCCCACATGGTACTGGGGATCAAGCACAAGCCTCAGGCATGCAAAGAATGCTCTCTACTGTCACTCTAGCTTCTCTTTCCTAGTTTTACACAATTTACAGAGAATTTGAAAAGGAAACAAGAGGACTGAAAATACTAATAATGATCTATGTGATCTTGGGCAAACCTCTGGATAGTCTCTCCCATTTTCTTTAGTCTCAGAGAACGAATTAGATTAATTTAAAGTTGCCGCTTTTTCTGTGGGTACCATCTTTTCCATAAATGCCAAGACAAAGTACATCATGCTGTAAACAAAAATTCTGCGCAAACATGGGTGAGTGCATATTAATAAGAAACATCTTTGACTCAGTATCCCCTAAACTTTGAGTAACAATCTCCAGAGCTAAAATTTAATGTAGATTTGATGAAATCTACTTGGAATAAGCAAGGTTAGGATCCCCACCAAAATGCCACTGTAGTCGGTAAAACAAATCCAGATTGATAATGGCTAAATGTAAATGAGATTGCGTGTATGTACATATACACAATTAAATATAGGGCAGAACATAGGAAATTTCAGACTCAACAATTTGTGAATGCAAAGAGAAACAAAAATAGAAACCATCAAATAGCCAGATGGCTGAGTTTTCTATTTTTAAATATATCGTGAGTTCTGCAAGAGTACGTCAATGAGTAGAACTAAGAAAAACATGGTAACCTTGAGTGTTTCTGTTTTTTAAACAAAACAATATCACATAGGGTGTCAAACAGCAAAGAAGTAATATAATGAAAGAAGTGAATGCTCTTAAGTCCTGGAGCCCAGCCGTTAATGTTACGCCAGGATTCAAAGCCCTAATCAAATGTTCTTCATGCTTGAAGCTCTGGGTTATTTACAATGACTGTAATATTTCCAAGAAACACCTAAATTATGGGTGAAGTTACCCTTTTTTTCTTCTTGCAAATTTCTACACTCAACTTCTTTTCAAATATACCAATAGAGTCATTCAAGGCTACAAAATGTGACCGAATAAACACTTCTGTGGGTCATCGATGAGCCAAACTTTGTGAAACATCTAAGAAAATGTGTTTGGAAAAGGACGGCACAGTTTAGAAGAATTTTAGAGAAACTCACGAATCAGCTAACCCAGTGAAAAGATTACTCACTTAAGAATGATATAATTACTTTCAGTTTGCTTAAAGCCAGGGAAAAGTTGACACAGCGATTAAAGGAAAATGGGTGAAAAAATAGAGTTACATTATACTGACTAAATTCAGGCTGTTCCAAGGAGTAGGCCCAAGGCTTATTTGAGGAAAGATTATCTTGACAAATTGGATAAACATTTTCTGCATGACAGGACGCTGATGGAGAGTCTGTTCTGCAAGCACACCTGGTGGTGGTTTGCTTAGTGTTTGACCAAGGTGTTCAGCTCTCCCGAGTTCTCCCAGGGGCTTTGTTTACCGTTTGGCAGGTAGAGGCAGAGCCGGGATAGGCCTTGGTAACGGTTGTTGGGCTCTACAGATGTCTTACCCCACCCCAGTCCCACCCCCAGCTCCCCATTTGGACTAAAACAACTCTTGGCTAGACCAGTCCACAAAAGCCAAAACTAGACTTTAACAAACAGTTCATGACTAAGGGGACCTGCAGTCTAATGTCTCTGAGACAAATAAAAATGGCGAATGCAAATAAATGCTCCATCCCCCTCACCCACCCAGACTTCCACTTTTTGGCTACCTTCCAAAGTCAACTAGGATGGAGAGGTCAAGTCTCATGCAGGCATTGCTATGGATGCAAATTTCCCAGCACCCAAATCATCCTACTACCAGGATGAAGAAGGTGAGAATTCTACTTAAAGCTATGCTTTTTGGGGTTGGAACCATAGCAAGTAAGTAGGGCATTTGCCTTGCATAAAACTTCCCCAGTTTCATAAAGTCTTTGATGGGGTCTACTTGAATCTGCCAGAAATGATCCCTGAGTGCAGCACCAGGTGTAAGCCCTGAGCACAAAGTGTGGCCCAAAAACAAATAGAAAAGGCTTAGTTTCCTGAGTCCCAATGACTAGAGATATGAGGAAATAGACTATTGGCCTCCACTAAGATCTTTGTGGAGACTCTTTTATTCACAAGTTAGCTAAATGTCTGTGGGCAGGCTCCCAAAAGAGTCTTTGCTATGTTTTGGCATCCTTGAGAAGCAATCACTTTCTGGAGGCAGTACTAGCAGAATGACTTCCTAGGGACTCAGCCTTTCATAACTTACTAACATTGCTTTATCATTCAGGGAAGCACTAATTTTGGAGGGAGAGAGCATATGTAGAGAAGTCATTAGACAGTGTGAAGATCCCCACTGCATTCAGACTCCCCATAGTGAAATGAACAACTCCACTGTGAGGATGATTTTACAGTTTGGTTTAACAAAAAAAATGTGTCTTGTGCCTATTAATTTAAGTTCATTTGTAGCTCGCTCAGTAACTCCAGACATAAGGAACTCATGTTACTGGGTAGGATGTTCTGTCTAGAAATTACATTAGGGATAGAAGTGGTTTTCATTTAAGTCTAAAATCCTGAGGGAGTCATTCTTAGGTGGCAAGGCAAGAGGCATCATGGAACAGCTCTACCCTCCAGCAAAGTCGACTCACTTGGAAATCTTTTTTTTTTTTTTTGGTCACACCTGGCAGTGCTCAGGGGTTACTCCTGGCTCTACACTCAGAAATCGCCTCTGGCAGGCTCGGGGGACTATATGGGATGCCGGAATTTGAACCACCGTCCTTCTGCACGCAAGGCAAACGCCTTACCTCCATGCTATCTCTCCGGCCTCACCACTTGGAAATCTTAAAGCTTAAATGTTAGGGTTTTCTTTTTTTGTTTGTTTGTTTGTTTTTTCAGACCACACCTGTTTGATGCTCAGGGGTTACTCCTGGCTAAGCACTCAGAAATTGCCCCTGGCTTGGGGGGAAACCATATGGGACACGCCTGGGGATCGAACTGCGGTCCTTCCTTGGCTAACGCTTGCAAGGCAGACACCTTACCTCTAGCGCCACCTCGCTGGCCCCTAAATGTTAGTTTTATAGTTCACAGGCCACAGATTTCCCTCTAACAAGAATGCTCCTCATTCCTTTCCCCCCCCACACACCTTTCAGTTTTATTTCTCTATGCAATCATTCCATATTTTACAAATAAGAAATAAAACCAAATAAAGTAACATGAACTATTAGGATAAATCAGAGAAATGAAACTCCTTGATTGAAACTTACCAGCAGTTAGTGTATATCTACTATGTCCCTAGAATATCTAAAAAGGTCCTTGGCAGTGAGGTAGGTAGTTTTTATCGTCCTTTTAAAAATATGGGATCTACAGGGGCTGAAGAGATAGCACAGTGGTAGAGCATTTGCCTTGCACACAGCTGATTCAGGTTGGACAGTGGTTCAAATCCCACCATCCCATATGGTCCTCCGTGCCTACTAGGAGTGATTTCTGAGGACAGAATCAGAAGTAACCCCTGAGTGCTGCCCTGTGTGGCAAAAAAAAGGAGAAGAAGAAGAAGAAGAAGAAGAAGAAGAAGAAGAAGAAGAAGAAGAAGAAGAAGAAGAAGAAGAAGAAGAAGAAGAAGAAGAAGGAGGAGGAGGAGGAGGAGGAGGAGGAGGAGGAGGAGGAGGAGGAGGAGGAGGAGGAGGAGGAGGAGGAGGAGAAGGAGAAGAAGAAGAAGAATAAGAAGAAGAAGAGAAGAATAAGAAGAAGAAGAAGAAGAAGAAGAAGAAGAAGAAGAAGAAGAAGAAGAAGAAGAAGAAGAAGAAGAAGAAGAAGAAGAAGAAGAAGAAGAAGAAGAAGAAGAAGAAGAAGAAGAAAGAAAATTTTAAAATGTGGGATTTCCAGTTTAGAAGCTGTTATAAGACAAGGCCATGCTCACACAGATAGAATACCTGGAAGCCAGTAGTGAATTTCACAGATTCTGCCTAACTTATCCTAGGATTCTTTTTTTATTATTTATGTATGTATTTATTTATTTATTTATTTATTTATTTATATTTTTGGGCCACACCCGGTGGTGCTCAGGGGTTACTCCTGGCTGTCTGCTCAGAAATAGCTCCTGGCAGGCACGGGGGACCATATGGGACACCGTGATTCAAACCAACCATCTTTGGTCCTGGATTGGCTGCTTGCAAGGCCAACTCCGCTGTGCTATCTCTCCGGGCCCTCTTTTTTTTTATTTTTTAAATAAACTTCAACTCCCATGTCTTTTAAAAAGTGATCAAATAAAAACCAATTATTTTTTATTTCTGCTTGTATGTTAGGGGAAACAGCAAAGTTTTGACCAACACAGATTAATTAAAACTCATCTCTTATACTTAATGTTTGAAATAAAATTTTAACCATTTTTCTAATGAAGCCTTCCCCTAAGCAGGAATGCTTGAGTATGATTTGGATTGGAGTTGAAATCTTGACTTTGACTCTATGATTATCAATTCATCACATCACCTGATGGACTTTCTTTAGTTATTGAAATGAGAATAAAAGAGCTTTCCTCCTAGGATTGTTAAACTCTATTATGATATTATTTATCCTGAAGTTTCTCTTTAAATATTATCTGTCTCTTTCAATTTGTTCATAATTTTTAAGCATTGATCTCATCCTCATCATCTTTGTTACCTTTATACATGTCATCACATCAAATATATTGTATTTTAATAAATGATTAATAAGTTCTAAACCATAGAACTTCAATGAATATTAATTTTAATTTTCCTTTCTCCTTTACAATGAACAACTAATAATCTTTTTATTTTAAAAGCCAAATCATTAAATAAAACAAAGCCAAATCATTGCTCAAACAATTAAAGTTAGGCCTGGCAGATAAAAATGGAATATATATATAGCTGTGTGTTCCCTTCTCATGAAGTAAAAATCTTCCCCAGGTGATCAATAGTGGTACAGGCAAATATATGATTAAGTTGCACAGACACGTGCTTTTCACAGGATTGAATCATTAATACAAGACTCAAAGTCTAAATTATCAGGGAATTAAGGAATTAAGATAACACAAGCTATCATCTTGCATATATTTTAGAAAAAACAAGGAAGCAAAACTGACCTGGTAGTACTGAGGTGGCACTCTTTCTTTGCCTGTAAAGGTGTCAGAAAAAGCAGCCAAGGAAAACAGAATATTTATTTTTATTATTATTTTGCAGTTTTATATTCCACAATGTGGATGTTTGGGGAGTTCTTGACTCTGTGCCCAGGTATGACTTCTGGCATGCACACACACACACACTCACAAGCATAGTCACAGGCAAAAAGACAATTGGCAGATCCAACAAGATAACAAAGTTTAAAGTGATCTGACAAAGATTTAATTTTCCCTCGCCCTTCCCCTTCATTGTTGTTATTGATGTGTTGTGATAACTAAAGGTCTAACACTTCATATTTACACCCATTTTTGTGTGGTATGCTGAAAATTGTGCTTTTGTTTTGTTTTGTTTTGGTTTTTGGTTTTGGGGCCATACCTGATGGCACTCAGGGGTTACTCCTGGCTCTTTGCTCAGAAATTGCTCCTGGCAGGCACAGGGGACCATATGGGATGCCGGGATTTGAACCACCATTGATTCTAGATTGGCTGTTTGCAAGGCAAACACCCTACTGCTGTGCTATCTCTCCAGCCCTTTATATATATTTTTTTTTTAGTTTTGGTTTTTGTTTGTTTGTTTATGGGTTTGTTTGTTTTTTGTGCCTCTGGTATCACCATAAATGCCCAGCACATGGGTATTTCTCAGGCCAGAAAGACAGCACTCTACTATAAAGCCACATCTCATGACTCCTGATAATATTTTATTTATTTGGGGTGGGGTGGGTTTACACCCAGCAGTGTTCAGGAGATCACTCGTAGCTCTACATTCATGAATTATTCTTGGCAATTCTTGAGAAATCATATGGGATGCCAGGGATTAAATCCAGATTAGTCACATGCAAAGAATCCCACTCTCTAGCCAGTGACAAATACTTGAAAGCAGAAATCGTAAAAATGAACAACTAGGGGCCGGGCGGTGGCGCTAAAGGTAAGGTGCCTGCCTTGCCTGCTCTAGCCTTGGACGGACCGCGGTTCGATCCCCTGGTGTCCCATATGGTCCCCCAAGCCAGGAGCAACTTCTGAGCACATAGCCAGGAGTAACCCCTGAGCGTTACTGGGTGTGGCCCAAAAACCAAAAAAAAAAAAAAAAATGAACAACTAAAAAAAAAAAAAAAAAAAAAGAACAATAAAGGAAATTTTAAGAAATAAGAAATAGGGGTGGGAGCAGTGGCACAGCAGTAAGGCGTTTGCCTAGCATGCTATTAAACCTAGGACAGACCGCAATTTGATCCCCCAAGCCAGGAGCAATTTCTGAGCGCATAGCCAGACCCTGAGCGTCACTGGGTGTGGCCCAAAAACATAAAAAGGAAGGAAAAAGAAAGGGAGGGAGGGAGAGAGGGAGGGAGGAAGGGAGGAAGGGAGGGAAGAAGGGAGGTAGGGAGGGAAGAAGGAAGGAGGGAGGGAAGAAGGGAGGAAGAATGGAAGAAGGAAGGGAGAGAGGGAGGGAGGGAGGGAAGGAGGAAGGGAGGGAAGATGGGAGGGAGGGAGGAAGGAAGGAAGGGAGGGAAGAAGGGAGGAAGGGAGGGAAGAAGGGAGGTAGGGAGGGAAGAAGGAAGGAGGGAGGGAAGAAGGGAGGAAGAATGGAAGAAGGAAGGGAGAGAGGGAAGAAGGGAGGGAGGGAGGAAGGGAGGGAGGGAGGGAGGGAAGGAGGAAGGGAGGGAGGGAGGGAAGGAGGGAGGGAAGAAGGAAGGGAGGGAAGGAGGAAGGAAGGAAGGAAGGGAGGGAAAGAGGAAGGAAGGAAAGGAGGGAGGAGGGAGAGAGGGAAGAAGGGAGGGAGGAAGGGAGGAAGGATGGAAACTATTAAAATCATGGGGCCAGAGCATTATCACAGCAGTAAGGCATTTTTGCCTTGGATGCAGCCAATACAGGTTGGACAGCAGTTTGAATCCGGGCATCCCATATGGTCCCCCGAGCCTGCCAGGAGTGACTTCTGAACGCAGAGCCAGGAGTAACCCCTGTGCGCTGCTGAGGGTGCCCACCCAAAAACTGTTAAAGTCAAAAGATGAGTTCAATAACATAATGGAAGGGACAAAAAGAAGAATCAGTAAACTAGAAAACAGTAAAAATGAAGCAATCCAAACAAAAGACATAAAGGTCAACACACAAAAGAGTAGAACTTTGGGACCATCAAAAAATGTAATTTTTGTGCTTTCAGAATCCCAAAGTAAAGGACAGTAGGCAGAAAGGAATGCTTGGAGAAGTGATCAAAGAAATTATATCTAAGTATCCAAGATAGTACAAGGATAAAGGCACTTGCCTTGAATGTGACTAAGTGAAGTTAGATCCCTAGAACCATATATAAGTACTACCAGGCATGACACCTGAGCACAAAGCAGGAGTAATTACTGAGTGTCACCATTGTAAGCCAAATAAAAAGAAAAAATTTACGCCCTCAAAATAAAAAGAATGTTTAAAAACTTTCCAAGCTAGGGGCCGGAGAGATAGCATGGAGGTAGGGTGTTTGCCTTGCATGCAGAAGGACGGTGGTTTGAATCCCAGCATCCCATATGGTTTCCCATGTCTGCCAGGAGCGATTTCTGAGTATAGAGTCAGGAGTAACCCCTGAGAGCTGCCAGGTGTGACCCAAAAACCAAAACAAACAAACAAACAAACAAACAAACAAGAAAATCTTTCCAAGTTAGTAGCCAGAGCTAAATACAGGATAGGGGGTAGGGTGTTTGTTTTATATACAACCAACCTAAGTTTGATCCAGAAATACTCCATATGGCCTCCCAAACCCACTGGAGTAATCCCTGAGTGCAGAGCCAGGAGTAAGACCTGAGCACTGCTGATTGTGGTGCAAATAAACAAACAAACAAAAATGAAAGTTGAAGGGTCAGAGATGTTGCTCAGTATTCTAGCACTCTTACATGTATAGGATATTGAATTAAATTCCTAACATAGCAAAAATAAAAAAATTTAATTTTTTTTAATTTAAAATTTTAAAATTAAAGGAAAGTTGTTCTTTTAAAATTAAAGGAAATTTTCAAATTAAAGGAAAGTTGTTCTGATGGTAGAGTGAATACTATGTGTGTATGATTCCTGGTATCAAAATAAAACCAAAATAGAACACTTAGGAAATGCATTGAGTAAATGTGGTAAATTTGCCAAGAAGAAAACTTGGAACACCAGGAAAATAAACAAAACATGATAAACATGTCAGTTGAATCTCTTTTCTAAATCATTGCCAGAAAGAATATGACAAAAGTGAAAACCAAATGCACAATGGCAGATTGAAGCCCATTATACATCAATAATTCCGGAAATGCAAAGGGTCTAAATACACCTATTGAAAGAGACATTGGCAGAGTGAATGGAAAATGACACAGCCGTATGCTGCAAAATATTATCTAGGTAGACTAAAAGTAAGAGGATGGAAGGGTTATATTATGTAAACATTAATTCAAGAAAACTATATTAATATAAGGTAAAGTATACTTCAGAGAAAATATATAAATATATAAATAAGACAGTGGTTCCTTATAGAAAAGTCAAACCATCATGTAGAGACAACAATTCTTATTTGTGTATACTTCAAATGATAATAGAACTACAAACATGTGAAACAAAATTGACAGAAGTCAAAGGAGAAATAAACAAATGAACATTAATAGTTTTCTCTCAAAAGTTGATAGAAAATAGACAGAAATCAGCAAGGACACCGACAACACCATCAGCCAAGAGGATCTAGCTGTCATTCATAGAATGACCCCAAATAACGGAATACATGTTCTTTTCATATATCTATAAAATACATACTAAGCTAGGTCAGATCCTGGGACAAATAATTTAATAATAGAAAGCTATTTTAAAGAACTGAAATCATGCAAAATACATTTTCCTGGAAAAAAAAAGTAATCAAATTATAAATAACAGAAAAATAACCCTTAAACACTCCACCACACACTTTCACATAACCTGTGAATCAAAGAGAAATTATCATGAAATGTTTTTAAAAATATATTTTAAAAAGAGTATATTAAAACTTATGGGACATTTATAACATTAAATGTGGACATTTGAGAGGGAAGGTTCAAATTTATCTTCTAAATGCCACTCAAAAAACTAGTAAGAGAACATCTTTTTTGATCTACTCCAGCCAAACTCTAGAGATGCTTATAGAATCCCCTTATTGTCCTTATAAATATTTTTGTTTACAAAATTTGTAGAGATGTTCCCATTTTATTTCATATATTAGTATTTGTGTCATCTTTCTTTTTTCTTTGTCAGTCTTACTAGAGCTGTCAATTTTATTGATCTTTTCAAATAACCAGTTATTTATTTCATGGATTTTCTTTTTTCTTGCCAAGCTTGTTTATTTCTTTCCTTTATTAATTCTTCTTAAGAAATAAATTTGACAATTTAAATCAAATGTGTCAAAAATCGAACTCTACAAACTACTTACCAATATGATTAATCACACACTTGTAACTTTAGAAAATGCTTCAGAGGTTGGAATTATAATACAGTGGGTAGGACAATTGCCTTGTACAATGCTGACCTGGTTTCAATACCTGGCACTACATATGTTCTTCCCACTGCCCACTAGGAGTGATTCCTAAATACAGAACCAGGAGTAAACCCTGAGCACGACTGGGTGTTGTTCACAAACTAAAACAACAAAAGCATCAGGGGCCGGAGTGATAGTGCAGTGGTAGGACGCTTGCCTTGCATGCGGCTGATCCAGGATGTACCTCAGTTTGATCCCTGGCTTCCCATAAGGTCCCCTAAACCAGGAGCTAGTTCTAAGTGCATAGCCAGGAGTAACCCCTGAGCATTACCGAGTGTGGCCCAAAAACAAAAAAAAACAGCAACAACCAAAAAAAAAAAAATTATTAGGTGCTAGACCATTGATTTTCTTTTTTTTTGGGGGGGGTTGGTTTTTGGGTCACACCTGGCAGCGCTCAGTGGTTACTCCTGGCTTTATGCTCAGAAATCATTCCTGGCAGGCTCGGGGGACCATAGGGGATGCTGGGATTAGAACCACTGTCCTTTTGCATGCAAGGCAAACACCTTACCTCCATGCTATCTCTCTGGCCCCAGACCATTGATTTTCAACCTCTTTTATAAAGCTGTGTTTTATAAGGGATATGGTACTTGTATGTGTGAGGCTCTGGGATCAATACCCAGTACTACACCAAACAAAAGAAAATTTCTGCTGACATTCAAATAATCCTATAATTCTGAAGGAAATTGAGTTCATAATTTAAAATTCCCGAACAAGAAATCAACAGGGGTCCGGGCGGTGGCGCTGGAGGTAAGGTGCCTGCCTTGCCTGCGCTAGCCTAGGACAGACCGCGGTTCGATCCCCCGGCATCCCATATGGTCCCCCAAGAAGCCAGGAGCAACTTCTGAGTGCATAGCCAGGAGTAATCCCTGAGCGTCACAGGGTGTGGCCCAAAAAACCAAAAAAAGAAAAAAAAGAAAAAAAAAAAAAAAGAAATCAACAGCCCAGATCTCTTCACTAGAGAATTGTAACAAATATTTAAACAACTAAAGGCAATTTTTCTACACAATTTTTTCTACAAAAATGAAAAAGGAAGAGAAATACCCAATTCATATTATAAGAGGGGCCAGAGGGCTAGATAATACAGTGGACAGGGTGCTTGTATTACATGCAGCTAGCCTGATTTCAGTCTCCAGCACTATATTTGATCCCCTGGGCACAAAGCCTAGAGTAAGCCCTGAACACTGATGGGTATGACTAAAAAAACAAAAATTCAAAAAATTTTATGTCCAGGGGCCGGGTAGGTGGCGCTGGAGGTAAGGTGTCTGCCTTGCAAGCGCTAGCCAAGGAAGGACCGCAGTTCGATCCCCCGGCGTCCCATATGGTCCCCCCAAGCCAGGGGCGATTTCTGAGCACATAGCCAGGAGTAACCCCTGAGCGTCAAGCGGGTGTGGCCCAAAAACCAAAAAAAAAAAAAAAAATTTTATGTCCGTGAGACAGTACAGCGGTAGGACATTTTCCTTGCACGCAACTGATTCAGGACAGACAGTGGTTGGAATCCTAGCATCCTATATGGTCCCCTGTTCCTGTTATGAGTGATTTCTGAGCACAGAGCCAGAAGTGGCCCCTGAGCACCACTGGGTGTGACCCAAGAACAAACAAACAAGCAAACAAACAAATTATGTCATCAGTATTACATTAACACATAAACTAGACTAGACAAAAATACAAATCCTCAGGGCCGGAGCAGTGGCCCAAGCGGTAAGGCATTTGCCTTGCATGCACTAACCTAGGATGGACCACTATTCCATCTCCCTCCCCCACCCCCGCACCGGCATCCCATATGGTACCCATGCCTGCAAGGAGCGATTTTTTTTTTTTTTTTTTTTTTGGTTTTTGGACCACACCCGGCGGTGCTCAGGGGTTACTCCTGGCTGTCTGCTCAGAAATAGCTCCTGGCAGGCACAGGGGACCATATGGGACAACGGGATTCGAACCAACCACCTTTGGTCCTGGATCGGCTGTTTGCAAGGCAAACGCCGCTGTGCTATCTCTCCGGGCCCGCAAGGAGCGATTTCTGAGCACAGAGCCAGGAATAACCCCTGAGTGTCACCAGGTGTGGCCCAAAAAGCAAAAATAGCAACAACAACAAAAATTCTCCCTCATTAAATCCCCTCTCCAAACACAAAATAGTTAATATCTTTCATGAATACAGTTATAAACCAGTGGCCAGAAAAATTGCACAGGGGTTGAAACACTCTTTCCTTTCATGCAACTGACTTTAGATTGATGGCCAGCAACCACCAATAAGTCCTGCCAGCAGTGGCCCAAACTCCTCCTTTCCAAATTTATAAAGGATCAGATAGGATTCATTCTTGTCATGCAAGACTGGTTAAATCTTTAAAAATCATTTGATATGGGGCCGGAGAGATAGCATGGAGGTAAAGCGTTTGCCTTTCATGCAGGAGGTCATCGGTTCGAATCCCGGCGTCCCATATGGTCCCCCGTGCCTGCCAGGAGCAATTTCTGAGCCTGGAGCCAGGAATAACCCCTGAGCACTGCCTGGTGTGACCCAAAAACAAAAAAAAAAAAAAATCATTTGATATATTACTTTATATTAACAAACTAAAGAAAATACATTTGATCATATTAATATATATATAAAAAACTCGTTTAACAAAATTCAACATATGATTCTTTTTTCTCTTCATTTAATTGTATTGAAATGAACACCCGGGGCCGGGCGGTGGCGCTAAAGGTAAGGTGCCTGCCTTGCCTGCGCTAGCCTTGGACGGACCGCGGTTCGATCCCCCGGTGTCCCATATGGTCCCCCATGCCAGGAGCAACTTCTGAGCACATAGCCAGGAGTAACCCCTGAGCATTACCGGGTGTGGCCCAAAAATCAAAAAAAAAAAAAAAAAAAAAAGAAAGAAAAAAGAAAAGAAATGAACACCCAATTTTTTTTTGTGTTTGTTTTGTTTTGGGGCCACACCCAATGATGCTCAGGGGTTACTCCTGGCTATGCACTCAGAAATCGCTCCTGGCTTGGGATGCTGGGGATCAAACCCAGGTCCATCCTGGATCAACTGCATGCAAGACAAACGCCCTACCACTGTGCTATCTCTTTGGCCTCTCAATTTTTTTAAATTTTTCAGAAAAGGGGCTGGAGTGATAGCATAGTAGGTAGAATGCTTGCCTTGCACACATCTGAACCAGGTTCGACTCCTAGCATCCCATATGGTCCCCTGAGCTCTGCCAGGAGTAATTTTTTAGTGCAGAATCAGAAGCAATACCTGAGCACCCCTGGGTATGGCCCAGATACCAAGAAATAAAAAGTTTTTTCAGAAAAAATTAGATTGCAGATATTTCTCAATCTAATGAAGAACTACTTTTATATAATGGCTCAAAATGTGCAAAAATAAAAATATAGATTTATGAGTAGAAAGATCAGACTATATAAGTTAAACTAGGGCCGGAGAGATAGCATGGAGGTAAGGCATTTGCCCTTCATGCAGGAGGTCATCGGTTCGAATCCCGGTGTCCCATATGGTCCCCCATGCCTGCCAGGATCAACTTCTGAGCCTGGAGCCAGGAATAACCCCTGAGCACTGCCAAGTGTGACACCCCCCCAAAAAAAAAAAGAAAACATAAGTTAAACTAAAATATCAACTATATTTCTATAATTAATAATAAACACATAATTAGAAATACAATACTAGGCTGGAGAGAGCATGGAGATAGGGCGTTACCTTGCATGCAGAAGGAAGGTGGTTTGAATCCCGGCATCCCATATGGTCCCCTGAGCCTGCCAGGAGTGATTTCTGAGTGTAGAGCCAGGAGTAACCCCTGAGAGCTGTCAGGTGTGACCGAAAGAAAGAAAGTAAAAAAGAAAGAGAGAAAAAGAAAGAAGAGAAAGAAAGAAAGAAAGAGAAAGAAAGAGAGAAAGAAAGAAAGAAAGAAAGAAAGAAAGAAAGAAAGAAAGAAAGAAAGAAAGAAAGAAAGAAAGAAAGAAAGAAAGAAAGAAAGAAAGAAAGAAAGAAAGAAAGAAAGAAAGAAAGAAAGAAAGAAAGAAAGAAAGAAAAAGAGAGAAAGAGAGGGAGAGAGAGAGGGAGAGGGAGAGGGAGAGAGAGAGGGAGAGGGAGAGAGAAAGAGAAAGAAATAGGGGCGAGAGAGATAGTACAGGGGTAGAGCAGTTGCCTTACAAACAGCCAGTATCCCATATAGTATACCACACCACCAGGAGTGATCCCTGAGGATAGAGGCTGGAGTAAACAACTGAACACCAGGCCTACAAACAAAACAAACAAATAAAAACCACATAGAGGGGTGTCAAGTTAGCAAAAATTGTAAAATTTATATACAGAAAACTATACAACTCTCATGAAATAAATCAAAGAAGATCTAATGAAGTGGTGATACACAATGATAATGACAAACTAAAGATATTATTGATTCTCTTAATATTAAGCAATGGATTTAACACAATTCTTATAAAATATCCTGGCAAGATTCTTGGCAAATATCATAAACAAGGTGATTAGGAAAAATATATGGGGAGGCAATGTGCCACACATTATGCATGCCTATACTGTAATATCATCTGTAAATCCCTATAATCCAAATCTTTTTTTGTTAATAGCAGTTTGAAAATTGAAGAAAGTCCCAATTTCCCGAGACTGTTTTATAAGCCACGCAGCAATGGTCTCTTCATTTCAGTCTATAGCCATAAGGTTAAGCATCATGGAGCAATAAAAGGTCTAAATCTTGAGTTAGAATACTCAGTCAACTAGCCAAGCTACATTGGGCAATTCATTTAATCTTTATGTTTCCTCATCTCTCAAATGAGGAGAGTGATATTACATCACTGTTGTGAGACTCAAATGAGATAATGAAGAGGAAAGTACTTTTTAAATACCATGTAATTTGACCTGTTATTATGGTTGTTAATAAATCAAAAGGAACAAAACAATAATTAATGACAACTGGTGATATCGAAGTTTGTTAAGGAAACAAATCCTCAGAATGTTGTCCGTATTTACACATAGATGTGCATACATACCTCACATGTCTTTTCAACACATGTGTTACCCTCACTGTTACTGCTTTTTTCTTTACTATGATTTCTCACTATCAAATGTCTTTAATAGAGAAAAACCGGGACTGTTTTACTTGACTCCTGCAAGGCAATAAACATAAAATAAGGAAATGAGGGTTGGAGAGGTAGTACAGCAGGTAGTGCACTTGCCTTGCACACAGCCGACATCCACAACAAATATGGTCCTCAAGCCTTCCAGGAGTTAATCAAGAGTATAGAGCCAGAAAGAAGCCCTGATCATTATCCAAGCACCAAAATATAAAGTAAAATTAAGGAAATGAGGCAGGTATCTAATATGATACATGCTCCGAAGACTAAGAATTAAAGAAAGGGCTGGAATGATAGTACAGCAGGTAAGGTGCTGCTTGTCTTGCACGCAGCTGACCCAGGTTTGATCCTTGGCATTCTATATGGTCCCCTACGCTCACCAGAAATTTCTCTTTCTTTTCCTTTATTGATTGATTGATGAATTGATTGGTTTTTGGGTCACACTTGGTGGCGCTCAGAAGTTACTCCTGGCTCTGCACTCAGAGCAGACTCAAAGGACCATATGGGATGCCAGGATTCAAGCCAGGATTCGTCCTGTGTTGGCCACGTGCAAGGCAAAGGCCTTACCACTATGCTATCACTCCGGCCCCACAAGAGCAATTTCTGATTGCAGAGCCAGGAGTAACCCTTGAGCACCGGAAGGAAGGAAGGAAGGAAGGAAGGAAGGAAGGAAGGAAGGAAGGAAGGAAGGAAGGGAGGGAGGGAGGGAGGGAGGGAGGGAGGGAGGGAGGGAGGGAGGGGTTCAAGAAGTGATGGAAGGAAGGAAGGAAGGAAGGAAGGAAGGATGGAAGGAAGGAAGGAAGGAAGGAGGAAGGAAGGAAGGAAGGAAGGAAGGAAGGAAGGAAGGAAGGAAGGGAGGGAGGGAGGGAGGGAGGGAGGGAGGGAGGGAGGGGTTCAAGAAGCGATGCTGTTGGGTCCAGAGCGGTGGCGCAAGTGGTAAGGCATCTGCCTTGTGCGCGCTAGCCTAGGAGAGACTGCAGTTCAATCCTCCAGCATCCCATATGGTCCCCCAAGCCAGGAGCAATTTCTGAGCACATAGCCAGGAGTAACCCCTGAGCATCACTGGGTGTGGCCCAAAAACAAAAAATAAAAATAAAAAAATAAAAGAAGAAAAAGAAGCGATGCTGTAGGTCCAGGTATATAATTTAATGTTTTGCATGTGTGAAGCCTTTAGTTTGATTCTTAGAACCACATAAAAAGGATTGTATATTGTTAGGTAGGCATGTGAGGAGTAGAAGGGAAAGCAAGAGTGTAATTAATACTCCATGCAAGAGATTATAAAGAGGAAAAAATCAGAGTCAAAAAGTATATCAAAGATAAAATAGAAGAATGATTCATTGAAGGTGGATCTGGAGGCAGAAATAAAGAAAAGAGAGCAGTCCACGGTGTCCCCTAGGCTTCTATCTTGGATAAGGTGAGGATCAGAGTTGAATAAGCAAGTAGGTAGGGATAAGAATTAGTTAAAGATGGTGCCGGAAAATTAGTAAAACGGGTAGAGCACTTGCCTTGCACATGGCTGATCTGAGTTTGATCCCTGGCATATATGATCCCCTGAGCACCATCAGAAGTGATTTCTGAGTGTAGAGCCCGCATAATCCCTGAACATGTCTGGGTGTAGCCCAAAAGCAAATAGACAAAAGAAGAGTTGGTGAAAAAGCAATGATCCAGGAAATGATGGACAGGGCCTGTGAGTTCATATAGTGGATACAGTCCTTGCCTTGTATGTGGCTGGTCTGGGTTTAGCCTCAGTTCTCCGGAGTCCCTTAATCCCCAATAGAAGTGAATCTTGAGCACAGAGGAAGCAGGAAGCCCTGAGTACCTGCAGTGGTAGCTCAAAATCTTTTCTGAATTTTTTAAAATAAAAAGGAGCCAGAGGAATGATATGTTCACTCAGATGTGGCAGGAGTTATGAAGTACACGAGTAAACAAAAGCAGTGATTTACAGTCAAAATAGTTGGTGAATAACAGCTAACTTGGACAGAAATGCTGTAACAATAGAACCTCGATTACTAGAATCCAAATAGATGTTGATGGTAAATACCAAGAAAGCCAAAATCTGAACACTCATGTTCATTTCTCACTAACACCTAGCAGCATGCCAAGAGAAGATAGTGTAGGTCAGGCTTCAAATGGACCAAAGTATAAGAAGTTTAGAACCATGGGGCCGGAGAGATATAATGGAGGTAGGGTGTTTGCCTTGCATCCAGAAGGATGGTGGTTCGAATACCGGCATCCCACATGGTCCCTCGTGCCTGCCAGGGGCAATTGCTGAGGGCAGAGCCAGGAGTATCCCCTGAGCACTGCTGGCTGTGACCCCCACCCCCCCAAAAAAAAGTAGTTTAGAATCAGGGGCTGGAGATTAGTACAGCAGATAGGGTGCCTGACCTACCAAGTAGCAAACCTGGTTCTATCCCCACTATTCCATGTGGATACCCAGGCACTACCAGTGGATAAGTCCTAAGAGCAGAGTCAGAATCAATAGGTGTGACCCCAAAACACAAAACAAAACAAGAAGACAGAACCCAGTTTGGTGAGTGGCTGTGCTCTTGCCTCACATCTGCTCCTCAGAGTTGAGAGCTATGATACGATACACTGGCCAAGGCCCTGTGCTTTTCTCATCGAAATAAGGAACAAGGAAATACCATAGGTCTGATGAAACAGGAGTCATTCAGGAAGACCCAATGTCTCTTGGGTAAAAGCACATCACTCTTCTGCCAGGTCCACTCCAGTCTTTCAACATTCTGCCTCCTGATTTTTCCTTCATTGTCAGTGTCTCTCCTAGAGCCTTGGTCTCTATCCATCACATTCCAGCTTTGTCACAGTGGGCTCATTGCCTTTCTTTAGGTGAGGGTTAGAAAGATAAAAGGCTTTTTGGAAAATGTATTTCTCTTATTGCAGTTGCTCCTTACCTATCAAATAACTTTCATCTCACTCCATGTACCAGGCAACTATGTCTTTTCCCTGGGCTGTTTGCAGTCTTAGTCACAGCTTCATGGAGGGATTAGGTGCAAATGTCACTCTGCTATTTCCTCCAGTATATTATGCAAGAATTCATTGGGTTGTGTAAATGCTTGTTAGCTTTTTCCCCTCAGTGCTAAAACAACAAGCTGTGTTTAAAAAAAAAAAACTTTTTTTTTTTTTTTGGCATTTGGTTTTTGGTTTGGGGGCCATATCTGGCAGTGTTCAGGGGTTACTCTTGGCTTTGCACCCAAAAATGATTCCTGGCAGGCTTGGGAGACCACATGAGATGCTGGAGATCAAACCCGAGTTCGTCTCGGTTCAGCAACATTCAAGGCAAACACCCTACCACTGTGTCATTGCTCCAGCCCCTGTTTTAGGCTTTTCATTTTGTTTTGTTTTGTTTTAATTTGTAGATTCAGAGCTTACTCTTGGCTTTGTGCTCTGGGATCACTCCTCACAGGTTTAGGGGACTATGTGGAGGGTGTCAGGGATCAAACACAGGTTGGCTTTCAAGGCAAGTGTCCTATTTGCTGTACTTACCTCTCCAGACCCTAAGATCTGTTTTCTTTTCTTTTTTTTTTTTCTTCTTCTTCTTCCTCCCTTTTTTTTTTTTTTTTTTTCTCCAAGGAATAAAATGACTAAGCAAAGAGTCATTCTTTCCCTGGCACACAGGAAAAATGAAACAAGAAGTCTGCCCACCCAGGTATAGAGGATGTCCAATAATCTAGGTACGAAAATTCAAGATAGTTGCCGACTGTTCTGGTAGAATCTGGGAAGTGACTTTTTTAGAAAAAGAGTCTTTGAAGGAGGCCCTGAAAATGCAGTGGCAAAGTCAAATCAGTCAAATCATCAGTGTACAAAGTGAAAAGAACACTTTTATTGGAAAAAAAAAATAGTCACTGAGAAACTGGACAGATCCTTTGGCTCCAAAGCAACACAGGCAGGGTTTCTCTACTGTGTTTAGCATCATCCATGATTTAGCCTCTGGTAAATTGCAGTCTCACTTCTCCCTCTATTACTGATTAGCCACTGATCTAGAAATCCAAAATACACTTTTGCAACTTTTTTTTTGTTTTATTGTTTTTGGGGGGCCACATCCAGTGACACTCAGGGATTACTCCTGGCTATGGGCTCAGAAATCACTCCTGGCTTGGGGACCATATGGGACATTGGGGGATCGAAGTGAGGTCAGTCCTAAAGCATCTGCAAGAAAGATGCCCTAACCACTTGTGCCACTGCTCCAGCCCCACTTTTGAGACTTTTGTAGGTGACAGAGATCAAAAATAAGCCTTGGGAATAGAGCAGATGGTGTTTGTCTTGATGCAGCCAAGCCTGGTTTTATCCCCAGTATTCCATATGGTCTCCCAAGCCTCACCAGAAGTGATTCCTGATGAAAGGACCAGAAGTAAGCCCTGAGTACCATTAAGTATAGGCCAAAACCAAATATATATATATATATATATATATATATATATATATATATATATATATAATATATATATATATATATATATATATATAGGAGCCAGAGAGATAGCACAGCGATAGGGCATTTGCCTTCCACGAAGCTGACACAGGATGGACGGTGGTTCAAATCCTGGCATCCCATATAGTCCCCTGTGCCTGCCAGGAACAATTTCAGAGCACAGAGTCAGGAGTAACCTCTGAGCACTGCTGGGCTGCGACCCAAAAGTAAAAAATAATTTTAAAAATTTATATAAATAAAAAGTCTTGGGCCGAAGTGATAGCACAGCCGTTAAGGCATTTGCCTTGCATATAACCAACCTGGGTTTGATCCCCGGCACCCCATATGTTCTCCCAAGCCTGCCAGGTGTGCTTTGTGAGCGCAGATCTCAGAAGTAACCCATGAGCATCGTTGGGTGTGGCCCAAGATAAAAAATAAAATAAATATGTCTTGTTCTTTAAAAGATACATATAATTTATTTATTTTATCTTTATTAAAGAACAATTATGAAATCTGAGTGTATATTTCAACTATACGGTGTGATTATTTGATATACATTATGGAATAAGTAGCAAGGTGAGATCACGAATGTCTATATCACTGCAAGTTGTCCATTTTTGTGTGTGTATATGATATGAACGTTTAATATAGGCTCAGAAAGATAGCACAGGGATGAAGGTGCTTACCTTGCATACAGCGGACCTGTATGGGAACCTGTTTGGTCCCCAGCATCATATATGTGAAACACCAGGAGGGATACCCATAGTTAGTATGGCCTCCAAACCAAAAACAAACCCTAAAATTGTAATCAAAATTAAAAAAAAATTTAAAAAGAATGCTTGGGGCTGGAGAGATAGCATGAAGATAAGGCTTTTGCCTTGCATGCAGAAGAATGGTGGTTTGAATCCTGGCATCCCATATGGTCCCCTGAGCCTGCCAGGAGCAATTTCTGAGTGTAAAGCCAGGAGTAGCCCCTGAGCATGGCCGTGTGTGACTCAAAAACAAAAACTAAAAACAAAACAAAACAAAACAAAAGAATGTTTAATATATATTAAACAGCTTACAATACTTAGTGTCATACTATAAAATCACTTATTCTTCTTACAACTTATATTTTATACTCTCTACATCTACTCAATTTTCCCTCAGACCAAACCAGTCATTTATTTTATTATATTTTATAAAAGTATATAAATGTTTACTTTAAAATTTTGGGTGGTGTCTTTGTTTGTTTTGGAACCATACCCTGCTATGATCAGGGCTTACTCTTGGCTATACATTCAGGGATTACTTCTGACAGGCTTCAGGGAACCATATGGACTGCTGGGACAAAGCCACCTGCAAGGTGCCTTATCTTCTATATTACTGCTACAGCCCCTAAAGTTGTTGTTTTAAAGTATATGCCAGCTGAAGATGAGAAAAACACCCACCCAAAATCTAGATTCCTACCAAGTATTTGAGAAATACTAGGATTGACTTAAAGACAGAAATCACATACCTGAGCTCCAGTTTCTCCTCTCTTGCTGATTGTGTCTCAGGAGTATAGATTCCATTCTATAAGACAAAAGTGGAACCAGAGAAACAGTACAGGGATTAAGGTGTTTGCCTTGCATGCAGTCAACCTGTTTTCATCCCAAGACCACCCTGAGCAGCAATGGATGTAGCCCCTAAATCCTAATAGAGTATTTAAATTAAATAAATTAAATTTGGGCCCAGAGAGATAGCACAGCGATGTTTGCCTTGCAAGCAGCCAATCCAGGACCAAAAGTGGTTGGTTCGAATCCAGGTGTCCCATATGGTCCACCGTGCCTGCCAGGAGCTATTTCTGAGCAGACAGCCAGGAGAAACCCCTGAGCACCGCCGGGTGTGGCCGCAAAAACCAAAAAAAAAAAAAAAAATTAAATTTATTAAATTACTAGTTTGAATTAGAAGAATTCATTATTTAAATTAACAATACTAGATAAATGTATTTATATAATTTATATATCATTTATATTTATATATGTTGTATAAATTGAATTTATAATTAATTTAATAATTTAACTAAATGAGGATGCCATTCCTCTACATAAAGATGAGTGCCTGCTTTCCCTGTAACAAATTTTAACCTCGGGGCCGGCGAGGTGGCGCTAGAGGTAAGGTGTCTGCCTTGGAAGTGCTAGCCAAGGAAGTACTGCGGTTCAATCCCCCAGCATCCCATATGGTCCCCCCAAGCCAGGGGCAATTTCTGAGCACTTAGCCAGGAGTAACCCCTGACCATCAAACGAGTGTGATCCGAAAAACAAAACAAAACAAAACAAAACAAAAAAAATTAACCTCACTGAAAGGCTCCTTGCCAAGCCCTTTGAACTGGAACTGAACTACCTTCCTGGTCTCATCACTCACCCTCTGGAAATCCTCAAACCAGTCTGAGGCCTTGCTCCACCTAACAGAAACACTTTGAGTGCAAGTTGCTTCCTCCTACACACCTTGGCTATACTGTCATTACTGCCTGGGATCTCCTATTTCTCAGAGTCAGCAAGTACTTGAAAGCTTCATTGCTGCATTCATGTCATTTTTATGTGATTTCTCTGGCATCTCTCTTCTTAGTTGTCTGGCACTTTCTGTGCATAAAATGTATTTTATAATTTTTAGCTGACCTGTGTGGTCTCAGCTGTCCCGTTCATTCATTTATTCCACAAAAGAAGCAAGGTCAAAGCCATCTAAGAGTTTAGACCACAGTATAGGAAGCATAGAAGTGAGTGGTTTAGGGGCCGGGCGGTGGCGCTAGAGGTAAGGTGCCTGCCTTGCCTGCGCTAGCCTTGGATAGACCGAGGTTCGATCCCCCGGCATCCCATATGGTCCCCCAAGCCAGGAGCGACTTCTGAGTGCATAGCCAGGAGTAACCCCTGAGTGTCACCGGGTGTGGCCCAAAAACAAAAAAACAAAACAGAAGTGAGTGGTTTAGGGGCCAGAGAGATAGCACAGCGGTGTTTGCCTTGCAAGTAGCTGATGCAGAACCTAAGGTAGGTAGTTGGAATCCCGATGTCCCATATGGTCCCCCATGCCTGCCAGGAGCTATTTCTGAGCAGATAGCCAGGAGTAGCCCCTGAGCACCGTCGGGTGTGGCCCCCCCCCCCAAAAAAAAACCAACAACAAAAGTGATTGGTTTTTGGTTTTAGTTTTATTTTATTTTGAGGCCACATTTGATAGTAATCAGGGATTACTCAGCAGACTTGGGGATCATATGGGATGCTGAGGTTTGAAATCAGGCCAGTCACATGCAAGGCAAAGGACCTTACCCTCTCTGCTATATGAGAATTTGAACAAGTAAATAAAACCACTGACCAAGCATGTAAATGCAAAGATTAAAAAAAAGTGGGACCGGGGCCGGGCGGTGGCGCTAAAGGTAAGGTGCCTGCCTTGCCTGCGCTAGCCTTGGACGGACCGCGGTTCGATCCCCCGGTGTCCCATATGGTCCCCCATGCCAGGAGCAACTTCTGAGCACATAGCCAGGAGTAACCCCTGAGCATTACCGGGTGTGGCCCAAAAACCAAAAAAAAAAAAAAAAAATGGGACCATATTAAAATAAGAAGCATCTTCACCTCAAAGGAAATAAAGAACAGAATAAAGTGTTCCACAGATTGGAAGAAATTATTTGCCCACCACTCATGCTATAAAAGATTACAGCAGGTCTGACATTTACCTTGCACAGGGCCAGTCAGGATTCAATCACTCAGACCAGTAATTTAACAGGTTTCCTGAGCCTGCCAAGAGTGAGTGATCTCTGAACACAAAGGTAGGAGTATTCCTGAGCACTGCTGTGTATAGTCAATATATATATTGTCAATAGCCAAGCACTGGTAGAACGCAACAAGAAAACTAATAGAACCTGGAGCCGAAGCCATAGCATAGCAGGTCTGGTGTTTGCCTTGTGTGTGGCTAACCTGGGCTCGATCTTCCTCATCCCATGTGATCCCCAGAACCAGGTGTAAACTCTGGGCATTGCCAGATGTGACCCAAAAACAAAAACAAAAGAAAATAAAAAAATAATTCCAACCTTATCAAAAAAGGAAGAGAAGAAATCAAAAGAAAGTTTCTTTTCTTTTTTCTTTTGTTTTTGGGTCACAATCAGCAGCGCTCAGGAGTTACTCCTGGCTCTATGCTCAGAAATCGCTCCTGGCAGGCTCGGGGGACCATATGGGATGCCAGGTAAATGCATGCAAGGTAAATGCCCTACCTCCAAGCTATCTCTCTGACCCCCAACAGAAAATTTCTTAAAGACAAAATACAAATGGGTAAAATTCATATGTTAGAGTGTTTGCCTTGCATGCAGCCAACCCAGGACAGACCCGGGTTTGATCCCTAGCCTCCCATATAGTTCCAAGAGCCTGCCAGGAGTGATTTCTGAGCACAGAGCTAGGAGTATCCCCTGAGTGCCACATGGTATGGCCCCCAAACAAACGAAAACAAAATGTCATAAATGACAACTGTGAAGTACATATCAAAGCAAGGAGCTATCACAAGTAGATTGGGACTTATCAATAAGTGATGAGTGTTGGTGAGCATGTGGGGAAAGGGGGCCCTCATTCACCACTGGTGGGAATGAGTCTGACTGGTTCAGCCTTTTTAAAAAGTAATGTGGACAGTCTTCAAAAAATTAGAAATTGGGGCTGGATAGATAGCACAGTGATAGGGTGTTTGACTTTCATGCTTCTGATCCGGGAATCCCCAGCATTTTGTATCATTCCCAGAGCCTTCCAGGAGTGATTTCTGAGCACAGAGCCAGAAATAGCCCTTGAGCAATGCTGGGAGTCGCCAAAACAAACAAACAAACAAAATTAAGTAAAAATAAATAAATAGTAAGTAGGACCTAGAGCTATGGTATAGTGGGTAGGGCATTTGCCTTCCATGCAACTGACCTAGATTTGATCCCCACCCATATGAATCCCTGATCTCTACCAGGAGTGATCCCTTAAGTTCAGGGACAGTAGTAAGCCTTGAGTACTGCTGGACGTGACCCCCCAAATAATAAATAAATGTATAAATGCATAAATGCATAAATAAATAAATAAATAAATAAATAAATAAATAAATAAATAAATAAATAAATAAATAAATAAACAAACAAGATAAATACCACTGAAATCACTATTTTGAAGCATATAAGCATGTCGATTAAATCGAAGTTATTTTCTGGGCAGGAAAGGGGGATCTGGTCATTCTTTGCAGTTTGATCCAGATGATTCTGAGATAAATATAGCTTGACCTGAGAGCTCTGTTTCGTTAGTTGTCGGTTGGTTGGTTTGTGAACAGCATATGGCAGTGATTAGGGATAGTCCTAGTTCAGAGTTTTGGGTGTGAGAGGTTGCTCCAGCATTACGAGTACTATGCAGTTCTGGGGATCAAACATGAGGCTCCTGTATTCACATTAGACTCCACCTTCTTTTTTAATTATTTTTTTTTAAACACTGTGGTTACTCGGTTGTTATCTCTCTCTTACTCCACCCTTTTGAATTATCTCCCTGACCTTGAAATAAAGTCTTAATGAGGAGACAGAAAAAGGAGAATTCAGAACTCAGTCAGGGAATTAAGATTTAAAATTGGGCTTGGAGAGATAGCACAGCGGTGTTTGCCTTGCAAGCAGCCGATCCAGGACCAAAGGTGGTTGGTTTGAATCCCGGTGTCCCATATGATCCCCCGTGCCTGCCAGGAGCTATTTCTGAGCAGACAGCCAGGGGAAACCCCTGAGCACTGCCGGGTGTGGCCCAAAAACAAACAAAAAAACAAAACAAAAAAAGATTTAAAATTAAGGGACAAGAGCTGGAGAGGTGGTGCAAGCAATAAGACATCAGCCTTGCCTGCACTAGCCTAGGACAGACCATGGTTTGATCCCTTGGCATCCCATATGGTCCTCCAAGCCAGGAGCGATTTCTGAGAGCATAGTCAGGAGTAATCCCTGAGCATCACCGAGTGTGGCTCACCCTCCCCAAATAAAATAAAATAAAATAAAATTTAGGGACAGAGAAATAGTAACAGCAGATCGCATTGTACATGGTTGATACAGGTTTGATTTCGGGCAACCCATATGCTCCCTTGAGCACCACCAGGCATGATACCTGTGCACAGAACCAGGAGTAAGCCATGTGTGGTCCAAAAAGAAAAATAAATTAAAATTGGGCCGGGTAGGTGGCGCTGGAGGTAAGGTGTCTGCCTTGCAAGCGCTAGCCAAGGAAGGACCGCGGTTCGATCCCCCGGCGTCCCATATGGTTCCCCCAAGCCAGGGGCGATTTCTGAGCACATAGCCAGGAGTAACCCCTGAGCATCAAACGGGTGTGGCCCAAAAACCAAAAAAAAAAAAAAAAAAAAAATTAAAATTAGGGTTAGAGAAATCAGGGTCACTTGTCTTTTTGTTTGTTTTTGTTTTTGTTTTTGGGTCACACCCAGCATCATTCAGGGGTTACTCCTTGCTTTAAGCTCAGAAATCGCTCCTGGCAGGCTCAGGGGACCATATGGGATGCCGGGATTCCTTCTGCATAAAAGACACATGCCTTATCTCCATGCTATCTCTCCGGTCCCAGGGTCACTTGTCTTACATTTAGCCAACCTGGATCTGATCTCCATCCAGTACCACATTCATTTCCCAGAGAAACATCAAAAATATGGAGTGATAGCACAGCAGTAGGGCATTTGCCTTGCACACTGCTGACCCATCCCTGGTGTCCCATATGGTTTCCTGAGCCAGGAGCAATTTCTGAAGGCATTACTAGGAGTAACTAAACCCTTAGTATTACCGGTGTGGCACAAAAACAAACAAACAAACAAACAAATAAATAAATTCCTGAGGGCAGAGCCGGGAGTAAGCCCTACTAAATACAACAGAGTTTGGCTCAAAATCTAACAAACAAAAAATTTTAAACAAACTCTTATTCCTGACCTTATGTTTAATTTATATGTGGCCAGTGTTGCCTGACACACAGCATTTACAGAGCACCAGTCTATGCAAATTCATAAAAGGCTTATGGAAAAATAGGGTTTGGTGGCACAATAATCAACATCTTCAGTGACACAGTTAAAAAAAATAACAGGAATTTGGGCCTAGCGAGGTGGCGCTAGATGTAAGGTGTTTGCCTTGCAAGCGCTAGGCAGGGAAGGACCACGGTGCGATCCCCGGACATTCCATATGGTCCCTTCAAGCCAGGAGCAATTTCTGAGCGCTTAGCTAGGAGTAACCCCTGAGCATCAAACGGGTGTGGCCCAAAAAAACAAAACAAAACAAAAAAAACACACAGGAATTTGGGTCAGAGAAATAGTACAGAGGTAGGGTGCTTGCCTTGAACATGATCAACTGTTCATATCATATGGTTCCCAAAGCTTGTCATAAATGATGACTGAGCACAGAGCCAGAAGTAAAGCCCTGAGCACAAAATCAAACAGGAAGGAAGGAAGGAAGGAAGGAAGGAAGGAAGGAAGGAAGGAAGGAAGGAAGGAAGGAAGGAAGGAAGGAAGGGAGGGAGGGAGGGAGGGAGGGAGGGAGGAAGGGAGGGAGGGAGGGAGGAATAAAGAGAGGGAGGGAGGAATAAAGAGAGGGAGGGAGGGAGTAATAAAGAGAGGGAGGGAGGGAGGAATAAAGAGAGGGAGGGAGGAAGGGAGAGAGGGAGGAATAAAGAGAGGGAGGGAGGGAGTAATAAAGAGAGGGAGGGAGGGAGGAATAAAGAGAGGGAGGGAGGAAGAAGGAAGGGAGAGAGGGAGGGAGGAAAAAAGAGAGGGAGGGAGGGAGGAAGGGAGGGAGGAAGGGAGGAAGGAAGGAAGGAAGGGAAGAAGGAAGGAAGGAAGGAAGGAAGGAAGGAAGGAAGGAAGGAAGGAAGGAAGGAAGGAAGGAGGGAGGGAAGGAGGGAGGGAGGGAGGTAGGGAAAGAGGGGAGGAAGGAGAGAGGGAAGGAGGGAGGGAAGGAAGGAGGGAAGGAAGCGAGGGAGGAAGGAAGCGAGAAGGAAGGAAGGGGAATGAAGGAAGGAAAGAGAAGGAAGGATTTAAATTAGTATGAATGAAAGGGCCAGAGAGATAGCACAGGGGTAGAGCATTTGTCATGCATGCAGCCAACCCAGGACTGAAGGTGGTTAGATTCCCAGCATTCCATTCCATATGGTCCCCAGATCCTGCCAGGAGTAACCCCTGAGTACCAACAGGTATGACCCAAAAACCAAAACGTGTGTGTGTGTATGACTGAAAGTCACTCATGAATTACTTTGCAACTAAAAAAAAAAATTGTATTATGAACAACCTTGTAACCATGATGTTTAAATAAAGCAATTAACACACTCGCACAAATGCAAAAGTAAGAATTAAAATATGTATTTTATATATTATGTGTATTTCTCAAAAGAGACCATCGCAGAAATGGAAAGACAAGCCTCAAACTAGAAGAAATTACTTACACTGATTACTGAAAATAGTAATCAAAGCCAGAGAGAAATCTCAATTCCTGAAAGAATGCTTTGGATGCAGGAGCAACCCTAGAGAATAGCACTTGGGGGGTTGGGGGTGGGAATGGGGTTAGGAGCTCTTGAATTGGTACCACTAAGTTTGGCCCAAAATCCAAAAGACAAACCAAAAAAGAAAAAAAAAAAAGAGTGAGAATCCAATATCTAGAATATAGAATGAAGTTCTGGGAGGGAATGATAGGACAGTGGTAGGGCATTTGCCTTGCACATAGACGATTTGGGACTGACAGTGGTTCAAATCCTGGCATCCCATATGGTACCTGTGCCTGTCAGGAGCGACTTCTGAATGCAGAGCCAGGAGTAATCCCTGAAAGCTGCTGGGTATGACCCAAAAACAAAACGAAAAAAAGAAGGAAGGAAGGAAGGAAGGAAGGAAGGAAGGAAGGACGGAAGGAAGGAAGGAAGAAGGAAGGAAGGAAGGAAGGAAGGAAGGAAGGAAGGAAGGAAGGAAGGAAGGAAGGAAGGAAGGAAGGAAGGAGGAAGGAAGGAGGAAGGAAGGAAGGAAGGAAGGAAGGAAGGAAGGAAGGAAGGAAGGAAGGAAGGAAGGAAGGAAGGAAGGAAGAAGGGAAGGTGGGAGGGAGGGAGGGAGGGAGGAAGAAAGGAAGAAAGAAGAAGAAAAAGAAAGAGAAGAAAAGAAAGAAAAGAAAGAAAGAAAGAAAGAAGAAGAAAAGAAAAAAGAAAGAAAAGAAAGAAAGAAAAGAAAGAAAGAAAGAAAGAAGAAAGAAAGAAAGAAAGAGAAGAAAGAAAGAAAGAGAAAGAAAGAAAGAAAGAAAGAAAGAAAGAAAGAAAGAAAGAAAAGAAAGAAAGAAAGAAAGAAAGAAAGAAAGAAAGAAAGAGAAAGAAAGAAAGAAAGAAGAAAGAAAGAGAAAGAAAAAGAAAGAAAGAAGAAAGAAAGAAAGAAAGAAAGAAAGAAAAGAAAGAAAGAAAGAAAGAAAGAAAGAAAGAAGAAAGAAGAAAGAAGAAAGAAAGAAAGAAAAGAAAGAGAAAGAAATTCTGCAATTCAACAATTAAAAGAAGATAAGAAAAATCTATGGGGCCGGAGAGATAGCACAGCGGTAAGGCATTTGCCTTGCATGCAGAAGGTCAGTGGTTCGAATCCCAGCATCCCCTATGGTCCCCTGAGCCTGCTGGGGGCGATTTCTGAGTTGTAGAGCCAGGAGTAACACTTGAGCACTGCCTAGTGTGACCCAAAAACCAAAAATAAATAAATAAATAAATAAATAAATAAATAAAAAAGAAAGAAAGAAAGAAAAATCTATGTGAAAATAATTAAAAGATTGGAGGAGACATTTTACTAATGAGCTAAATGTGATCAATGATCATATTAAAAAGACATTTTATTTTTAATAAATGGTGAACCAGAGGGCAGAGAATATTAGCACTGCTGTAGGGCAGTTGCCTTATACTCAGCCAATCCAGTACTAATCCCTGGCACCTCATATAGTCCTCTGCCAGACGTGAGCATTAAGCACAGAGCCAGGAAAGAACACAGCACAGCTGGGTTTGGTCCAAAAAAAAAAAAAAAAAAGGTCAACCTACTGAAAATTAACCCCAAACTGAATTGATATAATAGACTGTAAAGAACAAATAGGCAATTAATTAAATATCAATTAATGAACAGGTACTTGCTCTAATCATACTACTGAGACAAAAAATGGGTTCATACTTTTCGGTTTTTTATTTAATTAATAGTTTGTGAACTTGTGACTTCCTAGCAATTTTATGTAATGAATTTCTAAAATATACATAAACCCCATGGTGTCTCCAAAATGCCCATTTTCATTAGTTGTTAGGGAAACGCAATGAAATCAAAACTGCAATAAAATACCATTTCACAGCCACTAGTTTGACCATAATTTGGAATCTAAAAGGAAAAAAATGCGAAATATTAGAGATAGAATAGTGGGCAGGGCACTTGCCTTTCATATTATTAACCCAGTTTTAATCACTGGCACCTCCTATGGTCCTCTAATCCCACCAAGAGTAATTTTTGAGTGCAGAGTCAGGAAAAGCCCCTGAATATCATTGAATGTGGTTGAGAGAGAGTGAGAGAGTGAGAGAGAGAGAGAGAGGGAGAGAGAGAGAGAGAGAGAGAGAGAGAGAGAGAGAGAGAGAGAGAGAAGAAAATGTCAAATAATGTTAAAAATATAGAAAAATGAGCCAGAGATATAGCATGGAGTTGGGACATTTGCCTTGCATACAGAAGGATGGTGATTTGAATCCTGACATCACATATGGTCCCCTGAGCCTGTCAGGAGCGATTTCCAAGTGTAGAGCCAGGAGTAACCCCTGACTGCTGCCGGGTGTGACCCCCCCACCCCAAATAAAAAGAATATAGGAAAGTTAGAAGATTCATAGGTTACTGGTGGGCACGTAAAATGGTACAACCACACTGTAAAATGGTTTGGTGGTTTCTCAGTAAGTTAAACATAGATATATTTACCATGTGACCCAAAATTCTGTTCTGGAGCATATGTCCAATATAATTGAAAACAAAAACTTGTGTGAAGCTGTCTCCTTGTTCACAATAGCTGAAAGGGGAAAACAATCCAAATGCCCCTCACTAATGAACAGTAAACAAAACGTGGTAAATTATATTGTCAGATATTCTTCAGCCATAAAGAGGAATGAAGTTCATGCTACCACACAGATGAACCTTGAAAACATTAGACTAAGTGAAAGAAGTGGAATATAAAAGACTACATAGTATATGACCCCGTTTATCTAATATATCCAAAATAGAACAGAGAGGAGCACAGAGTAATATGCTTTCAGAACTTATCAGAATGTGGATAAATTACATAATCTTTATGTTTATTAACCACATAGTACATATTTTTTTAAATTGAGCACAAATCAAGGTTTTCAACCTAAATAATCTAGCTATAGAGTTTACATCCATAACCACTGTATAACCCTGAGTAATTAAATTCAGATTCTTCTGTTTTGGTTTTTGGGTCACAGCCTGAGCTGCAGGGGCTACCCTGGGCATGATGCTCAGAGACTGCTCTCTGCGGTGCCCAGAAAACCATGCAGGGCTCGTATCCAACCTGGGCCTCTGGCATGAAAAGCCCTTGGAGCTATCTCCCCAGTCCAGATTTAATTTTTGTGGGTTTTGGGTTTGGGGGGACCTCCCAAGTGGAATTTTGAGGAGCCCTGTGGCTATTCTTGATGATACTAGGCCAACAGGGCTGACAGTTCCATTCTAGGGTCAGAAGATGAGGGTGTTCTGGTCCTGTGAGGCCATGTTGGTATTTCTTTGAGTTTCTAGCACTGAATACACAATGCTGAGGAGACCTTGTGTGTTGGGGATCAAACCTGGGTGGCATGTACCACAACCACAGTACGATCTCATATTCCCAATATTTAATTTTTAAAAAAAATTATGTTGTACTTGTTAAACATAATAATAAACAACACTGGCCACATAAATCAGCAATTTGCAACCATAACCCAAATTGCGTCTTTTCTTCTTTTCTCCCAATCTTGAAAATCTCTTTTTGTTGCAAGATAATCTTGGATCATCCACTATCTTTGCTTCGTGTTTTTTCTTAAAATAAAAGTGTATAAGAATCTATCCAGGGCCCGGAGAGATAGCACAGCGGCGTTGGCCTTGCAAGCAGCTGATCCAGGACCAAAGGTGGTTGGTTCGAATCCTGGTGTCCCATATGGTCCCCCGTGCCTGCCAGGAGCTATTTCTGAGCAGACAGCCAGGAGAAACCCCTGAGCATCGCCGGGTGTGACCCAAAAACGAAAAAAAAAAAAAAAAAAAAAAAGAATGGCACTAGAGGTAGGTGTCTACCTTGCAAGCGCTAGCCAAGGAAGGACCTCGGTTCGATCCCCCCAGGCGTCCCATATGATCCTCCCAAGCTAGAGGCAATTTCTGAGCGCTTAGCCAGGAGTAACCTCTGAGCATCAAATGTGTGTAGCCCAAAAAAACAAACAAAAAAAAAAGAATTTATCCTCCTTCATATTGTGACCTTGGCAAAACTGCCAGGGACATTTTTAATTCATTTATTTATTAATTTTCGGCTCGGGACCGCACCCGGTGACGCTCAGGGGTTACTCCTGGCTAAGTGCTCAGAAATCGCTCCTGGTTTGGGGACCATTTGGGATACCCGGGATCGAACCGAGGTCCATCCTGGATCAGCCGCATGCAAGGCAAATACCCCACCGCTGCACCATTGCTCTGGCCTGAGAAACAGTTTTTTAAATTAATATCTGTATTAAAGCACCATGTTTTATTTGTTTGTTTGGTTGGTTGGTTGGTTTGGTTTTTGGTTTGGGGGCCATACCCAGTGATGCTCAGGGGTTACTCCTGGCTCAGAAATCACTCCTGGCTTGGGAGACTATATGGGACGCTGGGGGATCAAACAGCCATCCGTCCTATCACTGCTTGCAAGGCAAACGCCCTACTGCTTGCACCACTGCTCCAGCCCCAATTTAAGCACCACGATTACAAACATGTTTGTAGGTAGGTTTTAGTTATTAAAAAAAAAGGGGGGGCGGTGAGGTGGCACTAGAGGTAAAGTGTCTGCCTTGCAAGCGCTAGCCAAGGAAGGACCGCAGTACGATTCCCCTGGCGTCCCATATGGTCCCCCCAAGCCAGGGGCGATTTCTGAGCGCTTAGCCAGGAGTAACCCCTGAGCATCAAAAAGGTGTGCACCCCCAAAAAAACAAATCTTCACCAATACAACATTTCCACTACCAGTGCTCCCCATTGCCTTCCTCCACCAACCGCATTTGATTTTTAATTGGTGAAGCTGATTGTGAAGAGAAAGTCCTGAAGTGGTGTGGAATTTTCAGCATTTGGCTCATCTAGTAGTAACAGATAAAGTAACTGGGACCTTGAAATCCAAATCTAAGAGGTGTATGAAATTGTGGGAGTGGGGAGAAAGAGAAAGAGAGAGCATGCAAAATCAAACCACTTGTCAAAGTCCAGTGCATCTCTAAGATCATAAACTTAGTCTACAACTATGGAAAGTGTTCGGTGGTCTATGATAAATGCTTCAAAACCATAAAATGGCAAGGTTAATTTCTTTTTTTTTTTTTTTTGGTTTTGGTTTTTGGTTTCTGGGTCACACCCGGCAGCGCTAAAGTGTTACTCCTGGCTCTAAGCTCAGAAATTGTCACTGGCAGGCACAGGGGACCATATGGGATGCCGGGATTCGAACCACCGACCTTCTGCATGAAAGGCAAACTCTCTCCGGTCTCTCTTTTTTCTTTATTTTTTATTAAAACACCACAATTTACAAAGTGACTCCCTAAGCTGTGAGAAAGTCAGCCCAAGTTGAGAATAGCCCTTAGAACCGAGAAGTGTAGCAAAACATAAAAAAAAAAAAAAAAAAAAAAAAAAGGAAAATGTGAGGCCGGTGAAGTGGCGGTGGAGGTAAGGTGTCTGCCTTGCAAGTGCTAGCCAAGGAAGGACCGCGGTACGATTCCCCCGGGGTCCCATATCGTCCCCCCAAGCCAGGGACAATTTCTGAGCGCTTAGCCAGGAGTAACCCCTGAGCATCAAACGGGTGTACCCCCCCCCCCACCCAAAAAAAAAAGGGAGCCAGAGAGATAGCATGGAGGTAAGGCGTTTGTTTGCCTTTCATGCAGAAGGTCATTCGTTAGAATCCTGGCCTCCCATATGGTCCCCCGTGTCTGCCAGGAGCTATTTTCTGAGCCTGGAGCCAGGAGTAACCCCTGAGCGCTGCCGGGTGTGACCCAAACCAAAAGAAAAAAAAAGTATTTTTTCTAAAACTTTGAGTCAACCTTTTCTTTCTTTATTTTGATATTTCAACCTTTTATTATATTCAGATATTTTTCATTTTGGTGATTTTTATTTTTTATTATTTATTTTCATAAACTAGATTATTACATTGAATAAATTATTTTTGATTTTTTGTTGTTGTTGTTTTTTGTTTTTTTGTTTTTGGGCCATACCTGGCGGTGCTCAGGGGTTACTCCTGGCTGTCTGCTCAGAAATAGCTCCTGGCAGGCACGGGGGACCATATGGGACACCGGGATTCACACCAACTACCTTTGGTCCTGGATCGACTGCTTGCAAGGCAAACGCAGCTGTGCTACCTCTCCGGGCCCTATTTTTGATTTTTTAATTGAAATTATTGTGATTTACAAAGTCCTTCATAGTTGGGTTTCAGACATACAATGAATCAGGGCCAATTCCACCACAAGTGACGACCTCCCTCCACCAATATTCCCCAAGTGCATCCTATACCATACTCCCTGCCCCCAGCATGCCAGTATAACAAGCCCACTTTAAGGTTAGATTGTTAAAGTTTGGGTCTCTTGTTTCCACCGTTGTTGCTTTAAATTCATGTGTCCATCATAAGACAAATATAAATAAATAATAGTTTATTATGTCAAAACCAGGATAGGTTATGTCATAAGTAATTTCTTATTTTTCTTTTCCTTTTATTTTTTCTGTTTGTTTGGGAGCCATCCCTAGCAATGCTAGGTCTTACTCTTGACTCTGTGCTCAGGAATCACTCCTGGCAGAACTCAAGGGATCATAGGGCATTCTGGGGGATCGAACCCAGGTCAGCTGCATGCAAGACAAGCACCCAAACTACTGTACTATATATCACCGCCCCCAGAATGAGTAAGCTTTGCATCCAGGCACGTGGATGTAAGCCCATGTTCTTCTCTAGGTCTATTAAGACCAGGCTTAGATCCTGGCTCTAGTTTCACCTAAATAATCAACTAATCTTTTTTCTTCTCTGAATCACATTTTCCCATTTATGAGAAGGGAGTTGCAATATTATCTCATAAGAAAAAAAATTTTTTTCCCAAAGAAAATTAAGTCATCTGGGGCTAAGGAAATGACTTAAAGTTCTATAAGTTCTTCTTTGCTTAAGGGAGCACTAATTCCATTCCCAATATCACATGGTCTCCATAGCATAGACAGAGGAACTCTGGTCCCCCTCCAGTGAGGTAGGAGTAGCCCCTGGGCACTACCCCAAACCAAAACAAACCAAACAAAATTATGTCATTTATAAGAAAGCATTTCTTTTTGTTATTGGGCCACACCCAGCACTACTCAAAGTTTACTCCTGGCTTGCTCCCAGGAATTGCTCAGAGCACATCGCAGGTCACCAGGGACCATATGGGATGCTGGAGATAGATCCTGGGTCAGCTGCATGCAAGGTAAGAGTCCTACCCCAGGTTACTCTTTCTCTAGTTCCTGTACAAAAGCATTTTCCCAAATAGCAATCAACTACTGATTTATATATATTACTTTAGTTTTCAATATATATTACTTTAGTTTTCAAGTCTCTTGATTTGGAAATGGAAGAACATGGGGCTCGTAAACAATACTCAGGAGATGGAACACCAGTTGGTCACTTAATCTGCTGGTTCAAGGTGTGGGCCCAGTGGTGTGATGCTGCCCCAGTCCAGTAGTACTAGGCCTGGACTTGGTGATACTCTAGGGGCTGTGCAGACCTGAACATGGGACCTATTTCAGACATCTGAAACTTCTGAACCATCTTCCCAGGTCCATCCCCATATTTTTATTGTTCAGGAAAAACCCTTGGTGTTATTGGTTTTTGTTTGTTTATTTGCTTGTTTCTAATATTGGGGCCACACTGCTCTAAGGGCTTATTCCTGGCTCTCTGCTCAGGAATCATTTCTAGTAGTGCTCAAGGTACCATATGTGGTGCCAGGAATTGAACTAGGGTTGACCACATGCAAAGCAACTGCTTAAAACTCTGTACTATTTCTCTGACCCCCAATCACCCCTATTATTATGGGGGAAAGGGCACATACTTGGTTCTGTGAGGAATTCATCCACTTTTTTTGTAGACTTGTTCCGGGACCCTAATTCACTATTAACTCTAAATTCATTTGTGGGAGGGTGTCCTTGAACAAGATGCCTGATTTTCCAGAAGCTCTTTTCTTTATCAGTAAATAAAGATAGAAATTTCTACCTCATTAGGTTGTTAAGAGGATTAAATGAAGAGCCAAAGAGATAGTACAGCAGGTAGGGTGTTCGCCTTGCAGGCAAATGACAGAGTTTGATCTCTGACCTCCCAAATGATCCCTCAAGCACCACCAGAAGTATTATCTGAGTCCCCAAGTCAGAAGTAATAAGTACCTGTGGCCCAAAAGAAACAACAACACCCCATTCAAAAAAAGGATTGAGGGGCCGGGTAGGTGGCGCTGGAGGTAAGGTGTCTGCCTTGCAAGCGCTAGCCAAGGAAGGACCGCGGTTCGATCCCCCGGCGTCCCATATGGTCCCCCCAAGCCAGGGGCGATTTCTGAGCACATAGCCAGGAGTAACCCCTGTGCGTCAAACGGGTGTGGCCCAAAAACCAAAAAAAAAAAAAAAAAAAAAAAGGATTGATTGGGGCCGGGCGGTGGCGCTGGAGGTAAGGTGCCTGCCTTGCCTGCGCTAGCCTAGGACGGACCGCAGTTCGATCCCCCCGCGTCCCATATGGTCCCCCAAGAAGCCAGGAGCAACTTCTGAGCGCATAGCCAGGAGTAACCCCTGAGCGTCACAGGGTGTGGCCCAAAAACAAAACAAAACAAAACAAAAAAAAAAGGATTGATTAAATGAGATCTTCCTGAGTCACAAAGCCAGCAGAAGTTGATTTTCTAATGTTCCAAGGTCCTGAAAGCTCCTTTACAAGCTCCTTCTAAAAATCCCAAGAACTCCACTAGCCCTCTCAGCTCTCACCTCCCTCTCCAGAGATTGCTCAGGCTCCAGATGTGGCTGAAATTTCACTTCCTAAAATACACTTATATGACAATACACTTGTCCTGAAAGACACTTGAACCATTCATTCACCAGAAATTTCCTTCGAATCCCTGTAAATGTTGAGGTAAATGTTGGTTATGAACTAAGGAGCAGGACCTAGCCCCTGCAGACCAAGATCCTGAGCTGTCCTGAAGGCTCTGGTGAGAAGGAACTATTCTAATCTGGGTGTTGGAAGATGGAAGAGGAAGAAAGAGGTGTTACAGCAGTGCATATAAAAGGCATCTTCAGATACAAGCAGTCAGAAAAGTTTGTTTTAGAGAAGTGAGAGTGACCTTGTGCAAATCGCAACTCCCTCGGCAGTTTTACTTGATGAGGCCTGAGGCTAAAAGAAATAGATTTTTATCCCTTTAGATATACTGGCCTGAGATTTTTCAAATCTCACTCTAGTTTAAGAACATGCTGTAAGTGGGAAGGAATGACTAATAGAGTCTATTGTTGTTGCAAGATCAACTTGGATAAGGACTGCAAATATACCCAAGATGAATAAAGACAAGCACCCTAAAAGTGCATACAAGACTAGGGAGGTAGTTCAAAGAACTGGAGCACAGGCTTTGCTTGCAAGAAGCCTGGGTTCTATTCCTACTGGAACCACCTGGTTCACTAAGCACCACTGGAAACCCCCCTGACAATGTACTAAGAGTCATCACTAAGTACCACCAAATATGGGCTCCAAACCCAAACTAAAATTTGTGTATGAATTTTCACAGCAGTATTCTCTATTTTGGAAGAGGATTACTGGGGTTCAAACACAGCTTCAGACCTGGGAGACAGGTACCCTGTCACTGAGCCACATCCTCAGCCTAGCTATATTCTGGGTAATAACCCAAAGTGGAAATAACCAAAATACTTATGGACTAAAGAACTGGTAAATAAAATATGGCATATCACACAATGAAAATCTCTCTTATTTATTTATTTATTTATTTATTTATTTATTTATTTATTTATTTATTTATTGGTTTGGAGGCCACACTCAGTGACACTCAGGGGTTACTCCTGGCTATGTGCTCAGAAATCGTTCTGGCTGAGGGACCATATGAGACACCCGGGATTGAACCCAAGTCCATTCTGGGTCAGCTGCATGCAAGGCAAACGCCCTACGCTGTGCTATCACTTCAGCACCATAATGAAAATCTTTTATTTTATTTTATTTTATTTTTGGAGAGGGGGTTGGTTTTGGCTTTTGGGTCACACCCGGTGGTGCTCAGGGGTTACTCCTGGTTTTGAGCTCAGAAATCGCTCCTGGCAAGCACTGGAGACCATGTGGGATGCTGGGATTCGATGCTGGAATCCTGGATCAGCTGCTTGCAAAGCAAACGCTCTATCGCTGTGCTATCTCTCTGGCCCTTACAATGAAAATCTTTTATGATTACATAAAAACATAAAATTTTGGCAGCCAGAGAGATAATACAGTGAATTATACACTTGCCTTACACACAACTGAACTCATTTCCAGCATCTCATAAGGTTCCTAGAATCTGTCAGGAGTGATTTCTGAATGCAGAATCAAGAGTAACCCCTGAGCATGCTAGGTGTGGCCCAAAAAACAAAAACAAAAAAATTTTTTTTAATTAAAAAAATTAAAACAATTTTTCATAGGGGTCTCTTCAGGCTGGGGAAATACAGTGCTTTGCCTAACTAAGACATGTTCCGTGCTGTATGTGCTATTTCCTTGGCCCTAACGAAGTAATTTTATCAATGAAAAGAAATGAAGAAAAGATAGATGCTACAATACATAGAACTTCGAAAGTGTCATGCTCAGGGCCGGGGCAGTGGCGCTAGAGGTAAGGTGCCTGCCTTATTTGCGCTAGCCTAGGACAGACTGCGGTTAGATCCCCCCCCCCCCCCCCGCATCCTATATGGTCCCCCAAGCCAGGAGCGACTGCTGAGCACATAGCCAGGAGTAACCCCTGAGTGTCACCATGTGTGGCCCAAAAAAACAAACAAACAAACAAAAAAGTGTCATGCTCAGCAAATAAAATGTATCACCTAAAATAATACAATATTAGTCCATTCACATAAAATGTCCTAAATAGGACCTATAGACAATTCTACGACAGAAAATAGATTAATATAGCTGGGTTTTAGTAGGTGAGAAGGAAATATACAGTGACTGCTAATAGACCCAGACTTTTCTTGGGATATGACAAAAATGATTTTAACACTAGATTGTAGTGATTATCACATAATTCTGTGATTGCAAGCCACTAAAATGTACATTTTATTTATTTGTATGTTTGGGGCTATACCCTATCCATTGTACAATCTGGGCAGCCCTTAAATATTATGCTTTATTAATATACTTTTTATTTGTTTTGGGGGCCACACCCAGTAGTGCTCACTTAGCAGGCTTACTTCTGGTTGTGTGTTCTGGGGACTGTATATGGTACTGAGAATCAAACCAAGTTGGCCACATGAAAAGTTAGTGCCTTATCTCTTTGCCACATGCAAAGGTAGAGGGATTTTGGGGGCCACACTTGGTGGAATTCAGAGTAGTCATTCCCAGTTCTGTGTCTAGAGGTTGTTCTTTTTTTTTTTTTTTTTTTTTTTTTTTGGTTTTTTGGTTTTTTTGGGTCACACCCAGCAGCTCTCAGGGGTTACTCCTAGCTCCACGCTCAGAAATCGCTCCTGGCAGGCTCGGGGGACCATATGGGTCTCTGGAATTCGAACCAATGACCTTCTGCATGAAAGGTAAATGCCTTACTTCCATGCTATCTCTGGAGGTTGTTCTGGGGATTTTTCCAGTGGTGCTCATGAATAGTTGAAGATTTATCAGGTGATGCTATATTGTACTATGTCTCTGATCCCTGAAATGTACTTTATTCAATTATTTCAGGGGGAAGGAAAGGGACAGTTGGTCCATACTCAACTGCTCTTAATATTTACTCCAGGTTCTGTGCTCAGAGATCACTCCTGGAGGTTCTCCAAAGATCATACTCAGTGACTAAAATCGAATTGGGATCTACCAAATGTAAAGCAAGTGTCTTAACCTGGGCCCAGAGAGATAGTACAGCGGCATTTGCCTTGCAAGCAGCCGATCCAGGACCAAAGGTGGTTGATTCGAATCCCGGTGTCCCATATGGTTCCCCGTGCCTGCCAGGAGCTATTTCTGAGCAGACAGCCAGGAGTAACCCCTGAGCACCGCCGGGTGTGGCCCAAAAACCAAAAAAAAAAAAAAAAAAAAAAAAAAAAGTGTCTTAACCTTATACTATCTCTTCCAGCCCCTGAAATGTGCACTTTAAGTGGGTAAATTGTATGGCATGTGAATTTTATTTCAATAATTTTTCAATAAACTAATATTTGGTGGATAAGGTGAGGGGTTTGGGGTCACTCCAGGTTGTGTTCAAAGCTTATTCTTGGTTCTGTGTTCAGGGACAACTCCTGGTGGAACTCAGGGTGATGCCAGTAATTAAACCCTGTTCAATTGTGTGCAGGGCAAGTATCTTACCTGCTAACTCTTTCAAACCTACAGTAAATAAATAAGTCAAATGACAAAATAACAGCAGGCTCTGTGTGCATGTGGCCGTGGAGCAGAATGTCAGAGATTGTATGAGGCCTCACATTCTCCTACTTGCATGAAAAGTACTCTGCTGATGAACCACATCTTCAATCCTCAACTGACTATTTTTTTAAAGATTTTATTTGCAACAAAGATTGGGGTGGGGAGTTACATCTGGTGATGTTCAAGGGTTACTTCTGGCTCTGTACTCAAGAATTACTCCTCGGGGCCAGAGAAATAGCATGGAGGTAAGGCGTTTGCCTTTCATGCAGAAGGTCATCAGTTCGAATCCCGGTTTCCCATATGGTCCCCCAAGCCTGCCAGGAGCAATTTCTGAACACAGAGCCAGGAGTAACCCCTGAGCACTGCCAGGTGTGACTCAAAAATAAAAAAAAATAAATTAGGGCCCGGAGAGATAGCATAGCTGTGTTTGCCTTGCAAGCAGCCGATCCAGGACCAAAGGTGGTTGGTTCGAATCCCGGTGTCCCATATGGTCCCCCGTGCCTGCCAGGAGCTATTTCTGAGCAGACAGCTAGGAGTAACCCCTGAGCACCGCCGGGTGTGGCCCCCAGAAAAAAATTAAAAAAAAAAAAAAGAATTACTCCTCGAGATATTTGGGAAACCATATTGAATGCCAGTGATCAAACCCAGGTTGGCTGTTTATGCAAGATAAATGCTTCCCCACTTTCCTATTGCTCCAGCCCTCACCTGGCTGTTTTTAACAGATGACATTCTTTTCTTTCTCTTTTTTTTTTTTGGTTTTTGGGTCACACTCAGCTATGCTCAAGGGTTACTCCTCACTATGCCCTCAAAAATTGATCCTGGTTGGGGGACCATATGGGATGCCATGGGGGAACAAACCTTGGTCTGTCCTACGTTAGCGCATGCAAGGCAAATGCCCTACCTCTTGCACCACTGCTCCAGCCTACTTTAAAACAAAACAGGCCTAAAGACACACCAAACTCCTACACAAAGATGGCTCTAAATACCATGATATGTGATAGCACAGTGGTAAGGCGTTTGCCTTGCACGTGGCCAAAACAGGACGGACCCTGGTTCGAATTCAGCATTCCATTTGGTCCCCCAAGCCTGCCTGGAGTAACTTCTGAGCACAAAACCAGGAGTAACTCCTGAGTGTCGCCATGTGTGACTCAAAACACAAAAATAATTAAAAAATATTAATATATAAATAAATACCATGAAAATTATCTCTTTCTCAATGTCAATGAGCTAAATGCACCATTTAAGAGACACAGAGTGGCAAAATGGATCAAAAAGCTGAATCCAACATTCTTCTGCCTGCAAGAAACACATCTAAATATTCAGAACAAACACAGACTCAAAATCAAAGTTGCAGGCACACATTATGAAGGAAGAAGGAGTCTGCATGAGTAGCTTAATGACACAGCTTATAAAGCTGGAAAACGATCAAAAAGATGAACCCAAAATGGGTAGGCAGAAGGAAATAACAAAACTTGGAGCAGAGATTAATAAAGTGAAAACCCAAAGGACAATCTGAAAGACCAAGGAAAGCAAAAGCTAGTTCTTTGAAAAATATAAGCAAGATTGATAAACCATTTGCAAAACTCACAAGGAGGAGGAGAGAGAGAAGCTTGATAAACTGGATTGGAAATGAAAAGGGGAGATCACTACAGATAATACAGAGATCCAGGGGTTGATCAGAGACTACTTTGAGAGACTCTATGCCACAAAACATGAGAAGAAATGGAGAAAAAAAATAAGAAAAGAAAAATAAAAGACATTATTTTAGGGCCCGGAGAGATAGCACAGCGCTGTTTGCCTTGCAAGCAGCCGATCCAGGACCAAAGGTGGTTGGTTCAAATCCCGGTGTCCCATATGGTCCCCGTGCCTGCCAGGAGTTATTTCTGAGCAGACAGCCAGGAGTAACCCCTGAGCACCGCCGGGTGTGGCCCAAAAATAAAAAAAAAAAAAGACATTATTTTAATAATAGAGGTGATGGCTGGAAGGACAGGCTCGTGATATGAAGCTCACCAAAAGGAATGGTGAATGCAGTTAGAGAAATGCCTACACTAAGAACTACCATGACAGAGCCGAGAAGGTGGCGCTAGAGGTAAGGTGTCTTGCAAGCACTAGCGTAGGATGGACTGTGGTTTGATCCTCCAGCGTCCCATATGGTCCCCCCAAGCGAGTAGCGACTTCTGAGTGCATAGCCAGGAGTAACCCTTGAGCATCAAACAGGTGTGGCCCAAAAAACAAAAAACAAAAAACAACAAAAAAAAAGAACTACCATGACGACTACCATGATGAGTGAGAGAAGTAGAATGCCTGTCTCAAATACAGGCGGGAGATGGGAGAAAAGGGAAAAGGGGGGCATTGGTAGTGGGAATTTTGCACTGGTAAAGGGGGGTGTTCTTTCTATGACTGAGCCCAACCACAAACATGTAATTACGGTACTTAAATAAAGATACAAAAAAAAAAAAAAAAAAACACACACACACACACACACACAAAACTATTCCTATCTTCTCTTCCCAACTTCAAGCCCTGTTTCTTCCTTCAGAACCCTCTGTGCTGATACCAGGAATCCCCACTAGCTTCCACTTTCCTTCTGTTCTCCCTCCGCTTCTGTATAGGAGACCTTCTAGGTCTTACGGCACAGGTATTTAAACCAGCCATAGAAGCATGGAGCCAACTGTGCAATCTGTGCAATCTTCAGTGCTCCCCACTAGAAACTGAGAGTGATAATAATCACCTCATATGATAGTTGCGAAAATTAATGAGATAAACAAAAATAACTCTCAGGGTCTGAAAAGCTAACTCTGTGGGCTGAATGCATGCTTTGGATGCAGGAGGTCTAGGTTCTGTCCCTGACACCATACAGCCCACTGTGAATTCATCGTAGTAGTGACCCCCCAAACTCAGAACTAGAGTAGCCCCTGAATAATGACAGGTGTGGCACCCCACACACACAGAAGAGTAGAATATCTGGCACTTCATGGTTTCACAGATTTTTTTGGTTTGTTTGTTTGTTTTGTTCTTGGGTCACACCCAATAGTGCACAGGGCTTATTCCTGTGTCTGTGCTCAGGGATCACTCCTGAAAGGGCTCTGGAGGCCTTATGGGGTGCTGGGGATCAGACCCAGGACTATTCCTTGCGAGGCCAATGACCTACTCACTGTACCATCACTCCATTCCATCATAGATTATTCTTGAATGTGGGAGTGAAGACAAGAAATGCTCGCATTAAGAAATCCTTGAGACTCAGGGATGCTTTGTGAAGGAGGTAAGACCTACCTAAACTGCTGCTTGAAAGCTGAGTAGTTTCTGAATAGTCACAATTGTAAGAGAGAGGTTCCATAAAGACTTGTTCTTTTCTGTGTTTTAAATATTCTTTCACAAGCTACACTGCAAAACAGCACCAGGAGCTGGCTATAATAAGAAGGTTAAGCCTCCTTGGTGAGCAGTTAGTGCTCAATATTCAGAAGAATAGTGAGAGTCTCACCCACTTTTCACCCTCCTAACCCAAAAATATCTTAAGAACTTTCCCTGCTATCCCATCCACAAACTACAGCCAGTCTATGAATACAGAGACCCCTAATATTTTGGGGCTTTGTTTTTGGACCACACCTGGGGTGCTCAGGGGTCACTGTTTGCTCTGCACTCAGGAATCACTCCTGGCAGGTTTAGGTACCTTATGGGATGCCAAAGATTAAACCCAGGTAGGCCACATGCAAGGTAAATGTCATAGTGTTGTACTATAGCTCCGGCTACTCTCTTATTTTGCTCATTTAATTAATTTATTTATTAAGGGCATTTTGGTATTTTGTTTGCTTATTCTTATTGTGGGACCATAATCAACAGTGCTCAGGATCACTTTTGACTCTGAGATCAAGGATCACTCTTGGAAGTGTTCAGGGTTCAATCCTCATTCTGCCACATGTAATACAAGCACCCTACCTATGTATTATGGCTGCAACCCAGTTTATTTGAAACCACTCCCAGCAAAGTTCAGCTCACTCTGTGCCCAGGATGAATTTGGGGCAGAATTCAGTGTTATGCAGTGCTGGGTCAGTAAATAAGAAGGTTAAGCCTCCTTGGTAAGCAGTTAGTGCTCGATATTCAGAAGAATGGGGAGAGTCTCACCCACTTTTCACCTTCCTAACCCAAAAATATCTTAAGAACTCTCCCTACTATCCCATCTACAAACTACAGCCAGTCAGCATCTGAATATAGAGACAAACCTTATTCAAAGCAATAGTATAGCATGTGGGGCATTTGCCTTGTAACCAGGTTCAATTTCTGACACTCTATCTGTTTCCCTGAACTCACCAGGAGTGATCCCTGAGCACAGATGTAAGCACCCTACCCACTCACTGTACCATCAACTCAACTTACTAAGAAAAAAATTTCAAGAAGGAAACCCTGAGTTAAGACTAAAAAAGCTGGGCCCGGAGAGATAGCACAGAAGTGTTTGCCTTGCAAGCAGCAGATCCAGGACCTAAGGTAGTTGGTTCGAATCCCAGTGTCCCATATGGTCCCCCCCCCGCCCCCCCCCCCGTGCATGCCAGGAGCTATTTCTGTGCAGACAGCCAGGAGTAACCCCTGAGCACCACCGGGGGTGCCCCCCCCCCCCAAAAAAAAAGACTCAAAAGCAAAGCTATTGGGGCTGAACAATAGCACTGCAGGGGGTTTGTCTTGTAAGCAGCCTACCCAGGCATCCCATCTTGACATCCTATAAGGTTCCCCTGGCACGACCAGGAATGATCCCTGAGTGCAGAGCCAGGTACAACCCCTGAGCACCACCAGGTGTGACCCCAAAACAAAACAAACACTCAGGGCCGGAGAGATAGCATGGAGAGATAGCAGAAGCATGTAGAAGAATGGTGGTTCGAATCCCGGCATCCCATATGGTCCCCCCCACCCCCACCCCCCCCACCCCCACCCCCGAGCCTGCCAGGAGCAATTTCTGAGCATAGAACCAAGAGTAACCTCTGAGCACTGCCGGGTGTGGCCCAAAAACAAAAACAAAAAGTCTCAAAAAAGCAAGGAAGGAAAGAGATATATGTTGGAACCAGGGAGAAAGAACTGAACTCGTTTATTTTTTTCAAGATGAAGACTTGTTTTTGTATTCCCCTCTTACAAAAACACTCAGAACAATAAATATCAAATATAGGGGCCAGAGCAAAATGCACAGCAGTAGGGCTGAAAGTCAAAAATAAAATAAAATGAAGTGCATAATGCTATGACCATCTTTATGTTTGGAGAGTGATAATATATATGAATGCACTTTGACCTTCTTTTTTTAGTTTTTGGGCCTACCTAATAATGCTCAGGGCTTTCTCTTGCCCCAGGGATCACTCTTTGGTGTGTTCAGGGAATACAATGGGAACAGGGTCAGCCATGCACAAGGCAAGCCTGTGCAAGATCAAGCCATGCACAAGGTCAGCCACGTAGAAGGTTAGCCATGCAGGAGCAAGCACCTTACCAGCTGTACTATGGCGTATGTATGAATACACTTTGCAGCAAGAAAATTCTGTATAAATTAAAAAGACTGTTGCGGGCCCGGAGAGATAGCACAGCGGTGTTTGTCTTGCAAGCAGCCGATCCAGGACCAAAGGTGGTTGGTTCGAATCCTGGTGTCCCATATGGTACCCCGTGCCTGCCAGGAGCTATTTCTGAGCAACCCTGAGCATCGCTGGGTGTGGCCCCAAAATAAAAAAACACGCCATGGTCGTGTTTTTTTATGGCGTGTTTTTGTTTTTGTTTGTTTGTTTTGCTTTGTTTTTCATCTGTTTTTTGTGGTGCTTATCGACATAGCTGGAGTCCTCACTGGATAATTGACACTTTTTTTGGTACTGGTGGAGTGTTTCACCTTCTTTTTCTCCTTCATCTCCCAAATCGATGATGAGAGCCTCTAGAAGGATTCCACCCATTTTTGGAGTATTAGACTCTTACCCCAGTTTATTTATCTTCTCTTTTTCAGGCAAAACCACGCAACTTGAACTAGCTAGTCCTGCCTACAGTTATAGGGGAAGATAAGGGAGGCATCAAGACCAAACTGGTGCAAGACTACTAAGTAGTGGGTTGGATACAGAGGGGACCACATATTCTAGCCGCCCTGGGGGTGAGGGAAGAGGAAATGGGAGGTAGGACAAAAACGGAGGTGTAGGGAGGACAATTTGGTGATGGGAATCCCCCCTGATTTTATGTAAATATGTACCTAAAATGTTATTGTCAACAATATGTAAGACACTATGATCAAAATAAAAATTATATAAAAAAATAAAAAATAAACAAACAAACAAAAAAAGACAGTTGCTGGACCAGTGAGATGGTGCTAGATAAGGTGTCTGCCTTGCAAGCGCTAGCCAAGGAAGGACCTCGGTTCGATTCCCCGGTGTCCCATATAGTCCCCCCCAACCCAGGGGCAATTTCTGAGCGCTTAGCCAGAAGTAACCCCTGAGCATCAAACGGGTGTGGCTGTAAAAAAAAAAAAAAAGACTGTTGCAGAAATTCAAGTACACATGGGTATGCTTTGGAAACCTTTGTGCTTTGAACGTAAAACACACAGAAGACAACATTCTTTTTCTTTCATTCCTTTTGCATTTTGTTTTGTTATTTTTGAGAATTGGGCTATGGTGCATACCCAATGATGCTCGGGGTTACTCCTGGCTCTGTGCTCAGGAATTATTCCTGGCAGTGCTCAGGAGACTATATGATATGTTGGAGATTAAACTCAGGTCAGCCATATATAAGGTCAGCACCTTACCCTATGTATTATATCTCAGGCCCCATATTCTTTATATGAAAACGAAGTTATTGATACATATAATGATATAAATAGAAAGTGTGTTTATAACGTCCTATGTGCATTAAGATAGAATGTTTACTTGTTTCCCATACCTAAATGGCCTCACTATGATCATTTATAGTCTCATAATTATATTAAAAAAAAAGAAAAAAAGCAAAAGCATCTAACCAGAAATATCATTCTGCCTCATGATGATTTCGTTTTTCTTTTGCATAAGCCTATGTCTTTCAAATAATCCACAAGCAAATAGCTCCATTCTGTAGATGAGAATTTATAAAAGACCATGTAATCAGCTGACAAAGGAACTGAAAACAAGCCCAGAGGAAATGCATGGCTGTTCTTACAGAGTCACAATGTACTGTTCTGTTTGCCTCCCACTCTCGAAGTGTATATTCCTGACATTTCTTGTCTTATAATTGGACTTTATGAATGAGAGCTGTAGGATGCTGTCTGGTGAGTGAGCTGAAAAGGATATGTGAAACACAGTGGAGGTGCGGCGCAAACTGAATGCAAGTTTTTGTGTGGGAACTTCAATAACAGGCATGAATTAGAAATGCGGAACCCCAAATTTTATTCGACATAAAATAGGGGCTATTTTCTTAGGCCTTAATGGAGACTTTGAACAGGTTGAGGAGACCTATATTGTGGAAACCAAATGCTTAAACTTCGAATGAGGTCCTGTGGCTTCCTAGAGTTCACCCCTTACAAAGTTTCTGGCAAGAAAAAAACGAGTTTAGTAACTGGTTTTCCTTTTTCTTTCTTTATCCCAATGGCTGCACCACTATTAAAAATCACACTTATTAACATTTTTTTCCTGGCAGGTTCTTTCTAACAGGGGTTCAATTTCTTTTCCCATTTGTTCGAGCCAACAAATCACACAAGAGAGTGAAGAATCAGTTCACTGCATCTCTGGAAAAATAGATCCTGCAACAAACTTTTATTAAGTACCTACCCTGTGCCACATGAGATCTAGCAACTGGATGGTTTTGCTCAGATAGGACCTCACCAATTCTCTTTTGTTGGCATAAGCACTGAAGAAGGGGTTGGGAGAAGCATTTCCAAAGCAGGGCAGGCAGGAATCAAGAGGCAGCTTGCAAAAAAAAGATTCTCCCAGGAAACAGGCCATTATGTTAATGGTCTGGCGATGTGGCAATGTCCCTAGGCAGAATATTGTCAGGTTTTCCCCTTCATTGTGCTTATTTTATATATTCACTATTTCCCCTGCATAGATAATGTATAAACAAAAAGTCATAAAATAAAATCTTCAAGTTTCCCCAAAATTATACAATATAAGGATGAGATTCGAATGTAAATAAGTCCATTGATTGGTATAGTTGACTGCCATTGATGGTGATAGACAACGTGATTCCAAGTAGTTAACTAACTAATTGTTCTTTAAATCAAGCACTGGACTTCAGGCTTTGGTTGGAGATTGTTGTTGTTGTTGCTGCTCTGGTTGTTTTTGGTCTTTGGGGCCACTCCCAGCTTCCTTTCTCTGTGTTTACTCCAGGCTCTGAGCTCAGGGATCATCCCTGGCCTCCTGATATGGTTTCCAGAACTAAATATTGTGCCAAAGATTAAACCCACATGCAAGCACCTTTACTTCTGCACTATCTCTTCAACCCCAGGCCTCCAGCCTTTGATAGGAAGGAATATACCATTCACCTTATCAACTCAGCTGAGTCTCAAATGCTTTGCCTCTACTGAAAGAAGAATTCAGTCAATAAATGCTCTGATCCCTAAAATAGCTTGAATTGGGGATCTGTCTTTCTGGTAAGTGGGGGATCCTGAGAATACTTGCCTCATGGATTAATACATGGCATTTACAACTTAAAAAACAACTACCACCATCACCACTGCCACAACAAAAAATGTAGACAGTACCCCCATTTTCTTTGGCTTTTGCAGCTCTATAAACCTTCTGCTATTAGAGTTGTCTACGCCCAGCTAAGATCTTGTTAGTCAGAAAATCAGAGGGAGCTCTCAGCATATGAAAGGGTCATTCATGGAGGCCTGCTCATGAAGGTCCTGGATCCATGAGTTATCCCTGCACATACCCGCCTAGTACAGATGGCTCCTCGGGGCAGGAATTAAAGATGAAATGAGCAATGACTCTCCAAACGGAATACAGTACATTAATTCACTTAGAAGGCACCAGGGTGTGTCTGCTCTACAGACTTTTCCAAAGATACAGCATTTGGCCCTATTTCGAATCCTAGGAAATATGTTTACTCCATAAAATGTGCTTCCAAATCCCCCACCCCTCCAATGAGGAGCGGGGCTTATCATCCAGTGTGAAATGAGCTGCTGCTGATTGGCAAGCACCAAAGGCTCTTTGAGACTCAGACCCTGGAAGCCAAGATGTCACCTTTGCCCTTCTCCTCCCCTCAGAAGCTCCCAAGTGCAGGCAAGGCTCTTTCTTTACTCTTGAGCCTGGTTCATGGCAGAGGCTTTCATGAGGAGAAAAGCAAGCAGGGAAACTGTGCTGGGTGAGGCTGGCTTCTCCTTACTCTTATTAATAGAGAACATGTGGGCTGAGGCAAGGGTGGGGGCTGGGGTAGCTGAGTAAACAGGATGGGATGAGAAAAAGAATGATGCTTTTATATTCTTGTCTATTATAACTCCAGGGAGACTCTGAAATGGAGAGACAGATCTAGAGGAAGTTGTTTCCAAAGCTGAATGTGTAGTTCAACATAGAACTGAATTCCATCTACTGATATCCCGAGAAGGGACTGCAGGGGCCACTGGTATTGCTGAGCCAACTGCTCCCCAAAGTTCCCTGAGCTTTTTTCCTAAACTGTGACTTTATTATACTTCTGTTATCTGAGTCTAGTTATCATGAGATCTTTTATTTCAATATTCATTCCACACACATGTACGAAGGGCCACTAAGGAACCTTATCTGGGGCACTCTAAGGATAGTAATGGGTGATCAAGACTATCTTTGAAGGGCTTCAGAAAGATAGCATAGGAGGTAGGACACTTGCCTTGTAGCAGGGTTTGATATCCAGTATCCCCTATAATTCCTACCCCTGCCATACCTCCAGCACTGCTAGGAATAATTCCTGAGTGCAGAGCTTGGAATAACCCCTGAGCTTCACTGGGTGTGTCCCCAATACAAAATAAGAAAACAAAACGAAACACAGGGGCCGGAGAGATAGCATGAAGGTTGGGCATTTGCCTTGCATGCAGAAGGATGGTAGTTCAAATCCCAGCATCCCATATGGTCCCCTAAGCCTGCCAGGAGCGATTTCTGAGTGTAGAGCCAGGAGTAACCCCTGAGCACTACCAGGTATGACCCAAACACCAAAAAAAAATAAATAAATAAATAAAAAGGCAATTAATTCAGGATTATTCCAGTAAAGGCAGATGGTGACACACACTAGATGCAGGTACCATGGAGCCAGGTGGGGGTTGGGATTTCCCTAAAATGGGGCTCCCAACCCCTCACCAGAGCCTGGTGTTAGCCAGCTAGGGAAGGAAGGGGGAGAAGTTTTGAGTATTGACACATTGCAGCAAGAATAGTATTTTACTTGGACAATCAATACATGAAGATCCCCAAAGACATTTGAGGATCAGGCTATAGAAACCAGACTCCCCCATATCACACAATAACAACAAAACATGCTGGTATTTCAGAGAACTTTCTGGGGATATTCCACACCTAGAGAAGGAATGAGAAAGTGCAATTTACAGCTGAAACTTCCATCTGGTTCTTAAGGCTTACTCCTGAATCTACACTCAGAAATAGCTCCTGGCAGGCTCGGAAGACCATATAAGATGCCGGGATTCGAACCACCGTTCTTCTGCATGCAAGGCAAATGCCCTACCTCCATGCTATCTCTTCGGCCCCTACCTGACTTATTTTTGAAACAATAATCACCCTTAGATGGGAAATACGTTAAAGACTAGGTGTCAGGCAGACATGTAAGAGTATTTTCCTTTTTCTTATTAAAAAATAAAACTTGGGGCCGGGCGGTGGCGCTGGAGGTAAGGTGCCTGCCTTACCTGTGCTAGCCTTGGAAGGACCTCGGTTCGATCCCCCGGCATCCCATATGGTCCCCCAAGCCAGGAGCGGCTTCTGAGCGTATAGCCAGGAGTAACCCCTGAGCGTCACCGGGTGTGGCCCAAAAAAATAAAAATAAAAAAAATAAAACTTACATTTTGACAAATATGTTCAGTGCCAACTGAAGTGTATTTAAGTCTTCTGTTCTGTTTTGGGATTATACTAGGCCTATGCTCAGAGTTACTTCTGGCTTTGCTCTCAGAAATTACTCCTGTGATCAAACCCAGGTTGGCTCACTGCAAGGTAAATGCCCTTCTAGCAGTACTATGCTCAGGCTTTGTTTCTTTAAGACTCAGAAAAAAAAAATTGCTAAGATAAACCATCACATCTGAATACAGGCAATTTTCTCATCATCAGAATCTAATTTTTAATATTTTACATACATATATATAAATACCAAGTACTTGGAAGATTGAACCTTCCCAATAACTACAACTAGCACATATAATCAAACCTAGAGTAAAAGGGTTTTTTTTTTTTTAGTTCATTTTTTTGTTTTGGCCACACCAGGCTGAGCTCAGAGCTTCTTCCTGATATTCTGTGCTCAGGAATTACTTGTAGAGAGACTCAGGACCAACTGAGTTGCTAGGGATCAAACTGGAACCAGCCTCGTGTAAGGTAAATGCCTTATCTCTTCAGTCCCACCTACAGGAAATTTTTCACTACAAAAATATAGCTAGTGTTGGAGAATTAACTGTTAACAAATTTCTCTCATTTATCAAAGTCATTTTAGACAATATAAAATAAATGAGAACTTTATCCGTATAACAAAGCTACTTTATTTTATGCTGCTACTTCTTTTCAATCTGCTAGCTAAAAACATGTCCATATCAAGCTTTTGTTTCTTGATCCTTATTATAGTCTCCATAAAAATCATTAGAAATATACTGTCTCCAAAAGAGAAGCTGATTCCACGCCTGTCCAAATTGTTAGTTTTCTGATTGACTTTGAAAACCAAAACTTTACTCTCTTGAGGGAAAATAATCTATTTTTCTAGAGAATTTCAATCTGTCATTCACTCTGATAGACACAGAGCTCCTTCTGTATTATTTTTTGCTCCAGCTAACATATGTTAAAGCAAAATCATTTTAAAAGCTGAAGACAATTCAACATTCTGACTAGCTCCAAAAATTCTTCAGTTTATGACTGCCAAGTTTCTGCAAGGTAAGATATTTTCTTCAAATAGTAAATAAGAGTAGATCTGCCCTAAAAATAAGAATAGAAAAAAAAAAAAAAAGAAAAGAAAAGAAATAAGAATAGGACCAAACTATGATGCCAAGTTCAGTCTACTAAACTTGTAATTCAGATACTTTTAGTTTTAAAGCTCAAAGAAACTTTAATTCCAAGACATAAAATTAAGAAAAAAAAGGGGGGGGGGCTGGAGCAGTCGCACAAGTGGTAGGGTGTTTGCCTTGCACACGGCTAACCTAGGATGGACCAGGGTTCGATCCACTGGAGTAACCGGGTGTGACCCAAAAACAAAACAAAACAAAACAAAAAAAGAACGAAGTTTAGGAAATTTTTACCCCATTTATATGTTGACCAAAAAAATATTGTTAGTGTGAATTGCTATACAGGTACACAGATATAAGCTAGAATTTCATGAATGTTTCTTATAGGAAACTGAAATCTTCTGTCTTTAATCAAGTCTACTACTGTAAAAAAATATTTTACCCTATGACAAAACTATACATACTATACATACTAATTTCCTAGTCTCCTCCCTCCATCCTTTCCCTTCCTCCTTCCCTCTCTCTGTTCCTTCTTTCCCTCCTTCCTTCTCTACCCTTCACTTTCTTTTCTTTTTCCTTCCTTCCTTCCTCATTCTTTCCTCCTTCCTTCCTTTTTCTTCCTTCCTTTTCCTTCCTTCCTTCCTTCCTCCTCCCTCCCTCCTTCCTCCCTCCTTTCTTCCTCCTTCCTTCCTTTTTTCTTTCTTTCTTTCTTTCTTTCTTTCTTTCTTTCTTTCTTTCTTTCTTTCTTTCTTTCTTTCTTTCTTTCTTTCTTTCTTTCTTTCTTTCTTTCTTTCTTTCTTTCTTTCTTTCTTTCTTTCCTTTCTTCCTTCCTTCCTTCCTTTTCTTCTTTCCTTCTCTTCTTCTTCTTTCTTCTTTCTTTCTTTCTTTCTTTCTTTCTTTCTTTCTTTCTTTCTTTCTTTCTTTCTTTCTTTCTTTCTTTCTTTCTTTCTTTCTTTCTTTCTTTCTTTCTTTCTTTCTTTCTTTCTTCCTTCCTTCCTTCCTTCCTTCTTTCTTTCATTCTTTCTTTCTTTCTTTTTTCTTTCTTTCCTTTTTTTTCTTTGTTTTATTTTTTTTATTTTTTATTTTTTGTTTTTGGGCCACACCCGGTGACGCTCAGGGGTTACTCCTGGCTATGTGCTCAGAAATCGCCCCTGGCTTGGGAGGACCATATGGGACGCCAGGGGATCGAACCGTGGTCCGTCCTATGCTAGCGCTTGCAAGGCAGACACTTTACCTCTAGCGCCACCTTCCTGGCCCCTGTTTTATTTTTTTGAGGGGGGTCACATCCAGCGGTGCTCAAGGGTTACTCCTGGCTCTGTGCTACTTGCAGGCACAGGGAACCATATGGGATGCCAGGATTCGAACCTGGTGCATCTTGTGTTGGCTGCATGCAAGGCAAACACCTTATCTCTGTGCTATCGATCTGGCCCCGCTTTCTTTATTTTTAATTCTAATATATTTAGCCTGGAGCCTGTTTGCTGCACAGTTTGACAACTAGTTGCCATTAAGCCGCACTTCAGTCATTCGGGATAGTTACAGCATACCAATTATTTAAATTGTCAGCAGCCTCAGGTAAAATTGCTTCAGGTGCCAAAACAACCACAAACCTCTTACCTGTTGAGTACGGTGTTTGCCTTGCACAAGGCTGACCTAGGATGGATCTCTGGTTCTATCCCCTATCCCCAGCGTCCCATATGGTCCCAAAAGCCAGGAGTGATTTCTAATTGCATAGCCAGGAGTAACCCCTGAGCATCATCGAGTGTGGCCCAAAAAGCAAAAACAAAACAAACAAAAAAAGAAGCCTAGGTTCTAGATAACTGGCCTGGCTGTGGCCCTGAGCATTGTTAATTTTGTTTGCTTTTTTTTTTTTTTTTGGTTTTTGGGCCATACCTGGCGCTGCTCAGGGGTTACTTTTGGCTGTCTGCTCAGAAATAGCTCCTGGCAGGCACGGGGAACCATAAGGGACACCAGGATTCGAACCAACCACCTTTGGTCCTGGATCGGCTGCTTGCAAGGCAAACACCGCTGTGCTATCTCTCCAGGCCCCTTGTTTGCTATTTTTATAAATTTAGTGTTTTTCTCGTTTCATCTCACTTGCTCTCAGGTTACTGGTTATTATATTTTATTGGGATTTTTGTTGTTGTTTTGTTTTTTAGTTTTGGGGTCACACTGGTTTATGCTCAGGCATTAGTCCTTGCTGTGTACTCAGGAATTTCTCTTGGTGGTACCTAGTAGACCATATGATATACCAGGGATCAAACTAAGCAGTGATATTTAAGGTTTACTCCTGGCTCTGTGTTCAGTAATAAATCCTGGGTGTTCATATAAAACCCTATTATGCAGTCTTGTAAATCACAGTGACTAAAACAAGTGTTTAAAAATATTTGATGGAGGGCCAGAGATAGCATGGAGGTAAAGCCTTTGCCTCGCATGCAGAAGGTCGGTGGTTCAAATTCCAACGTCCCATATGGTCCCCTGAGCCTGCCAGGAGCGATTTCTGAGTATAGAGCCAGGAGTAACTCCCTAAGTAATCCCTGGGACTGGAAAGATAGTAGAGCCATAGATGCTAACTTTGCATAAGCCCAACCTAGTTTTGATCCCCTGGCATCCCATATGTTGTTATTAGTATATTTAGTGCTGGGCATCAAATCCAGGGTCTCACACATACAAGGCATGTGCCATACCAATGATCCACATCCTGGCCCACACTTATAAAATATATAAAAGTGAATGCTTTGGAAACTAAAACCCAACAGGGCTCAAGGGCCACAGTTGACTCTGCTCATGTGCTTGGGCAACCCTACGTAAAGGCTCAGATTTGAGTGTGGATAGAGGACAAAGCTCCATTCTAGACAGTGTCTCTATTTTTTTGTTGTTTTTGTTTTTGTTTTTTTGGGCCGCACCCGTTTGATGCTCAGGGGTTACTCATGGCTAAGCGCTCAGAAATTGCCCTTGGCTTGGGGGGACCATATGGGATGCCGGGGAATGGAACCGCGGTCCTTTCTTGGCTAGCGCTTGCAAGCCAATCACCTTACCTCTAGCGCCACCTCGACAGCCCCTAGACAGTGTCTTAACAGGGGGCCAGTTCACTGTCCCTCAGACCATTGGAGGGTCTGACTATAGTAAAAACAAAACTTATGAACGAATTCTTATGCACACTGCATATATCTTTTTTTCTTTTTTTTTTTTTTTTTTTTTTTTTTTTTGGTTTTTGGGTCACACCCTGTGACGCTCAGGGGTTACTCCTGGCTATGCGCTCAGAAGTTGCTCCTGGCTTCTTGGGGGACCATATGGGACACCGGGGGATCGAACCGCGGTCCGTCCTAGGCTAGCGCAGGCAAGGCAGGCACCTTACCTCCAGCGCCACCGCCCGGCCCCCATATATCTTTTTTTCAATGAAGAAACAAAACAGATACAAATACAATTTGTGGCCAGCGGGCCAGTTTGAGGACCACTCTTAACCTTTATAATGCTGTTCTGGCTCTCCACATTTATGTTATTTTTGAGAGGACAAAAACATTAAAATATACAGAATTCACATATTCACCTTACTCTACTAAAGTTTAACAAGCAAACAAAAGACACCCCTCACTTTTCTAAGCTGGAAAATTAAATTGCAAATAAAGGAATATGTCTTATTATTATTTAATAATAATTCTTGGGGCCAGAGAGCAGTAGGGCATTTGCCTTGCATGCAACCAATCCAGGAGAATGGTTCGAATCCTGGAATCCCATATGGTTCCCAGAGCCTGCCAGGAGTGATTTCTGAGTGCAAAGCCAGGATTAACCACTGAGTGCAGCTGCGTGTGACTCAAAAACAAAACAAAATAATAATAATTTTTAATTATTCTATAAACATTTAGAATCATCAACAAGCCATGGACAAAGGTTTTTGCTTGTTTTGAGAGGGGCTCTTGGGACCACATTGGATGATAATCAGGGCACAATTTAGTTGTATTCAAGGGCCCAGAGGGCCAGGCATCAAACCAAGGCCTTTATCAAGCAAAGCAAGTGCTCAGCCTGTTGATCTATCTTTTCAACCCTAAAGCTCATTTATATTCAGTTTATTTATTCCCTTTTCAGGTGTTTGTGTGTGAAATTTGAGATCCAAGCACCTCCAAATAATTGTTTGTTTGATACCAACACCTCTTGCCTCAAAGGTCCCCTCTGCCAGCAGGGAATATGGCAGCATTGGCTTTTGGGTCACACCCAGCAGTGCTCAGGGTTTATTCCTGGCACTACATTCAGAGATTATCCCTGAAAATCCTCAGGAAACCAGACAAATAGGTGGGGTCCAAACCTATGTAGGCCAAGTACAAGATAAGAGCCCTACTCATTGTACTATCTCTCTCCCCCTATATTTCTTGTTTTTTATATTGAAACTAGGGATTACAACAGAGCCTGCCTTAAGGAATTGATATGAAGATTAATTGTGTCAACAAATCTATACTGTGCTGAGTCATTACTTTTATTCTTTCAAAGATTCTTTATTTTCTTCATCTTACATATGAGAAAACTAAAAAGCTCACAGTTCAACTGCTATGGAACATAATATACAGCAGAAGTTAGTACATGATAGAACCAGGTTTCAAATGCTCATACAGAGCTGCTTCCAAGTCTGTGGTTTTCTACTTAAAAAAAAAAAAAATCTTCGGGCCCGGAGAGATAGCACAGCGGCGTTTGCCTTGCAAGCAGCCGATCCAGGACCAAAGGTGGTTGGTTCGAATCCCGGTGTCCCATATGGTCCCCCGTGCCTGCCAGGAGCTATTTCTGAGCAGACAGCCAGGAGTAACCTCTGAGCACCGCCGGGTGTGGCCCAAAAAAACAAAAACAAAAACAAAACAAAAAAAAAATCTTCACAAATGTTTGTCAAAATACCAATACATATAATTGCCACATACATTTAAAATACTCCCACACATTAAGTTAACACTATTCACTTTAACAAGTGCCTAAATACAAGTAAATCCTTTTATCACTATAATAATATTTTTTAACAGCTAACCTTATTGGGCTCTATGTTTTATACATTATGTGAAGCATGTGCCTTTTATTGTTTTCTTTAATCTCTGTGAGGTACTTATTATTTTCAGATGAAGGCACTAAAGTCCAAAAAGTTAAGTCACTTACCCAAGGACACAAAATAATGTTTAAGCTGAAACTCTGACTCTAAAAGCCCAAAGTCATAAAACATTTTTAACCTCTCTGCCAGGCATTGGGACTTCCCAAACCAATACAATTTCATTTAAAAATAATAATAATAAATTTATGATTTAAATTACCAACTCTTCATTTTATTGCCATCAGCTCATAAAAGAAAGAGCATACTAATTCCAAAAACTGTCGAGTTTTTCATCTTAGTGTAAAATAATTAAATACATTTATGAAAAGATCCAGACCATTTAAAAAACTTTTCTGTGTAAACTATAAATGCTATGTCCCCCAATTACCTTCATTACTGGTTTTTCCTTGTTCATCTCTACCATGTCAACTCCAGTTGTTCTATTTCCACTTTCATTGCCTTTGATTCTTGCTGTTAACCTAGAACTTCAGAGCCAATATAAATTCCCCACAAGTAGCACTGAAAACATTTAGCTGGAAAAAGGAAGCCTCAGAGGACATAGCAACTTTCCGAATCTAATGGTGAGGTGAAACTAGAGGAAGTTCCACATCATCCTGACTTCTATGAAAGAGATGCACAAAAACCCAGAATCTTTAACTACAGAAACTTGACACTAACAACAGCAAATGTACAAAAAAAATTTCACCGGGACCACAGAGAATGACTCAGGAGTTGGACAACCTTGTATGCCTGGAGCCCAGAGTTGGGCTTATGCCAGAAAACTTCAGGGGTAAGGTCTCCTTGTATTTAAGCCAAGCTTTTCCTTTTCATTTCCCCCATATTTTTCTGGGCCTATGCAAACAACAACAATTGTCACTCTCACACTGTTTTTACTGTATTTTTTTTAACCTTATCCTTTAAAAAAAGAGCTTACTAAACTTTCTGCAAGTGCTTTAATGAGTTCATTGGTGGTTCAATAATTTTCAAAAATATACTTGCTACTGAATTTTTTCTTCTTTCCTTTCTCTTCCATCTCTTTAGTTTTTCTTTCAACTTTCTATTTTTTAAATCATGTTGCTTTTGTTCTTCCTAAAACAAATGTATTATGATCAGTAATTTCAACTATGTGATGCATTTTCTTTAAATAAATTAAAAAAAAAAAAAAAAGAGAGAAAGGGGCTTGGTCCAGTCTAAGTAACGGGGTAAAAGTCCACTCACCAGGGAAGTGGGTGATGTATGGAGATCATGATACACCTTTGTACACAATGCACAGCTGGGAGAATGAAGGATACAGGAAAGAAGAAATTGGATTACTCTACCATGGCATTTTTAATTCTCAGATGGAAGGAGGGAGTAACCAGTGGTGAGAAGAAGGGAAGTACCCTTTTTGCTGTCACTCCAGTCCTTCCACTCCTGCCTTCCAGTAATAATTCCTCTAGAATGGCCAAAACAAACATAATAATGATGATAATAAAGAATAATAATGAAATAAAAGCAGTTCCCAAATAATGGAGGCATCCTAGGCATATTTAGAGTAACAAGTCACAAAACAAATTAAGTTGAAGTCACCAGAATTCTGCCTGAGCTGAAGGATAGGAATTGAGGAACCATAGTTAGAACTTTTGTCCTCTGAACAGTCTCCGTTCACACCGGGTTTAATCCCCAACACTGAGTCAGGGCACACCTTTTAAAAGGATACCAAAAACTGATCAGTCACTCACTAGGAAGAAAAAGGAAAGGAAAAAGCAGTAGAAAGAAGAAAAAAGACTTCAAAGAATTATGTAAGATGGGGCTGGAGTGATAGCTCAGCGGGGAAAGCATCTGCCTTCCTCACAGCTGATCTGGGTTTGATCTTCAGCATCCCATATGGTCCCCCAAGCACTGCCAGGAGCGATTTCTGAGCATCGAGCCAGGAGGTGTGCCAGGTGTGCCCCCGCTCAAAAAAAAGATGCAAGGTGAAGTGATTAACCCACTTGCCACTGTCTCTGGAATGTTTGGCTTTGAAAGCAAACCACTATCAATGGAGTTTTAAACAGTATGTTTATTCCCCACCACATTTTTTTTTGCCCCCCAACTCACAATACAGACCAGGCAAAGGGCCTGGGTTGAGGTTTATATGGGGTGCATTTACTGTACCTCCTCTTTCTCGACAGAAATCCTTGCACTGGTGAAGGATATATATATATATATATATCCTTCACCAGTGCAACGTTCCCATGACCAATATCCCAAGTGTCCTTCCTCCCCACCCCACACAGGCCTGTACTCTATGCAGGCTTTCTACTTTCCTCATTCAGGCACATTCTGTTATGATAGTTCTGTGTGTAATTATTTCTGTGACTGCACTAAACGACCCCTGTGGTGAGCTTAATGTCAGGAGCTGGACCCTCCAGTCCTCCTCTATTTTGTCTCTGAGAATCATTGCACAAATGTTTTTAATTTTTCTCAAAACCCATAGATGAGTGAAACCATTCTGTGTTTATCTCTCTCCCTCTGACTTATTTCACTCAGCATAATAGATTCCATATACATCCATGTATAGGAAAAATGTCATGATCCTACCACTTTCTTTTTTTTTTTTTTTTTTTCTTTCTTTTGTTTTTTTTTTGTTTGTTTGTTTGTTTTTGGGCCACACCCAGCGGTACTCAGGGGTTACTCCTGGCTGTCTGCTCAGAAATAGCTCCTGGCAGGCACAGGGGACCATATGGGACACCGGGATTCAAACCAATCACCTTTGGTCCTGGATCGGCTGCTTGCAAGGCAAACGCCACTGTGCTATCTCTCCGGGCCCAATCCCACCACTTTCTAACACCACTAAAATCACCCTGTCCTATGCTAGGTATTGAACATAGGGTTTCATACATGCAAATCATGTGCTCTACTGCCAAGCCACTTCCTCAACCCAGCTTTCATTTTGAGCCATATGCTTTTGAGACACTTAGTAGTAAGTGCAATGTGTGATTAATAAACCTATTCGTGATAAACCTCATCCTCAATGGGACATCCTGACAAGCCCAATTAAGCTGTACACAATTGCTCAAAGAATAAATAACCTTTGGGGTAAAGCATGGGGAAGAGCAAGTTCTTATAGCTCTAGTTGGATTATATAATTTTCCCCAAATCCTCCAAATAGTTTTGCTTCATGTGATCATCACCCAGGAGGTATTTTTCATGGATATTATATTTTAGAAAATTCTTCTAATGCTGCATTTATAACAAGTTTAGGTTGCCAAGGAGGGTGGAAAAGTGGACAAATGTTGGAGAAGGAGGGTCCAGAGAGAGAGAACAATGGTTAAAGCACTCTTCTTACATATTACCAATCTCATTTCCACATCCGCAGCATTGCATATAGTCTCCAAGCTTTTCCAGGAGTGACACTAAGCACAGAACTAGCACCGCTGGATGTGGCCCCAAACTAATAAACAAACAAACAAACAAGGAAAAGTACATTGTTTGAAAGATTATCAAGTATATCAAGACAAAAAATAAGAAAATAAAAATCGTTTGTACTATAGGTGCATAAAAATAACCACTACCGACTTTTATAAAATTAATATCTTTATTTAAGCACCATGATTACAAACATGTTTGTAGGTGGGTTCAGTCATAAAAACTACATCTCCCCTTCACCAGTGTAACCTTCCCATCACAAATGCCCTCCATTTCCCTCCTTCCCCATGCCCTGCACTACAAATTTTTGGGTGTATTTTATTCTCTCCTTTTTACCTGAATGCATTTACATGTGGATATGTTTTATTTTCATTCACTATCTTGTGATGATACATTCAATAAGCAGTTTTACTTAATTATTTTCTACTTACTGAGATATCATGAGTTTCTCAGGCATAGCTTTTAGAGATTATTATCAGCTTTCCATTGGTAAATGACTCTTAAAATATAATAGCAAATAATACCGAGTCAGTGGGTGAATCACTGATTTTAAAGTTATTCTTCCCATGTCTCATGACCTTATTTTATTTTATTTTATTTTTTGGTTTTTAAGCCACACCCGGCAGTGCTCAGGGGTTACTCCTGGCTTTCTGCTCAGAAATAGCTCCTGGCAGGCACGGGGGGACCATATGGGACACCAGGATTCGAACCAACCACCTTTGGTCCTGGATTGTCTGCTTGCAAGGCAAACACCGCTGTGCTATCTCTCCGGGCCCGTCTCATGATCTTATTTGGGGAGGTGTACAGCTGGCAGTCTTGGGGGGTTATTCCTAGCTCTGTTCTTGGAGGTTGCACCAATGGTGCTTGAGGAACTGTGTGGTGTCAACTGTGTCAAATTCAGGCTTCCTGTGTGAAGAGCCGGCTCTCTGGTCCACTGAATTCTCTCTCTGACTCCAAAGACCTATCTAACTTGATTTTGAGCTAACTTATTATTCTATACGTGCTGAAAGCTACTTGGCAGAAAATAGATGCCTGAGAGATTGCACAGTGGCTAGTGAGGGTACTTGCCTTGCATGTGACTGACCCAGATTCAATCCACAGTACCCCATATGTTTCCTTGAAGGAAACTCTGAGTACAGTGCCATCAGTAATCCCTGAACATTTCCGGTTGTGGCCTAAAAACAAAATAAAGAAGAAGATCAAATAGGGTTAAACTGGGCATAGACTGGGTGACAAAACATGTTGAGGCCATGGGCCTGGAGAGATAGCACAGCGGTGTTTGCCTTGCAAGCAGCCGATCCAGGACCAAAGGTGGTTGGTTCGAATTCCGGTGTCCCATATGGTCCCCCGTGCTATTTCTGAGCAGACAGCCAGGAGTAACCCCTGAGCACCTCCGGGTGTGGCCCAAAAACCAAAAACAAAAAACAAAAAAACATGTTGAGGCCAGAGAGATAGTACAGAGGTAGAATGTTTTTCATATATATGTATATACGTATATGTATGTGTATATATATATATACATATATGTATATATGATGTTGTTTGTTTGGGGGCCATACTGACTGTGCTCAGGCATCATTCGTGGTAAGACTCAAGGAACCATATGGGGTGCCACTGATCTAACTGTGGTCATCTATGTGCTAGCAGCTAGGCAAACACCTTACCTAACTTATTACTCTGACCCCTCAGTACTTGTTTTTAATATGAAAAATATTGTATGTTTGTGTGTGTTTACAGCAATTTTGTGGGGCTGGCTGGAAATGTGAATCAGTGGTAGAGAGCTTTCTTGCCTTGCACATATAGTACATTGGATTTGAGTTCTGGCACCACTAGGTGTGACCCCCAAAATCAAACAGGAAAAAACTCTAAGAGATTCCCAGGTACTTCTTCCCTTTGTGTTTCCCTTCCCATCCCTGCAAACGACAGAGGATGTGTTTCCTGAGAGCAAAATGCATTCTCTGAAAGTAAAAAAAATGGAGGCTAGAAAGTACCTACATTGGGTAGGCACTCGCCTGGCACAAGTGTTAGCTCTAGAAATGGCAAGGGAATTTATTCAATTACTAGCATGCTTGGGCTGCACTTCTCCTAGGTGGTGACCCAGATGGGATTTGCAAGCCCTTTTATAGGGCTGTGGGGGCTTTAAGCTAGGGGTAAATCTATAAGTTCTTAGTACATGTTGCATCAGCCAGGTTTAAACTGGTTGGCTCAAGTAGTAGAAGAAGGGCTCAGGCACCCACTGGGCACCCATGACCTTGTTTATCAGTCACAGGCCCCTGGCTGCTGCTAATTTATCTAACTGTCCTGGTACATGCCCTCAAAGTTTCTGGAACAAGCTGTTCTGGTCTAGTCCTTTCTGTCACATGTCTGAGGCCTGTCATGGCAGTCCTTATCTCTAAAGCAAAGCACAGTTACAGAAGCAAAAGAGCAGCAGTTATTTCTAAACTTACATTCCTTTTAACACAAAGCTGACCCAGGTTTGATTTCCATACTCCATATGCTTTTCTAGCCCTATCAGGAGTGATCCTTTAGCATAGAACCATCTGAGCAAGTTTTGAGAAAGCCCTGATACTGCTGGGTATCACATACCTTCCCCCAAATAAATACCTAGTAAAATAAATAAATATTTAATAAAAGATATTGTGTGAGGAGCCATAGAGACAGCACAGCAAGTAGGATTTTTGTCTTGCAAACATCCAATCCAGAATGGACGGTGGTTCGAATCCCGGCATCCCATATGGTACCCTGAGCCTGCCAGGGGCGATTTCTGAGCACAAAGCCAGGAATAACTCCTGAGCACCATTGAGTGTGATCACCCCCCCCCCAAAAAAAAGAACGATGATGTTTAAAATTTACATTTCACATTTTCTAGTAGGCAATATGAAAGATATAAATCAATGTTATCTTAAAATAACGCTCAATCTCAGGAAAAAGCTGACTTCATAAAAACAAAACTTGCAAATGAGAAATGCTAAAACAGGTCATTAACGTACAATGGATACCCAGAGGAAAAGGTGGTTCAGCTTACATTAAGCAACTCTTGAGTAGGTCGTTCTGGCTGAGTTCCTCAGCTTCCAATGTGAGGAGGGAGCAAAGAGTACAGGTAAAGAATTCAGTACAGAAACACAGAAAATAAAACAAACCAACAAAACCAATTGACTTGCAGGGCAGAATGAGCAAATCTAGGACTATGTAATGCACTGTAGTTGAAAAGACATCTTGGGGTAGATGTCTGAATTTCTCCTTAGTTTCAATTTCTGTAAAATGTGTTGGGTATGTGGGACATGGGCAAGATTTAACCTTTAAATTTGTTTCTGCAGGGGCCCAGAGAGATAGCACAGTGGTGTTTGCCTTGCAAGCAGCCAATCCAGGACCAAAGGTGGTTGGTTCGAATCCCGGTGTCCCATATGGTCCCCCGTGCCTGCCAGAAGCTATTTCTGAGCAGACAGCCAGGAGTAACCCCTGGGCAATGCCGGGTGTGACCCAAAAACCAAAAAAAAAAAAAAAAAAAAAAATTTGTTTCTGCAGCATTTCTTAAAAGGAAGACAAAGCAAAATAACAAATCATAGAAAGCAGTTCTAAAAATAAATAAATGGAGCCAAAGAGATGGCATGGAGGTAAGGCGGTTGCCTTGCAAGCAGAAAGTTGGTGGTTCGAATCAGAAAGTCGGTGGTTCGAATCCCGGTATCACATACGGTCTCCTGAGCCTGCCAGGAGCGATTTCTGAGCATAGGGCCAGGAGTAACCCCTGAGCCTGCTGAGTGTGACCCGAAAACAAACAAACAAAAAAGGTTAAATAAAAAAATAAGAAGAAAAGAAAGCAGTTTTGAGGTCCCAGTGATAGTACAAAGATAGGACATTTGCCTGGTTTACACCCAATCTGGGTCAAATTCCTTTAACCCCTTTTGGCCTTCTGAACCCTCCAGAAGTAATTCTTGAATACAGAGCAAGGACTAATCCCTGAGCATTGCCCAAAACACACAAACAAAAAAAGCAGTTTTACAGTAGTACTTACCAAGTATTGCTTATGATTTTTCCAATAAATGATACCTAGCTAGAGTAGCGAGAAAGCATAGACACATACCTCCAAACCTCTCATATATAATAATTCTATCAAGTAAGACTTGGATAAGAGTTGCTCAAAACAGTTGATTTTATAGTCTCTGAGAATTCTTTTACTGTTGTTTGTTTTTTTTTTTTGGGGGGGGGGGGTCACACTGGCAGTGCTCAGGGGTTACTCCTGATTCTGCACTCAGGAATCACTCCTGGCAGGTTTGGGGGACCATATGGGATGCAGGGAATCTAACCGGGGCCTGTCCTGGGTTGACCGTGTGCAAGGCAAATGCCCTATAGCTGTGTTATTGCTCCAGCCCCTAGTCTCTGAAAACTTTTCATTTGGGTTTGGGTTTTTTTGTTTGTTTTTTGTTTGTTTGTTTTTTGGTGTTTGGGTCACACCCCGCAGCTCTCAGGTGTTACTCCTGGCTCTATACTCAGAAATCGCTACTGGCAGGCTTGGGGAACCATATGGGATGCCGGAATTCGAACCACCATCCTTCTTCATGCAAGGCAAATGCCCTACCTCCATGCTATCTCTCCAGCCCTCTCTGAGAATTCCTTTTTTTTTTGGGGGGGGGTGTGGTTCACAACTGGCAGCGCTCAGGAGTTACTCCTGACACTATGCTCAGAGATCGCTCCTGGCAGGTTCAGGGGACCATATGGGATGCCAGGATTCGAACCACCAACCTTATGAATGCAAGGCAAATGCCTTACCTCCATGCTATCTCTCAGGCCCCTCTCTGAGAATTCTTAAACCTAACATTGATTTTGCTAGTAATTTACAAGCATTGGAGTCTACCAATTAAATAAAATTTTTTATAAATATATCTGTATAAAGATGTATGATTATGGGCCCGGAGAGATAGTACAGCGGCGTTTGCCTTGCAAGCAGCCGATCCAGGACCAAAGGTGGTCGGTTTGAATCCCGGTGTCCCATATGGTCCCCCGTGCCTGCCAGGAGCTATTTCTGAGCAGACAGCCAGGAGTAACCCCTGAGCACCGCTGGGTGTGGCCCAAAAACCAAAACAAACAAACAAAGATGTATGTTTATATATGTGCACTTCAGGAGTTAAATGAAAGAAGAGAGATGCACTGGGAGTTTATTATATCACTAAGATCTGAAGGGGTGCCACAGTCGGTGTTACTCTTTGCTCTGCACTCAGAAATTACTTCTGGAAAATTCAGGGACAATATGGGATGCTGAGGATCTAACCCAGAATGACAACTTGCAAGGCAAGTGCTCTATACCACTCAGCTCCATACCACTTAGCTCCATACCACTCAGGTTGTTTTTTTTTTTAATTAACTTAAATAATGACTGTAATTATGCAGGAGACTACAGATATTAATGAAAAAAATCTGGGACCAGACCCATAGTTCAGTGGGTATTTAAGTTTTATTCCTAGTACTTTTTTTTTTTTTTTTGGTTTTTGGGCCACACCCGGTAATGCTCAGGGGTTACTCCTGGCTATGCGCTCAGAAGTCGCTCCTGGCTTGGGGGACCATATGGGACACCGGGGATCGAACCGCGGTCCGTCCTAGGCTAGCGCTGGCAAGGCAGACACCTTACCTTTAGCGCCACCGCCCGGCCCCTTATTCCTAGTACTTTATGTGGTCATCCGAGCACAACCAAGAGTGAACCCTGACCACCACCAGGTGTGAACATCTCCACAACCACCTCCATTCATAAAAGGCAAAATCTCTAATGCTTTAAAACCATTTATTGCTGAAGTAAGAAGTAAGGGGAAGCTGAGAAGCTGCTTAGATTTCGGCTTGAGTATCTAAGGGAAGGATCTGTTGCTTTAACTAGAGTAGTAAAAAGCAGATTGTGTGCAACAGGATGTGATGATGAATCCTGATAAAACTTAATGTGAGGAAGTGATGAAAGATTAGATATAATTTATCTTTTTAATATAAGAAGAATAAACGCTGATGAGACAGTGATGGGACCATACATTGCTATAGTAGCATTAGGAGGCAATTTGGCAGAATCTAATAGAATATTAAAATGCACATACCACATGACTCATCAATTTCACTTCTCAGTATTAGTCTTGGAAAATACACACACTAGGAAAAACTGTACAAGGACATGTACTGCAGATTATTAGTAATGCAAAAAAATTCAAATTACCTAGACATCTTTAGAAAGATTTTTTTTCACCCTTACAGGAGGGTTGGTATAGAGACTTGGTCCAAACCCAGTAGTATCGCTGCTCGAAGTTACTCCTAAATTTATGATCAGAGTTCACTCCAAGTTCAGTGGTGCTTACTTCTAGTGGTGCCAGAGACAGAAGCAGACTAGCCACATGCAAGGCAAGCAGCTTATCACCTGTCTCAAGATAGGAAAATGTTTAAATAAACTGTGATACAATATATTAATTATTTTTTAGTTTTGTATTCTGTTTTTCAGGCCACACCCAGTGGCACTTGGTGGTTACTTCTGGCTCTTCACTCAGAAATTATTCCTAGGGGACCAGAGCAATAACACAGCGGTAGGGCATTTGCTTTGCAGGCATCTGACCCAGGACAGACCTGGATTTGATACCCTGCATCCCATATGGTCTCCCGAGGCTGCCAGGAGTGATTTCTAAGAGCAGAGCCAGGGGTAACCCTTGAACACTGCCAGGTGTGTTGTTCAGGAGTTCATTAATTCCCCACCCCCCAAAAAAAAAACTAGAAAAGAAAAGGAAAAAGAAAAAAAGAAATTACTCCTGGCAGCATTGAGGAATTATATGGAATATAGGGGATTGAACTGGGTTGGCTGCATGCAAGGCAAAGTCCTACCCACTGTGCTATCACTCAAGTCCCATAGATATTTTATAAATAATAAAATCACCTGGGATATTATTTGCAAATTATTTCCAAACTTAGTCCTCAGTCCTAAGGAAACAGTCTCTCTTGCAGATAATCTTGGACATTTCTTGTTAATTTTTTTTTCTTTTTGTCTATTTGGCTTGTTTTGTTTTAGTTCATACCCAACAGTGCGTGCTTGAGACTTACTCCTAAGTCTGTGCTCAGGGATCACTCCCAGGGCGTGGAAGGCCAATTGGGGTTTTAGGAATCAAATCCAGGTCTACCACATACAAGGCAAATGCCCTACTCTCCAGCTCCTCTTGGTGATTTTTATCATCAGAGAAGTCTCTGAAGGACTTATGAAAATTATTACCAAACTCTCTCTAGAAACAAACACCAGGTGGGGATTAGTTTTTTAATTTCATTATTTTGCATTAAGGTAGATATATGTAAGGCAACTCAGAATGAGCTCTAAGATATTTTGAGTGATAAATGCAGTGTCAAACGATCACACAGTAAAATACACAGAGCCACATATAACAATTTCTAGAAGTAAATATGGATTTGGAGGGTTATGATTTCAAATAAAAATGTCACTATATCTATAGAGCTTGCATTTTTAATAGTCAAAAAGTAGTTGTGTGTTAATTCTGTAATTAGAAACAAAAAGAAAAATATATATGTATATAGGTGGTGCTCAGGGGAACATATATGGTGGTGGGGAACAAACCCAGGTTGATGGCATTCAAGATAAATGTCCTACACACTGTGACTGCTGATATATATATATATATATATATATATATATATTTGTTTGTATAGATATGTATATATAGATATATAAAGTAACAAAGATTGCCTGAGTAAAGTATGAATTGCCCTAAAATACATATACTGAACTAAGTTTACATTTTGGTCTATGACAGAGATTTAAAATCATGGGCTGGAGCAATAGTACAATGGGTAAGGTTCTTATCTTGTGCCTGCCAACCCAGGCTTGATTTCTGGCATTCATGTGGTTACCCAAGCATCTCTGATGTGATTTCTGTGAATAGCACTGGGTGTGGCCCCACAACCAAAAATATATATATTTGAACTTGTTCTCTAAGCATGATGGAGCAGGTTTATTGCTTTCATGTATAATGGTCTTTCAGCTTAAATATAGTCTAGGGTCAAGTTTCCAAGCATGGTGTCTTTTGGTTTTCCAAATCACCATCCTAGTTCTTACTTTTCCTCATGCATTTAGGTCTCATCTTTCTTCTCAGACCATCCCCCCACCCCCACTCCACTTTGTATTCCTCCCTGAAGCCCCAGCAGTGCCCAGAACATACAGCTCTCAATACTAAATGATTATTGAATGAAATGCTTCCAGCTAGGCCTCAGAGGTCTGAGAATGGTCTTCTACTCTCCACTGTAATTACTGCTCAGTGGAAGTCACTTAGTCCTCTCTCCCTCACATCCTCACTGCATCTCTCCCTCCTCCTCACAGCTGTCTAAAATTCTTGCAATAGGAAACATATGTTTTCATTACATAATTAAAGCTAAGGCTCAAAATTCAACCCCCTGTGAAGATCCATAAAAGTAAATGGTTGCATCTCATCCTTCCCAGGACATGGGCTGGACAGGAGTGGGAAGAGAGTAACTGGTTCCTACACACCTGAGGTAAAATGCAGATGGAAGATACAGAAAACAGAAGCTTGATTGACTTTTGGCAAAAGGAAAAATAGCTTGAGAGAGGGTTCCTTCTGCCCTAGGCGACTAAATGATAGTATAGTGTGGAGTAAGCTTGCTTTGCACATGGTTCCTGCATATTATCTGGTCCCCCCAAAACTATCATGATTAACCCATAAACTTATAAGGTGTGACCCTATATCCAAGGAAAAAAAATCTGCTATATCAGCTACTCACAGTCACTTTCATATTTTGCTAATAAAAACAATCTTGTCACAAGAAGGTTTATTAAGACCTTCTCTCCTCAAAGTCAATTGAACTATGAGTCTGACAAAGCACATTTCATGGAGTTGATGAGAGCTTCAGGAAGGAGAGTGCACACTGTGCAAAGAGCCACGTAAGTGTTCATTCTCTGGTCTCTTTGGCTTATCTCTTCCCTATTATTATATGTATTTTATTATTGTTTTTCTCTTCAGCTAAGATAGTAGCAGAGATGGTTTATTGTGTGCCTGCTATCTTCAGTCACTATGGAGAACAGAATTAGTCTCCAAATGTCGAGGAAAGAATCACAAAGAATTGGTTTGGTCTGGGCAAAATGGATCTCTCATTATAATGTCTGGGGAAACAGAGTGATTATAGAGTACAGAAGGCACTTGCCTTGCAATTAGCTGGCTCAGGTTCGATCTCAACCTTAAGCCTTCCAGGAGTGATCTAAGCACAGAGCTAGAAATAATCCCTGAGCACTGTTGAGTATGGTTTTCCCCAAAAAAGTAAAAAATAAATTAAAATTAAAAACAGTGGCAAGGGGCCAGCGTGGTGGCGCTAGAGGTAAGGTGTCTGCCTTGCCAGCGCTAGCCTAGGACGGACCGCGGTTCGATCCCCCAAAGTCCCATATGGTCCCCAAGCCAGGAGCGACTTCTGAGCGCATAGCTAGGAGTAACCTCTGAGCGTCACCGGGTGTGGCCGCCCCCCCCCCCCAAATAAAAAAACAGTGGCAAAAGGCCGGAGTGATAGCATAGTGGTACGGTGTTTGCCTTGCATGCTGATGATCTAGGACCAACCCAAGTTTGATCTCTGGCATCCCATATGTTCCCCCCACCCCCTGAGACTGCCAGGAGTGATTTCTGAGCACAGAGTGCTGCCAAGTGTGGCCCCAAAATAAAAACCAAAAAAAAAAAAAAGACCTATGGCAAAAATCACTGTTGCTGGGGCCAGAGAGATAGCATGGAGGTAAGGCATTTACCTTGCATGCAGAAGGACGGCAGTTCAAATCCCGCCATCCCATATGGTCTCCCAAGCCTGCCAGGAGCGACTTCTGAGGGTGGAGCCAGGAGTAACCTCTGAGCATTGCCGGGTGTGACCCAAAAACAAACAAACAAAAAAAAATCACTGTTGTCTAAAGCCATTACTAGACTGTTTCAACTCTTCTTTTCCACCTTATTTCCCCACCTCATCTTTCTTGACCAGGTGACCGTACCAGACTGCTAACATAAGAAACTACTCCTGGGGCTGGTGAGGTGGTGCTAGAGGTAAGGTGTCTGCCTTGCAAGCGCTAGCCAAGGAAGGACCATAGTTCGATCCCCTGGCATCCCATATGGTCCCCCCCAGCCAGGGGCAATTTATGAGCGCTTAGCCAGGCAGGAGTAGCCCCTGAGCATCAAACGGATGTGGCCCGAAAAACCAAAAAAAAAAAAAGAAAAAGAAAAAGAAAAGAAACTATGCCCAAATGTCATAATTTGTTCCTATATTCCCACCTTGTGCTCTCTCAGCCTGGGGCCCTTCCCTCATTCCCTCTTAGAAGTCTCTCATCGCAGAGACTTTCTGACCCTGTTTATCTTCAAAGTAACAAAGCCCTATGATTGCCTACCCTTTTTCTTTCTGGGCATACCTGGTGGTTCTGTCTTGGTCTCCAAGAGTTTGTTTACTCTTGTGTTCATTTTTAGAGGTGGAACATGCAAAGCTGATGATTGAATGCAGACCTCAACATGTAAAGCCTGCACTCAAGCTGTCTCTCTGGACTTTATTCTGGTTGGAGGTGCTGGGGATCAAATCCAGGGCCTAACACGTGGTAGCCAAATTAATGCTGAGCTACTTTCTTTGTCTAGGGAATTTGATTTTAACACATATGCCAGGGTAAAAAAAATAGACTATCAATGAGCTTGATTGGCTTACACAATGTTGCTCAACTGCATGACAGATGGTTATTCAAGTTGGTAAACTAAGACTCAACCCCATATCTATCTAGCTCCCAACCTAATCACTGAACTTCACAGTAATTTTAGTGGAACCCCTCTCAGCTTTTTTATTTTCTTTTTTGGATCAGATCAGGCAGTGCTCAGGAGCTACTCCTGGTTCTATGCTCAGAAATCACCCCCGGCAGGCTTGGGGGACCATATGGGATGCCGGGTTTCAAACCACAGTCCTGTACGCAAGGCAAATGCCCTACTACTGTGTTATCTCTCCAGCCTCCCACCTCTCAGCCTTTTTTTGTTTTTGTTTGTTTGTTGTTGTTATTGTTGTTGTTTTTGGTTCATACCCGGCAGGCTCAGGGGTTACTCCTAGCTCTAAGTTCAGAAATCACTCCTGGCAGGCTCAGGAGACATTATGGGATGCCAGGATTCGAACCACCGTCCTTCTGCATGCAAGGCAAACACCCTACCTCCATGCTATCTCTCCGGCCCCACCTCTCAGCTTTTTATCCACAGAGCTAACTATATCTGAACAAAGCAGTACATAACACATATTTTTGAGTAAACAACCAAAAACGGGGCCGGGTAGGTGGCGCTGGAGGTAAGGTGTCTGCCTTGCAAGCGCTAGCCAAGGAAGGACCGCGGTTCGATCCCCCGGCGTCCCATATGGTCCCCCCAAGCCAGGGGCGATTTCTGAGCACATAGCCAGGAGTAACCCCTGAGCGTCAAACGGGTGTGGCCCAAAAACCAAAACAAACAAACAAACAAACAAAAAACATAACAGGAAAACGAATCTTTTGACTATGTGTTTTTTATATTATAGTTCGGCATCAAGTCTTAAAGACTTAATTTCATTTTTGTTTTCTTTTTTTTTTTTTTTATGTTTTTCACTCAGAGACTACTCTCAACATAGTGTTCAGGGGATTTTCCAGTGATGCTCAGAGAAGCATGAGAGGTCAGGGGTGGAGCATGAGATGCCAGGGATCAAACACAGGTCTTCTATATGCAAAGCAGGTATATGAGCCCTTTGAGCTATCTCCCAGTTCTGGCCTTAAAATTTTAAGTCTTATTTGCAGGTTGATAGTTTTTTTTAGCAATGTCCTTCTACTGAAAAAGCTAAACTTTGTCTATACATGACTGTATTTGTTTTTGGTTTGGTTTGGTTTGATTTTTGGTTTGGGAGGCCACAACACAGCATTGCTCAGGGGATGATATGGGATGCCGGGGATAGAACTCAGCCAGCCATGTTCTAGGCAAATGCCCTCCCACTGTGCTATCGCTCCAGCCCCCCTTGACTGTTATTTGTTAAGAGCTTTTCCAAAATAGAACCATCAGCAAACAAAATCCCTTAGATGATTAGAGCATTGGTCTTGCTTCTATAGTAAATGAGTTTGAAAATTTTCCCAAGGACTTAAAAGAACAAAAATATCAGTGGCTTCTTAGCAACATGCTATTGAATTTTGTATGAACTGTGGGAATGGGAAAACGAAGAAAAATAATTTTTGTTAGATGTTATAAATTGTCATTATTGAGGTAACATGGTTTACAATACAATTAGCCTTAATGCTTTAGGCATATAATGTTCACGCACTATACCCACCACCAAAGTTCCAATATCCCTCCATAATTATCCCTTAGGTCATTTCTCTTCTGCCTCTTCCATCCCCATCTCTCACCACCTCACTTGGTCATTAACCTCAGTTCTGTCATCACAACCGAAGAACTTGTTTTCATCAGATATTGTCTATTGCCTTGTTTTGTTTCTTTCGGAGAGTGAGGATAGCATTTTGGGGTTTGGGACTGTGCCCGTCAGTTCTCAGGGATTAGTTCTGGCTCTATTCAGAGGTCACTCCTGGTGTAACATAGGGATTGTAAGTGATGCCAGAAATTGATTGACCCAAGTATTCCACATTTAAGGAGAGTATCCTACTCACTGTATTAATTTTCCATACATAATACTGTTGTGGGTGGGGGGAGATGGATATTTAAGTCACTCACTGCATGCTTAGGGCTTATTCCTGGCTCTTTGCTCAGGGATCATTCATGGCAGGACTTGGAAAACCATATAGGATGCTGGTCTATATAGAGGCAGACCAAACTCAGGTCAGCCTTGAGCAAGGCAAGTACCCTATCCACAGTATGATCATTCCAGTCCCCAAACTGCTTGTATATTAAAATTTGGCTTGCATCCAGTTTCCATCTTCTTCATCTCCCATTTTCCACTATGTCCTTCTCCTTCCTTCTTTCCTTCCTTCCTCCTTTCTTCCTTTTCTCCCTCCCTTCCTCCCTTTCTCCTTTTCTCCCCCTCCCTTCCTCTCTTTCTCCTTTCCTTTCTCCCTTCCTCTCTTCTTCTTTCCTTCCTCCCTTCCTCCTTTTCTCCTTTCCTTTTTTTTTTTTTTTTTTTTTTGGTTTTTGGGCCACACCTGTCTGATGCTCAGGGGTTACTCCTAGCTAAGCACTCAGAAATTGCCCCTGGCTTGGGGGGACCACATGGACGCCGGGGGATCGAACCGTGGTCCTTCCTTGGCTAGTGCTTGCAAGGCAGACACCTTACCTCTAGCGCCACCTCACTGGCCCCCCTTTCTCCTTTCCTTTCTTCCTTCCCTCCTTCTTTCCTTCTTTCTTTCCTTCCTTCCTTTTTTCCTTTTTTTCACACCAGGAAATTCTCAGGGCTTACTCCTGGCTGTATACTCAGGAATTACTGCTGGTGTGCTTGGAAGATTATATGGAATGTTGGGGATCAAACTCAGGTTAGCCAAATGCAAGGCAATTGCCCTACTTGCTATACTTGAGCACCGCCTCCAACTTTTTTTTTTACTAGTGTCATTTGTTGCCCAAATACTGACATAATAACGGAAGTAATTAGAAGTTCATAATTCGGGGCCCAAAGAGATAGCACAGCGGCATTTGCCTTGCAAGCAGCCGATCCAGGACCAAAGGTGGTTGGTTCGAATCCCAGTGTCCCATATGGTCCCCCGTGCCTGCAGGAGCTACTTCTGAGCAGACAGCCAGGAGTAACCCCTGAGCATCACCGGGTGTGGGCCAGAAACCAAAAAAAAAAAAAAGAAGTTCATAATTTGGGCCCGGAGAGATAGCACAGCGGCGTTTGCCTTGCAAACAGCCAATCCAGAACCTAAGGTGGTTGGTTCGAATCCCGGTGTCCCATATGGTCCCCCGTGCCTGCCAGGAGCTATTTCTGAGCAGACAGCCAGGAGTAACCCCTGAGCACCGCCGGGTGTGGCCCAAAAATCAAAAAAAAAAAAAAAAAAAGGTCATAATTCATAAGTAAATTTAACATCCCACCACTATAATTTTTATTTTTTTATTCAACATCCCACCACTATAATTTTGGGGGGGCCCACCCAGTGACGCTCAGAGGTTACTCCTGTCTATGCCCTAGAAATCACTCCTGGCTTGGGGAACCATATAGGATGCCGGGAATCAAACTGCAGTCCATCCTAGGTCAGCTGCGTGCAAGGCAAATGCCCTACTGCTGCACCAGCACTCCAATCCCATCTTTGCTATCTAGTGCTTATCTAAATATTATAAACTCGAACTTGCACATACATACACAAATAGATATTTAAATTGCTCAGAAAAATTATTTGAAAGTCATTGGTAATCAAAAGTTGGAGGTCACAGCACATACTTTTAAAGAACCCAAAGATTCTTGCATGTAATTTTCTTGTGATAACACAGATCACAAATCAGACAACTGGAAAGATGAGTGATTAAAAGCTGTTAACTCAAAGTTGGTGATCATTTATCCCAAAATTTATTTAAAGAACTATGTCTATCACATCCATATTTTAAATATGAAAACTATTATTCAGCAGTTAGCCAAACCTGGTTTTCTAAATTTCTGTGAATATTATTATTTTTTAAATTTGTATTGAAACCATTGAGAATTACGAAGTCCTTCATAGTTGGATTTCAAGCATATGAAATTATCTTTAGTCATGTGATAAAATGTTAGTAGTGATTATTCCTGATGAAGAAGACAAGTGGGGCTTAATTTTTTTTCTTGATACTTTCTTGCACTGGGTTTTCAGCAATTAGCAAAACCTGTTGTTGCAGCCAGAGTAATTAGCACAGTGGGAAGTGTATTTGCCTTACATGCAGCCAACCCAGATTCAATCCCTTTTTAGTCCCCCATTTGATCCCCCAAACCTGCCAGGAATAATTTCTGAGTGCAGAGCCAGGATCTGAGCGCCACCAGATGTGGCCCCAAAACAAACCAAAGCAAACCAAAAAGATCTGTTGGTAATAAGATTAAATTGAGTAATAGTCATATGATATGTAGTTAATTATTTTTTGCCTACACAGATTAGAATCACAAAGACTAACTATGGTATCACTATCTTTGAAAAGATGACTGACCCTTCCCTTTAGAGAACCTAGAACTCAGAATTTCTAGCCTGGTTCTCTTTCTCCATGAACATCTGCCAACAAGCTCCCATTTTCTTTCCTCACCTTTATTTACTTTTTTTTTTTTTTAGTACATAAAGTTTATTCCTAAACCAATTGTCAGCAGAGCAGATTTGACTCTGAAAACACGTGAGGAATTTTCTGTAGCTACGGTCCAATATAATTTAGTAGACAATAACACCCATAGAAATGTGTGGGAGCATCCCTGTCAAGTCCTGTGGTGCTTTAATAAAGGAACATGTCATTTTTTTCTTCAGATAAATTTCAGCTAGAAATACAATATTAGATGAGTTTTCATTGCCTTGCAGCCCATAGGCTTTCTGCAATTTGGGCACCTTAATGATTGCATGCAAAACTCACTGTCTAAAAAAGTCTTGGTGGCTCTGTCTGATCCTGAATTTTTCTTTTGATGTGGATTACTTATGTGCATCCATCGTGGTAAAAACAGCAGAGTTTGGGCAAACACTGCTCTCTCTCAGACCCCTGCTTCCTTTCAGGCCTGGAGATCCTTCATCTAACCCAGTTCCATTCTTGTGTCTCTTCCCGCTGGTTCCTCCAGTGCCATTTTTATTAAAGCCCCAGCTCATCCCACATTCAGCCGCATGACTTCTTACAGGCTTCAGAATAAATCACCACATTGCTCCGATCTTGGCTTCTCTGCCCTCGGCTTTCAATTAAATTTAGAATTGACTTTAAAGGTACAACCTCAATGTACATGGTTGAAAATGACCTTGTTTCCCCTTTCCCACCACCTGCGACTTCCTGCGCGAGGCTCTTATACTCCGGCTCCTGGTTCAAAAAGTAGAAACAGGAATTTGCTACATGCTCCTGTGGCAAAATATAAGTCTCAAGCTGTTTAAAGTCTTTAAAGTCCCATCCAAAAGGTAAAGTACACTTTGCAGAGAGAAATCTGGGGGCCTGAATCTCTGGCTGCCTGCGTTAAGGAAGACAGACAGAAGAAGAGGAAGAAGAGAAGGAGGAGGAGAAGGGGGGTTTCTTTGAGTGAAACACTAAATTTCAACAGTTTGTCTTCAAGATGGTTATTCTATTTGTAACATAACATCACTCTTAAAATAAAAATATTAAATTAATATCAGCAATCTACCACAAGGAGACAAGGATGCCAAGTAGACTTTAACATCAAAATAGACTTTCATCTTTTTTCTTGTCATTTGGCATTCCACTCTTAGCAAGGAATAGTGTAGATTAAGCAGCAGGTCTGGGCTATATAGAATGAGTGCACTTCTGCCAAATTCTCTGTCCTTGTTTTGGAAGGAAAGCTTTATCAGTAAGGATGGCTGAACTGAAAAACACTTCCTCTATTCAACAACACTCATATATGACTACTGTGAGAGCAATCGGAAAGCAATAAGGCTTCTTCCCAATCAGAAATGAAGAAAGACTTGATTGCCTAGAAAAAAGGGATCCTGTATGTAAACTAAAAGTGCTGTACAAGTGCAACTGGCCAATTTATTTATTCTACCATCAATTTATTATTGAGACTTATACATTAAGTTCCAAGGAGACTGTGTCATGATTTAGAATTGGAGTTTTAGTTTCTTCAACCCTAAAATGGAAACAGAGGCCCTTTATTTTAGAGTGTACAAAATTAGTGAAAGAACAAATGTAAATCTCTTAAAATCATTTCTTGGCACATAACAAGTACTGAATGTATAAGTTACATTAAAATTCGGGGTGAGGAGGATATCACCAAATGCTAAAGTACAAGTACTGAGCCTGATAAATTATTATTCTAAAACTTCTACTGTTTGCACTTGACCTTAAAGTGTAGGAGATTTGAGGCCGGGTGGTGGCGCTTAGAGGTAAGGTGCCTGCCTTGCCTGCACTAGCCTTGGATAGACCGAGGTTTGATCCCCTGGCATTCCATATGGTCCCCCAAGCCAGGAGCGACTTCCAAGCGCATAGCCAGGAGTAACCCCTGAGCATCACCAGGTGTGGCCCAAAAACAAAACAAAACAAAAAGAAAAAATGTAGGAGATTTAGCTAAGCAAATATCAGTCAAAAATATGTATGTATATGTATATATACACATACATATTACAAGGTCAGAGACAGTAAGGAGCCTTCCTTTTATACAGCTGATACTGGCACCACATATGTTGCTCTTAGCACCACCAGGAGTAATCCCTAAGCACTGAGCCAGGAGTAAATCCTGAGCCTAAAAGGGGTGGGGATATGGCTCAAACAAATTCTTATGGATTGCTCATTAAAATATTTATGTATTAGGGCCCGGAGAGATAGCACAGCGGCATTTGCCTTACAAGCAGCCGATCCAAGACCAAAGGTGGTTGGTTCGAATCTCAGTGTCCCATATGGTCCCTCGTGCCTGCCAGGAGCTATTTCTGAGCAGACAGCCAGGAGTAACCCCTGAGCACCGCCGGGTGTGACCCCCCCCAAAAAAAAATATGTATTTGCTTGTTTTTTGGAGCAGAGGTAATATTTGGTCATACTCAAGGTTTATTTCAGACTCTGCACAAGGATCACTACTGGACAGGTTCATTGTATTTGGGAAAGCATATGGGATGCCAAGAATTGAACCCAGATCAGCTCTAGAAAGGAAATTATTTTACCCACTGTACTATCTAGAGTTTTGTTTGACTTGCATGCGACTGACCCAGGATGAATCCAGGTTCGATTTCCAGCATCCCCTATGGTCCCATGAGCCTGCCAGTAGCGATTTTTGAGTGCAAAGCCAGGAGTAAACCCTGAGTCAGGTGTGGCCCCAAAACAAAAACAAACAAACAAAAATGTGCAGTTTTGGGGGCTGGAGAGATAGTATAGCAGGTAAAGCACTTGGTTTCTATGAGGCAGAACTAGGTTCAATCTCAATCCCAACATCATATGGTCTCCTGCACCCTGCCAGAAAAAATACTTTGAGTGCAGAGCCAGAAGAACTCCTATTTATCACTGAGTGTGACACACACACACACACACACACACACACACACACACACACACATACTTTCACACACAAAATAAAAGAATGTGCAGTTCTCAATCCAATAAAGGTGAGGGAAAAAATAATGAATACTTCTATCATTAAACGAGTTCAATTATTATTTTTTTCTTCCATTGAGATTTGAGTGAGGATAGGGGGTGGGAGGAGATACTAGGAAGTCAAATCATTCAATTTCAAAGTCTGTGTTCTGTTCTTAGAAATACCAGCTTTCACAGCGGCGTTTGCCTTGCAAGCAGCCGATCCAGGACCAAAGGTGGTTGGTTCGAATCCCGGTGTCCCATATGGTCCCCCGTGCCTGCCAGGAGCTATTTCTGAGCAGACAGCCAGGAGTAACCCCTGAGCAACGCCGGGTGTGGCCCAAACACACACACACACACACACACACACACACACACACACACACACACACACACACACACACACACAAGTTCTGAGTAATAGTTTCGGTGAGATAGTCATGAGATTAGTTCCTTTTCATTTAAAAACTATTCTGAGTGGCTGGATTGAGAGCTCAGTGGGTTTAGTACGGTTCTTGCACATGCAGAAAATCTGGGTTCTTTCCCAGCACCCCTTGGGAAATCGAATACTACACAGTCCCTGTGTACCAAGCCTGGAGTAGTCTCTGAACTCCACAGGAATGGCCCCTAAACAAAAATAGATTATAAAGGGGCTGAAGAGATAACATGAAGGTAGGGCGTTTGCCTTGCATGAAAAACATCCTTGGTTCGAATTCTGGCATCCCATATGGTCCCCAGAGCCTGCCAGAGCAATTTCTGAGCATAAACCCAGGAGTAACCCCTGAGCGATGCCGAGTGTGACCCAAAACAAACAAACAAACAAAAAATAGATTATAAAGTGAGTTTTTTTGTGGAGGGAGAGATTTTGGGCCACACCTAGTGGAAGCTCAAGGATTACTCCTGGCTCTGCACTCATAAATTACTTCTGGCAGGCTGGGGGACCATGTGAGATGCTGGAAATCGAACCCAGGTTCCTCCCAGGTCAGCCACGTGCAAGGCAAGTGTCCTACTGCTGTGTTATTGCTCCAGCCCCAGATTATAATTTTTTTGTTGTTTATTTTGTTTTTTGTTTTTGGGTCACACCCGGCAGCGCTCAGGGGTCACAACTGGCTCCACGCTCAGAAGTCGCTCTTGGCAGGAATGGGGGACCATATGGGATACTGGGATTTGAACCACCATCCTTCTGCATGGAAGGCAAATGCCTTACCTCCACGATATCTCGCTGGTCCTAGATTATAAATGTTTTTAAAGTTAAAATATCTGGGGCTGAAGTGGTGGCACAAGTGGCGTCTGCCTTGCTCGCACTAGCCTAGGACGGACTGCGGTTCGATCCCCCAGCGTCCCATATGGTCCCCCAAGCCAGGAGCAATTTCTGAGCTCATAGCCAGGAGTAACTCCTGAGAGTCACTGGATGTGGCCCAAAAACAAACAAACAAACAAACAAAATATCTGGGGCCAGAGCGATAGGACAGCAGGTTAGGCATTTGCCTTGCACATGGCCAATCCAGATTCCATTCCTGGTATGCCATATTGTTCCCCAAGCCAGTGAGTAGTAATTTCTGAGCTGGAGTAATGCCTGAGCACCACCAGGTACTGCCCACCCGAAAAAAAGGAGTTAAAAACATCAAAAGAAGAGCTCAAAGGGGAGGGCCAGAGAAATAATACAAGGGGAAAAAAACTGGCCTTGCACATGACCAACTCAGCTTAATTCCCAGTATCACATATGGCCCCTCAGCAATGCCAGGAGTGATCCATGAACACAGAACCTGGATTAAATTCTGAGTATAGCTGAATGTGGCCTAAAACTAAAATTCAGAATAATAAGAATAAAAAACTAAAGAGATCAGAGGATAACAAGGTCAAGTGCATCACATATGGTCCCCTGAGCCTGCCAGGAGCTATTTCTGAGCACTGCTGGGTGTGGCCCCAAAACCTAAATAAATAAATAAATAAATAAATAAATAAACAAACAAACAAATTGAAAGTCAGGAAAAGTTAGCCCACAGGTTAATGGAGATTTACACATCAGGTCTACACTTGACAGCCTTTGCCAGACTCTGTTCCTTCTTAGAGAATATTCTCTCACCCTACACTGCAAGAACAAGGATGAAAGCAATGGAAAGTCCAAGCCAGGAGTCCAAGAAAGATACATCAAAGAATTGCTTTCCAGAAAAGGTTAGAAAAATAGATTTTTCAGATCTAAAAGGTGTTGATTATGCTCTTCTCCTTGGGGCCTACACTCTGACTATAACAGTTTCACCACAGTTGGCCAAAATCATATGGTTCAAATGTCATCTGGTGGCTGAGCCATAGCATAGTAAGGAGTTTGTCTTGCATGTGGCTGACCTGGGTTTGATCCCCAGCATCCCATATGATCCCCTGAGCCTGCCACAAATAATTTTTGGGCAGAGAGCCACGAGTAACTCCAGAGTGCTGCCAGGTTTAACCCAAAAAAACAAACAAACAAACAAACAAAAAATTAAAGTTGCTGGGGCCAGAGCAATAGTATGATGGGCTGGAGTTTGCCTTGCATGTGGATGATTGGGGTTAGAGCCCTGGCATCCCAGCCCATCCAAGTGTCCCAAATCTACCTAAAGCAATTTCTGAACACAAAGCCAAGAATAACCCCCTGAGTACTGCCAGGAATGGCCACCCAAAATAAATTAATTCATAAATAAAATGAAGTCATGCAGAAAGGAAAATAGTCTCACGGCCTTAGAAATTATTTTTTCTTACCTGACCTCTAGTCTTCTTTCTTTTCTTTCTTCATATTATTTTTAGATTCTAAAATTATTCTTCTGTGCCTAAAAAGATGACACTTCCCAGCTCACCTGGCAGAAGCCTAAGCAGGTCCTCATCTTCTCAAAGCCTTATTACAATTTAAGAAGTAAAAGACAGGGGCCAGAACTATAGCACAGCAGTAGGGCATTTGCCTTGCACACAGCCAACCCAAGACAGACCCCAGTTGGATTCCTCGTATCCCATATGGTCCTCCAAACCTTCCAGGAGCGATTTCTGAGTGCAGAGTCAGGAGTAACCCCTGTGACTCCACCCCCCCCCCAAAGAAGTAAAAGACAAATGGGTAGGAAAATTGTATTTATTAATTACTTTAATATGAGTATGTATTTTAATATTACCAACGTCAGGAGAATAATCTAACACTGTCTATGACATGTTATTATTGCCCTAATACATTTATATTAAAGTGCCATACCAGGTGATATTCAAAGTTTACTACTGGCTTTGTGCTCAGGGATCACTTCTGGTCAAGCACAGGGGACCATATGTGGTCCTTGGGATGAAATCCAGTCTATATTATGTGAGGCAAACACACTACCCACTATACTATCAGAATTAATTTATTTTATGTGGAATTTATTATTTTCAAAGCACTTTCACGTGTATATAAACATGACACATACATAAATTTTAACATACATTCTGCAGATCAACAAGTGCCCCAGACTAAGACACTTTTCAAAGTCATTGGGGCTAAATGGTTGCAGAACTAGAATTCTAACTGGCTTGGGGTGCAAGCATGCATGTGTGCGTGCGTGCGTGCGTGCATGCGTGTGTGTGTGTGTGTGTGTGTGTGTGTGTGTGTGTGTATGTATGTATGTGATGCATCTAAGTAGTGAGTAGGGAACCTAGTAGTCACTTACAGTGATATTTTACCAACAAGGCTAAACAATTCGATCCTTAAACTCTGTAATGTAGCATTGTTAGGGCCTAAGGATTGGTAATCTAATTGATGCTTTTGATGTGGAAAATATAAATAAGGAAAGCTATGTACTAGCTATGTACTAGTTATGTACTAGCTATGTACTAGCTATGTACTAGTTCTTTCAAAACACACCACTTGAAAAGTGTGGTCTCATTCCAACTAATAGGATTTGGGGTGTTAGAAAGAATAATATTAGTCAAAATCATTGTTGGCTGTTGACTAGAAAGTGTAATGGCCCAATATAAAAGAGCTAACTTAGGGCCCGGAGAGATAGCACAGTGGCATTTGCCTTGCAAGCAGCCTATAAAGGACCAAAGGTGGTTGGTTCGAATCCCGGTGGCCCATATGGTCCCCCGTGCCTGCCAGGAGCTATTTCTGAACAGACAGCTAGGAGTAACCCCTGAGCACCGCCGGGTGTGCCCCCCCCACCACCAAAATAGAGCTAACTTAACTTGCATACACTAACCAGGTTTGGATCCCTAGCACTCCATCTGATTTCTGAGCCATGCCAGGAATGATCCCTCAACAAAGACAAAAATAAATGAAAATATTAAGTGTTCAGTCAATAATAAATAATGTGGATATGGTTTTGCAAATGATATGAAGTTATCCTAAGATCAATTATTAGCCCTTGGGATTCTTCAAACAGCTACCTTCGCATCTAATTTTTAGTTACTAAGAGCATTCCCCATTACAATAGGATTTTAAAATGAGCACATCTAAATGACATTCAAATAAACTTTAAACAGGGGCCAAAGTATATTACAGTGACAGGGTGTTTGCCTTGCGTGCAGCCAATCAAGGACAGACAGTGGTTTGAATCCCAGCATCCCATATGGTCCCCCGAGCCTGCCAGGAGCAAGTTCTGAGTGCAGAACCAGGAGTAACCCCTGAGTGCCCCCGGGTGTGACCCCCCCAAATTCTAAATAAAATAAAAAAGTAAACTTTAAACATGTGAACTACCATTTCATTTTTTTACCAGTAATAGAACCCAGAACCCCACGTGCAAGGCGAGAACTCTACCACTGAAAGATTTGGTTCTGGAGAGTTATTATGAGTTGAACAAATTGTCTTGCACACAGCCAAACCAAGTTCAATCTCTGGCATCCCATGATTGGAGCATCCCTAAGCACTCCTAAAAGTAAGTCCTGAACAAAGAGCCCAGAGTAATCATTGAGCATTGCCTGGTATGCCCCCTCCAAAAGAATAATGTCCCAATGTCTAGCTAGTGGGGAGAACTTCATTCATTCACTATTGGTTGATTAAAAAATTTCTCCCTTCTTTATATTGTCGTTGCACCATGATGGGTATTCATACACAGTGCAGTGCTCACACACTAGTTGTGCTCTCTGGGGATCACAAACTTTAGTATGAGGATGACAGATGTTTTTTCCAGGTCTAGCATGTGGGGTGGTGCCCTGGATGAAACTGGAGATCTTCTGCAAGTCATGCACTCTACCAACTGAGCCTGGGAACAGGGATGGCTTGGCAGAGAGATGTGGACTGGTCTTCTCACCAGTTCACCCCATTCTTCCATGGCTGCCATTAGCTTGAATTCTTGGGATGCTAATGGCTCCACTCAGAAAGATCCTAAAATCTCTATAGAGCTTGGGCTTCTCTCCTAGCCTTCATCTCCAGTATCATTTCCTGCATCACAATTAATAATGCCTCCTTCCACTCTCAACAGGTGTTCTGGTTTGGGGAAGAAAGATCTGGGTGTCCTACCTGTATAAACCTTCTCCACAAGACTTTCCTCAGATTAGAGCTATTTACTGGCAAGCCCTCCCACTCCACACACACAGAAGGAGCTTGTCCTTCAGCCAACAATACCCTTCATTCTATCAATAACACCTGGCAAGACTTGCCCAAAATTTTCTTTGGGCCAAAGTTTAAATAAAGCAAATATTTTGAAGCTTCTTTTTTTTTTTTTTTTTTTTGGTTTTTTTTTGGGTCACACCCGGCAGTGCTCAGGGATTACTCCTGGCTGTCTGCTCAGAAATAGCTCCTGGCAGGCACAGGGGACCATATGGGACACCGGGATTCGAACCAACCACCTTTGGTCCTGGATCGGCTGCTTGCAAGGCAAACACCGCTGTGCTATCTCTCCGGGCCCGAAGCTTCTTTTTTTTTCAAAACACTTGAGTTATTGGATATCACAGGCTCTGATCCCTTCCAACCTCACCTTGGGTGTCAGCAAATTTAGGGTGGAGCCAATTGCTCCTAATCTTCCCGTCCATTTGCATACTTGTAGGTATCTCACTGCTATCACTGATTTGCCTATCTGTTTCCTTCAAGTGACTGTAAACTCCTTGAGGGCAGGAGTTCACTTTTAAAGTCACTATTGAACAGAACCTGAATTCAATAACTCAAAATAAAATTAAAACTCAATAAATTTGAGCAAGGCAGTGAGATCTCAAAGGACTTGATCACATGCTTTGCTTTCTGGAGGCCAGGGATTGATCTTCAGCACCACAAAACCCCCCACCCCAACCCACCCCTGGACTGACTCTAAGCACCAAGCTAGGGAATCACATGAGAAAAGCTGGATGCTATTGATAAAAAGTGTGTGTGTGTGTGTGTGTGTGTGTGTGTGTGTGTGTGTGTGTGTGTGTATGGTGGTGGTGGTGGTGGCTAGAACAATAGTACAACCAGTGGGCACCCCCATCTGATCCCTGAACACAGACAGGTGTGGCCCACAAACAAAAAGATACTTGGACAAATGAATGATAATGGCAAATCTACACAGAGCACATATCATATACCAAGTACTCTTCTTTGTATTTTTTAAATATCATTCACATCAGGAACTAAAATCTATACATTTTACTGTGCAGAGTGTCCAGGTTTGCTCCCAACTGGCACTGCAGGAAGGGACCCTCCCAAACACTGAACCAGGAATAGCCCTTGAGCCCCTCTGTATGTGCCCTGTCCTGCCACTGTCCCTGCTCCCAATACCAAAAAAAAATGGAACTATCTTTGCAAATACTGAGGGTAAATTTAATTTTTTTAAAATATTTTGTTGGTTGTGTTTTGAGGCCCACACCCGTGCTCAGGCTTCCTCTTGCTTTATCGTCAGGGATCATGCATGGGGGGTGGGGACTGAATCTCTGGTTCACAGGCAAGGCATGCACTGTAGCTGCTATAGTACTCTTCTCTGGACTGTAATGTAAATTTATTTATTTGGGGAGTGGAGTTTGGGTCACACCAGGGGGTGCTCAGAGGTTACTTCTAGCTCTATGTTTAGGAATTATTCCTGGCAGGCTCAAGGGACAATATGATGCCAGATATAAAACATCCCACCTGCTGTGCTATCACTCCACACCCCTGTCCGTCCCCCAATTTTTTTTGTTTTGGGGTCACAACAGTGGCCCTCAGGGGTTACTCCTGACTCTGTGCTCAGAAATTGCTCCTGGCAGGCTCGGGGGACCACATGGAATGCCGGGATTCAAACCACCATCTATCCTGGATCTGCTGATGTAAAGCAAATGCCCTACCGCTGTGCTAACTCTCCAACCCCTTCCCCGACTTAGTTTTATTTATTTATTTATTTATTTATTTATTTATTTATTTATTTATTTAACTTATTTATTTTTGGTTTTCGAGTCACACCGGGCGGCGGCGCTCAGGAGTTACTCCTCGCTCTGCGCTCAGAAGTCGCTCCAGGCAGGCTCCGGGGACTATATGAGATGTCAGGATTTGAACCTGGTCCGTCCTTATGTTGGCCGTGTGCAAGGCGAATGCCTTACCGCTATGCTATCGCTCCTGCCCCCAATTTCTTTTTTATTTTGGGCCATACCCGGTGACCCTCAGGGGCTACTCCTGGCTATGCACTCAGAAATCGCTCCTGGCTTGGAGGACCATATGGGGGATAAAACTGTGGTCCATTTGGGGTCAGCCATATGCAAGGCAAACGCCCTACTGCTGAGCCATTGCTCTGGCCTACGATTTATTTTTAAATGAACATTTTTCTCAATAGTGCTGATCATTTCCTGGATGGTCACTGAATGTGCCAGTATGGGAACTTGGTAAGAACTATGGCTTAATTCCCATTTGTTTTGTTGTTTCTGCACCACACCCAGCAGTACTCAGAGATTACTCCTGGCGGTGCTTGGGGGACCATATGAGGGTGCTATGAATTGAACCCAGGTCAGTTATGAACAAGGCACGAACTCTCTCGCTCCAGGCCCAACTTCCTGACAGTTTGAGTATGGTCATCCATTGCATTGACCATGACACTACACAACACCATAGTGTTTTTTGTCCAATCTCAGATCTCTTTAACAAGCAACTACTATAAAACCTAGGGTTAAGGGCCGAAGAGATAGCATGGAGGGCGTTTGCCTTGCATGCAGAAGGATGGTGGTTCAAATCCTGGCATCCCATATGGTCCCCTGAGCGTAGTGCCAGGAGTAACCCCTGAGCGCTGCCAGGTGTGAACCAAAAGAAAAAAAAAGACCTAGGGAAGAATGCATGAGTAGAACTGCTTCACTCTTTATTTGTTTGTTTGTTTGTTTGTTTTGGAGTAACCTGCAAGGCTCAGGGATTACTTCTGACTCTGCATTTAGGATGGAACCAGAGCCATTACCTGCTGTACTCTTCAACTATAAATTTTAGCATTCACTGTGGACATCTTTAGCTTTAAGGGGATCTAGGGGCCAGAATAATAGTGCAACATGGAGGGTATTTATTTGCTTTGCCAACGGCGGCTGATTCGAGTTCAATCCCGGCCACCCTATATGTCCCCCAAGTCCTCCAAGCATGATCCCTGAACACAAACCCAAGAGTAAGTAAGCCCTGAGCACCATTGGGTGTGGCCAAAAAGCAAAACTCCCCAAAATCTTTTAAATTAAGGAGAGCTGTGCGAAAGGCTTGCAACCCACAAAACACTTAATGCATTTTAAATGTACAAGTCTGGTAACGGTGTCAGATTGTGGATTTCCAAATGGCAGCCACAATCATGATAGAGAACAGATGGTCAAACCGCAGGCAAAAGAATCAACAGAATTTTCTGAGGTCCCAAGAGGCTCACAGAATCCAAGAGAAGAATCTGACATCACCTAAATTGGTAAACAGCTCAAAACAATCTTAATTAACAGTTTGCTGGAGCACTTAATGACAGAGAGCATGCCTCAGTAGGAATTGGTATTCTTAGGCAGCTCTTATATATTATTAACTGCATAGGATGATGGTTTAATGCCCTAGAGGAATGGGGGGGGGGTGAACAGTCAAAACTAGAAAATCTTGGTTTAGGTCCAAGTTCTGACACTAGGTTGACTGGGCAGTAATTTGAACCTGTTTCCTATCATATAGAAAGTGAGGTTTATCTTACTATAGCTTTAAACATATTTAACTGGTTGTGGGTGAAGGGGCAGGGATTGGTTGTATCTTAACCATCAATGAGCAAAAATAAGAGTCTTGCAAAAGTTTTTGGATTATAAAAAAGTAAAATTCATCTTTCAATAAATCAAAAGTTACTTAGCAAGTGATAGTTGACTACTTTTTTTTTTTCATTTTGTTGACAGCGAATATTTACTAGAAACATTAATGCTTATAAACATAGTGAAACAGTGCTATGGCATGAAACATTGGCCAGGTATTCTTGTTTATTCATTCTTGCTTTTTCATTATCCTTTACATTTTGTTTTTAAAAATGGGTATCGGGGCCAGAGAGATAGCATGGAGGTAAGGCATTTGCCTTACATGCAGAAGGATGGTGGTTCGAATCCGGCATCCCATATGGTCCCCCGTGCCTGCCTGGAACGATTTCTGAGCATAGAGCCAGGAGTAACCCCTGAGTGTTGCTGGGTGTGACTCAAAAATCAAAAAATAAAAATAAAAAATGGGTATCAGTAGTGCCTGGGTACTATTCCTAGCTCAGGTCTTAAAGGTCAGTCCTTACATTTCCTAGGCATCATACTGGGATGGGGACAGATAATGCAAGTGTCTTAACTTCTGTCTTATGTCTCAGGTCCTTCATCAGCCACTATATTTATATAGTTATTTCTGGTGAGTCAAGTCACACACAACAGTGTTCAGGGACTCTGGGTGGGTTTCCCCTGAAACCAGATGTGGTGCTAGGAATCAAACTGCTTCTTGCAAGATAGTGTTTTAACCTCTTATATGGTCTTTCTTCTAGAACACCTTTTATTTTATTTTATTTTAGTTTGGTTTAGTTTAGTTTTTTGGGTCACATCCAGTGGCACTCAAGGGTTACTCCTGGCTCTGTGCTCAGAAATCGCTCCTGGCAGAGTTGAGGACCATATGGGATGCTGGAATTCGAAGCAGTGTCTGTCCTGGATTGGCCACATGCAAAGCAAATGCCCTATTGCTGTGCTATTGCTCAAGCCCCAAGAGCACCTTTTAAAAGCATAAGTCATATTCTCAGCTTGTCTTGGTTTGGGATCCAGTGCAAGAAAACTTCAGTCAGGAAAGATTGTATAGCTGAGTAAACTTAAAGGCAGTTGCAAAAGTTTCAGCCTGTGTATGAAATCGTATCAGCAATAAAACACAGTGAAAAATATTTAAAAAAAAAAGAAGGGAAAGCATTTCTCCAAGAAGCAGGCTGGGGATGGGTGAGGGCATTGGTGGAGAGAAGTGGACACTGGTAAAGCAATCATGTTAAAACATTGTATACCTGAAACCTAATCATAAATTACTTTGTAATTTAACAGAGACCAAATTTTTGTAAAAGTTTCAGTCTGAAATAACACAGAAGTAGTTTGGCCTAGATGGCAATTAAACGTCTTCTGTATTTTTTGCACATTTTCTGTATTTCCCTGTTGATAAGGGCTGTGTTCAACTTTTCAAAACTAGAGTATAGATGTCCTTTTGTGGAGGTGAAAAAAAGACAATGGTTGAAGATAAGAGAGAGGGTCCAAGAGCAGGGACAGAATTAAGAGCCTCAGGAAGGAAGCCCACTGCTTCTCAAGTTACCATTTGTAAACCTTTTACCCGGTTCTGTTTGGGCTATTGTCCGGGGTAAATCATCCATTGAAAATCAAGCTCTTCGGCTCATTATATATTCTTCATTTGAGGTGACCAGAACTATTTCCTGAAACCTGGTTTGGGTGCTAATTACCTGCTCAATCACCTTGTAAATACTTCTGTGGATTTGCCATCAGAAAATTTCACTTTTTTATTTTTCTTAAATTGAGCACTCTCCTTGCTAGTTCCCCTTTCAACTTCTAGAGGGGACTTAAAAAGCCAACTCATACAACTTTCCGTTCTTTGCTCTGGGGCATGGACTCCCGGGCCTCAGCTACCCCAAGGCATAGCTTGCAGCATTTAGCTCCAGTTGGAGAACAATATTTACCAAAGTTAGACACATATTTCTGCAGAGGTAAGCTGTTCTCTCTCCTTCCTTCAGCATAGAGAGGTAAACATTTCTGCCAAATCCTAAAAGATTCACACAGATGTTCCCCTTGAGTTTTATAGTATTTGGGGCTGGAGAGAGTACAGCAGGTCAGAATGCATGTCACCAAGAGTAATTCCTTTTTTTTTTTTTTTTTTTTTACCAAGAGTAATTCTTGAATACAAAGTCAAAAGTAACCTCTGAACGTAGGGGCATAGTGGTGGCACAAGCGGTAAGGCGTCTGCCTTGCCTGCGCTAGCCTAGGACAGATGACGGTTCGATCCCCCTGGAGTCCCATATGGTCCCCGAAGCCAGGAGTAATTTCTGAGCGGTGTGGCCCAAAAACAAAAACAAAAAAGTAACTTCGAGGCCAGAGAAATAGCATGGAGGTAGGGCATTTGTCTTCCATGAAGAAGGAAGGTGGTTCGAATCCCAGCATCCCATAAGGTCTCCCAAGCCTGTCAGAAGCAATTTCTGAGCGTAGAGCCAGGAGTATCCCCTGAGCGCTGCTGGGTGTGTCCCCAAAACAAACAAACAAACAAACAAACAAAAAATAATCTCTGACTATCATCTGTAGCACCGTTGGGTGTGGCCCCAAAATAAACAACAATGCTGAATTTGATAGCAACTTTCTGTCCACTTTCTTTTTTGTTTTTGTTTTGGAGCCACACCGGCAGCACTCAGGGGTTACTCCTGATTCTGCGCTCAGAAATCGCTCCTGGCACGGTTGGGGACCAAAATGGGATGTCAGGAATCCAACCTGGGTCTGTGCTGGGCCTGCCGTGTGCAAGGCAAACATTCTACCGTTGTGTTATCTCTCTGGCCCTTTCTGTCCACTTTCTGTCCATCTTTTAACCCTCCAATGAAGAAAACCTCAAAGTTCCTGCATATTTTTTTGCAATACTAGTTAGAAGTTACTTCTATCAGTTTTGGAACCAAGTAAAAAAATTCACTGGAGTAAAGATGTTTATTCGTTTACATATCTCAAATCGGTTCCAGACAATATTGAGTTGTCTTTTCCTCTCCTTCCCATAAGTAAATGTAGGGCCAAAAAGAATAAATGCTGTGTCATCTTCAATAAAAGTAGTCCAGTAGAGCCAGAAAAACATAGAACAAATAAAAATCTTATCAACAGAAACTCAGTAAGTCGATTTTTTTAAGTGCAAGAGTCATTTAGCATGAGTTCCCGAAGAAGAAGAAGAACTAGAAAACTGGAAATTCATCCATTTCCTAGGAAAACCGCATCCTGACTAGGCAAGATCTCCCCTACCCCATCCCCTTTCCTTAAGAAAGCTGAAGGTGAAGGCTGTCTCTATGTGGCACTGTGGTATAAGTGACCACTGTTGTGGAGGAGAAAAGCCCTGGAAGCTTAAAAATTTTGCAAAGAGAAAACAATCCTCCTGCAGACCACAGTAAATAAAATAACAGCAGTGGGGTGATTTGCAACCATGTAACGGGGCTTTTGTCTGGGTCTATTTCTCTGTGCCTTGAGGGTTTCTGTGTTCCTTCTCGGCAGGATCTCAGTGTTTCGCCCCGCCATTACAAAGGCCCAGGGCTTGAGCCCCTCCTCCAGCTGTTCACCCCCAATCTTGCCCATGCTGAGGCTTACTTACAGCAGACTGAAGAGTTTCAGTGGGGTGCAGGGCACTGCAATTTAGGATTTCTGGAGTCCGGGTTGAATTTTCAAGAGTGCATCGGAGAGGGGAGCCAGACTTAAAAATAGCCTTTACTCATCCCATTAACCCTTTCCTGCCTGAATTGCTTTTAGATAAAGGCTGGGCCAGCAGGGTTTGTTTGGGTTTTGTGGGTGTGTCTTCTTTTCTTTTCTTTCTGTGTGTGTGTGTGTGTGTGTGTGTGTGTGTGTGTGTGTGTGTGTGTGTGTGTGTGTTTTCTAGCAAAAGCCAACATTGTTTCAGCTGCTAATGTATATATAAGACAACTCTTTCCAATGTCTGGGATAACAGCTGAATAAATGCTATCATGCATTAAAACAAAACTATAAAAATATTGTATTCTCCTTTAAGCATGGTCTGAGGGTGGGAAAGAAGAGAAGGCGTTAGGGGCTAAAGGTAGGGGGAGTGAGGAAAGAAAAAAAGAACTCTTGGTGAATAGAGTGAAGAAGCCTCTTGTTCTGGTGTGTATTGATCTTGTTTAAGTATGGAGAGAACTGATGAGGCTGTGATTATTTTAATGACCATGAAACCTATGCATTCAAAGAGAGAAATGAACGTATGTAATCACCTTTCGAACCAGTACCAAAGAACTATAAAAGGATCGTGGGGAGGAGCATTGTTGGACAATGGTATTTGCATCACACAGGACTCCACAGGCAAAGGTAAACCCAGGGTTGAGGAGGAAAGAGCCCAAAATCAATGCTTTATGGCCATGCCTATCTCAGCCATGCAGGGTAACTGATGCATTTTGGCATTTGGGTATGGTTGAAAGCAAAACTTGGGACGCACAACAGCCTAGAGTGAACAGACTGGACAGCGAGATGTCAGACCAAAAAAAAAAAAAAAGACTTTCATGAAGTTAAAGTTTTAGATTTTGAATAATGATGCAAACGCAAGTTTTTTAGTCAACAAATTTATGATTATCTCAACCAGCATGACATTTTTAGGTGCCGCTATGAAATAATATGCCTGCTTGTCTAAGGGTAGGTACTAAGAAATATGAGACACAGACACCGCCCTTGAAACTTGCAAGAAAGGACAGCCAGGTACACCCAAAAAGAGATGACTCGCTCACTGAAGTAGTTTAATCTGAGTTGTAATTAGCTGATTACATCATTGTGATCTTAAGGGACTTTTGCACTTAATAAGCTTCTAAAAGGAAGAGCCTCACCTCTGGAATCTCACAGACCCGGTCCTTTTTCTCTACTTCTTCTAGTGTCCTGACTCAAGAAAAATTGTTTTGTCTTCAGGCCTCAGATTTCTCTCCTGTAAAATGGTAATAATTATCATCTGTCTCCTCCAGTGGCTGTGAGGATTAAATGAAACAATAAATGAAATGCATCAAAAACTATTGTTACTAAATGCTATGACTCTAAATCTGTAACAAACTCATCATGATCTTTTTAATGAAGCTCAGAAAGATAAGATCTGTTTAAAAAAAAATCTAAGTCTTGGGGATTGGAGAGATAGTACAGTTCAAGGAGCATTTGACTTGCATGTGGCCAACCTGAGTTTGATCCAGAGCACTCCAGTGCCCTGAGCATCACCGTAAGTAATCTCTGAGCATAGAATCAAGAGTTAACTCAGGGCTGGAGAGATAGCACAGCGGTAGGGCATTTGCCTTGCATGCAGTCGACCCAGGACAGACAGCAGTTTGAAACCCAGCATCCCATTTGGTCCCCCAAGCCTGCCAGGAGTGATTTCTGAGCACAGAGTCAGGAGTAAACCCTTAGTGCCACCGGGTGTGACCCAAAAACAAAAAACAAAAAGAGTTAACTCAGCACTGCTGGGAGTGACCAAAAAGACCAAACAAACCAAACAAACTAACAAAAACAAATATTCTAAGCTTTATTTTCTTTTATTTTATTTTTGTTTTTGTTTTTTGGGTCTCACCCGGCAGTGCTCAGAGGTTACTCCTGGCTCTACGCTCAGAAATCGCCCCTGGCAGGCGGGGGACCATATGGGATGCCGGAATTCTAACCACCATCCTTCTGCATGCAAGGCAAATGCCCTACCTCCATGCCATCTCTTCGACCCCACTAAGCTTCTTTTAATCCAGTAAGTCAAACTCTGCTACAAATAAGGCTGCCAGGGGGTGAGCGATAGAACAACAGGTAGGGTGTTTGCCTTGCATGCAGCTGACTTGGGTTCCATGTCCAGTATCCCATATGGTCCCTGAGTCTGCCAGAAGTGATTTCTGAGCTCAGGGGTTACTCCTGGCTGTCTGCTCAGAAATAGCTCCTGGCAGGCACGGGGGACCATATGGGACACCGGGATTCGAACCAACCACCTTTGGTCCTGGATTGGCTGCTTGCAAGGCAAATGCCGCTGTGCTATCTCTTCGGCCCCCCCCCCTTTTTTTTTGTTTTGGGGCCATATCCAGCTATTCTCAGGGTTTATTTCTGGCTCTGCACTCAGGAATTACTCCTGGTGATGCTCAGGGAACCATATGAGATGCTGGGGATTGAACCTTGTCTGCTGCTTGAAAGGCAAATGCCCCACTCGCTGTAATATTGTTCTGCCCTAATAAATAATTTCTCAGTCTAAGTCTAATTCTAACAATATTATGCAAAATAAATATTTATTATTTGTCTAAAATTCAAATTTAACTGGTTGTGCTTTACTAAATCTTAATGAGTATGGGGCCGGAGAGATAGCACAGTGGTAGGGCATTTGCCTTTTATGGAGCCAATTCAGGACAGATGGTGGTTCGAATCCAAGCATCCCTGTGCCTGCCAGGAGCGATTTCTGAGCGCAGAACCAGGAGTAACCATAGAGTATCACTCAGTATGACCCAAAAACAAACCAACAAAAAAACAAAATAAAACAACTTAATGAGTAGATATGAACAATAATGGTGTGTGTTATGCATGTGTGTGCTATGTGTGTATGTTACCAGAGTGTCAATGCAACCAGGGCTCACACATGCAAAGTATACTCTTCCTACTTAGCCCCCCAAACTTGATTATTTTTAATTCTACCTTTAGACAAATCCCTGTAGAGGGAATAAGAAAGAAATCTCTATTTTAGAAAAAAATTAAGTGAAACTAAACAAACTTTGAGTAAACAACGATATAACTTGTCACAGTTAAAGTGAAAAGCAAGTGTAATTTTTCTATTTTTCCACATGAGATTTTGGTTTTTAATAATATATTTCACTCAAACCAGGACAATTGTATTGTTTCCAGGTTTCTTCGGTTAATTCTGTGCTATCACCAGGATCATTTTTTGTTTTGTTTTGTTTTGTCTATCCTCTCTATGCAGGGCACAACTGCACAGAGACCTGATTATACAGAGAGACCTGTGGGGCTGAGACTATATTGACATAGAAAACTCCAAATTATAATGCCTTTTCAGTGAAAAGCAATTTTCGAGGGAAGGGAGAATGTTGAGGTCAATGCCACATGTGAAGTGGCGTTATGAACATGCCTATGACATTTTGAGTTTACTTAATTAACACTTGATATTCTTCTGATACTTTAGATCCTCCAAATAGGGTGACAAAAGTGAAGGCCTACCAGAGCACAATAACATCCAGGCTGACATCAACAATAAAGTTGGTTCTAAAGCATGTGCTCTGAGCTCTTAACTTTCTGGAATGAACCTTTGAATGGAAAATGGTAATAAGAATTTCTGCTTTATCAACAAAAGACACCATACCTAAGTTTGCTTTCATTTGTATTTACTTGGCTTTGTAGGAATACAATTGATAAGAAACTTGCTGACATATGGAGATCTACTGTTCACTGATAGGAATAAGGGGCATGCAGCCCACCAATGGTCTGGTCTACATGTCAATCAGTCAAAGCAACAAACAAAACCACCATAGGTTTTTAGCACAAATGGAATATAACAAATGTAGGTGTGCTTCTCAAATAAATTCTTTGCTTTACAACACCTGCAAGAATCCCAAAACAACTGGTAAGTCTTCCCACTCTCTCTCTCTCTCTCTCTCTCTCTCTCTCTCTCTCTCTCTCTCTCTCTGGCCTTGAAATCGAAGTGGGGAAGCAAAAATGCTGAGAATGTACAGTGTTCCATATGATTTGAGAAGGCAGTTGGGAGCTTATGAGAGCAAGGACAGTGCTGATGTCACAATGCCATGCACCTGTTTGGGAAGTCAAAGAAATAAGTTTATTGTAGAAAAAAGCAGCATTTTTTTCTTCTCATTTAGTCATCCTGAGCAAATTCAAATGAGTTGCCCTTTTATTGGGTTAAGCCATCCTGAATTAAAACAACCTATGCAGAGATGCCCTCTTCCTCACAAACAGGTATATTGTCCTTTTACAGTTAAATTGCTTTCCACTTCTCAATTTAGGCAGATGAGTCATTTGTGCTACAGTGACCAAGAATGTTTTTAAATACTTAATAAACCAGACAACATTTTGTTTACTTTTTAGTAGACTTTTCTCATTTAAACAAAATATAAAGGTGCCCTAAATGCCCTTTTTCTGCATGGGATATATTTTTTCTTTTTTGTTTGTTTGTTTGTTTGTTTTTTGGGCCACACCCATTTGACGCTCAGGGGTTACTCCTGGCTATGCGCTCAGAAGTCGCTCCTGGCTTGGGGGACCATATGGGACGCCGGGGGATCGAACCGCGGTCCGTCCTAGGCTAGCGCAGGCAAGGCAGGCACCTTACCTCTAGCGCCACCGCCCGGCCATATTTTTTCATTATTTAAAATATATTTTAATAAGTTCCCAAAAAGACAGATCCACATCCTAGGGAATTGTCCCAATCTGCCCATCTCAGTTGGTCTCTTTTGAAGTTTCAGTCTCAAGAAACAAGAATCTATGATTCCTCCCACCTTTTAGGGGGGAAGGAGAGGAGGTTCCCACTAAGTAGTGCTCAGGATTTACTTCTGGTGGTGCATGGGGGACCAATGCCAGGGATCAAACACAGGTCATCTACATGAAAGGCAAGTACCCTACATGTTGTATTATCTCTCCAGTCCCTCTTCCCTTACTTTTTATTTCAATAGTAAAGGAAAATGTTCCCTTAGCCCAGCCTTTTGTTTGCCAAAGTGAGTTCTTGGGAAGTAGTTTTCATCTCTTCCTTAATAGCAATCTGCTACAACATATATTCTGAATTAGTAAATTAAATCTGCCTGGGTATAGTCAAACTTTAAATACAGATAGGGCACTTCTATGTTATCAGAAAGTGCAGCAAGTACATGCTGCCCAGTAAACAATGACAAAGTTTTGGCTCCCAAGAATGAGATGCGTTGTTTGCTCTTGCCTGCTGCAGCTGCCTCTCCACTTCCCCCAACCCCTTTTTTGGTGGTTTATTACACACAAGCTACCAATGAATGGGGGCTGCTGTTTTACTGTACACCACACTTATAGGACTTATCTCTGGGCCTACCACAGATTTGACTGATCAACAGCAGGGCACCGCCATCATAATTCTTCCTAGAAACAGGAGTATAAAAAGGGGTTTGTTGGAGGTTGGCTGGGTCTGCAGGGAATTCTGCCCGCAGGGCTAGCTGATGCCATCACTAGCTGTATGGTCTTTGACCTAATAAGGTACAGAAACAAAGATTGTTCACTTCACTCAGAAACACTAAAGCACCAGAATGATGGAAAGTAGAGGCACTAGGGCACACATCCAAGTGGGATTACGGCCACAAGTGCCATTTTATAGGGCTGTCTGGGTGGCAGACTCAGGATCCACAGCTGAAAATCCAGTTCAAACAGAATTTATTATATGTCATTCATAGTTAGTGGGGGCTGTCACTAGGAGTTAATTGTTGCTTTGTGTCCAATTAATTTTGATAAGTATCTTGGCAAGCTTCTTACATACTATCATAACTGAGAAAATGGAGGCAGAGGGTAAACAATGTCTGATAAATAAAGTCAGGGCCCGGAGAGATAGCACAGTGGCGTTTGCCTTGCAAGCAGCTGATCCAGGACCAAAGGTGGTTGGTTTGAATCCCATTGTCCCATATGGTCCCCCGTGCCTGCCAGGAGCTATTTCTGAGCAGACAGCCAGGAGTAACCTCTGAGCATCACCGGGTGTAGCCCAAAAACAAAAAATAAATAATAAATAAATAAATAAAGTCAGTGTTAGTTAAAAAGAAAACAATCTGGGGGCTGGAGTAATAGTAGAACAGATAAGATTCTTGCCTTTCACATGCCAACTTGGGTTCGATCCCTTGAACCCCATATGGTCCTGAGCATAGCCAGGAGTGATATCCCAAAGTGCAGAGAGCCAGGAGTAATCTCTGAACACTGCTGGGTATAGGTCAAAACCAAAAAAGAAAATAAACCTATCTGGAAACAGTCATGGGTGCTTCATTCCTTCCCCATTCACCACAGTTTTCTGCTTTCAATTTGTACCCCGTGTTTCACATTTCAAAACATTAACATTTCTCTCATTGGTACAACTGGTATCAACTGGTATCTTCCAGGCTGTAACCAGCTTTCAGTTAAATATCCACAGAATGAATTTACTTTTTTTCCACAAAACAAATACACCAGGGCCAGAGAGAGGACTAGTACAGAGAATAGGGTGAAGGCTGGAGAGAGAGAGAGAGAGAGAGAGAGAGAGAGAGAGAGAGAGAGAGAGAGAGAGAGAGAGAGAGAGAGAGAGAGAGAGAGAGAGACAGAGACAGAGACAGAGACAGAGAGACAGAGAGACAGAGAGACAGAGAGAGACAGAGACAAAGAGAGATAGAGAGAGACAGAGAGACAGAGAGAGAGAGACAGAGAGACAGAGAGAGAGAGAGAGAGAGAGAGAGAGATAAGCAAGTAGAAAAGTAGAATGCTTGCCTTGCATGCCGTCAATCTGGAGTCAATTCTGGCATCCCATATAGTCCCCAAATCTGCCACAAATAATTCCTAAATGCAGTGGGGCCAGAGAGATAGCATGGAGGTAGGGCATTTGCCTTGTATGCAGAAGGTCATTGGTTCGAATCCCCACATCCAATATGGTCCCTTGAGCCTGCCAGGAGCGCTTTCTGAGCATAGTGCCAGGAGTAATCCTTGAGCACTGCAGGGTGTGACCCCCCCCAAAAAAAAGAAGCTTTTATCCTCTGGGAACCAGGGAGATATAGCTCAAAGTGCTGATGTGTTTGTCGGTGCACATGTGCATCCTGGTTTTGATCCCCAACACAGCATAGTTCCCTCTGCCACACTGATTGGGGTGACCCTTAAATTCTATTTTATATGCGCCCTCCTCAAACATTTTCCCTTCTCTAGATCCCAAATACTCTTGGAATTAGAAACAAGGCTTATTTAAAAAGTATCCCCCAGGGGCTGGAGCGGTAGGGCATTTGCCTTGCTCGGGCTAACCTAGAATGGACCACAGTTTGACCCCCCAGAGTCCCATATGGTCCCCTAAGCTAGGAGAGATTTCTGAGCGCATAGCCAGGAGTAAACCCTGAACGTCATGGGGTGTGGCCCCAAAAAGCAAAAATAAATAAATAAAATTTAAAAAAAAAAGTATTCCCTCAATAAGTCCTGCACATATAGAAAGCACTATACTATGGGACTGGAGCAGTGGTGTAAGCAGTAGGGGATCTGCCTTGCATGCACTAACCTAGAATGGACCGCAGTTCAATCCCTTGGCGTCCCATATGGTCCCCCAAGCCAGGAACAATTTCTGCACGCATAGCTAAGAGTAACCCAGAGCATCACAGGGTGTGGCCCAAAAAGAAAAGTAAAAAAGGGCCCGGAGAGATAGCACGGCCGTGTTTGCCTTGCAAGTAGCAGATCCAGGACCTAAGGTGGTTGGTTCAAATCCCGTGCCTGCCAAGAGCTATTTCTGAGCAGACAGCCAGGAGTAACCCCTGAGCACCGCCGGGTGTGGCCCCCCCAAAAAAAAGTAAAAAAGAAAGAAAGCAGAGGTCAGAGAGATAGCATGGAGGTAGGGCATTTGCCTTGCATGCAGAAGGACGGTGGATCAAATCCCGGCATCCCATATGGTCCCCGAGCTTGCCAGGATTTCTGAGCACAGAGCCAGGAGTAACCCCTGAGTGCTGCTGGGTGTGACCCAAAGACCAAAACCAAAAAAAAAAAAAAAAAAAGAAAGCAGTGTACTAAAGTGACTTCACCGAAGACTACATAAGAGGGATAACTATACTTGGCTGAAGCCTTATTCGTTTTTTTTTGTTGTTTGATTGTTTGTCTATTTTTTTTTTTTTGGGTCACACCCGGCAGTGCTCAGGGGCTACTCCTGGCTCTATGCTCAGAAATCACTCCTGGCAGGCTCAGGGGACCATTTGGGATGACAGGATTTGAACCACTGACCTTCTGCATGCGGAGCAAATGCCCTACCTCCATGCTATCTCTCCAGCTCTGAAGCCTTATTCTTTTCTAAATGAACTACGTACTCTAAAATCAAAACTTAAAGTCAACTCAATTGGCTTTGTGTGTGTGGGGGGAGGGGGAGAGTTATGTCACACTCAGCAATGCTAGGGATTGGCTATTTCTGGCTCTGCACTCAGGAATCACTCTGGCAGTGCTCAGGGAACCACAGGGGATATCAGGGTTTGAATTTGGGTGTGCAAGGCAAATAACATATCCACTGTACTGTCTCTCCAGTGCCTCAACAGACTTTTTTTTCTTTTCTTCTTTTTAGTTTTTTTGGGGGGTTACACCCTGCAGTGCTCAGGGGTTGCTCCTGGCCTACACTCAGAAATCACTACTGGCAGGCTCTGGGGACCATATGGGATGCCAGGATTCGAACCACCGTCCTTCTGCATGCAAGGCAAATATCCTATCTCCATGCTATCTCTCCAGCCCATTTAACAGACTTTTTTATGTGTCTGTCATTGATGAAGATCTGAGTACCAAGCTATCATTGAATTTATTGGGATAAGGTTAAAGGTTTTAAATAGGAGGTTATAGATATTGGTCTTTTGGGGTTGAAGAAATACTATAGAGAGTAGGACCCTTACTTTGTATGCAGCTGACCCTATTTGATTTCTGCCACTCCATGTGGTCCCCTAAGTCCCACTGGTGTAATTTCTAGAGTAAATATAATAATCATATAATTGATAAAATACACAGAATATAATAAACATATATTCATATATAATGAAATATAATTATTTATTAAAACATGTAGTAATCATATAAATATCACATAACACTTACATTATATATTATATTTTATTATATAACTATATGATATACTTGATAAAAATATAATTAATTATATAATGATTCTAATGATAATCATCCTTGAGATAATTAATTTTGTTTGTTTGTTTTAGGGCCACACCCAGCGTTGCTCAGGGGTTACTCCTGGCTGTCTGCTCAGAAATAGCTCCTGGCAGGCACGGGGGACCATATGGGACACCGGGATTTGAACCAACCACCTTTGGTCCTGAATCGGCTGCTTGCAAGGCAAATGCCGCTGTACTATCTCTCCAGGCCCGAGATAATTGATTTTTAAAATTAATCTTTGCGAGGAGGTACTCCAAGTTGAGCTCAAGGCACTGAGAAGTTGCTTTTACCAATACTCAGTCTGGCCCAGCAAATCTGATCAGCAGTGCTTTGGCATTCAGTGCTGCATAGCCCAGCAGAGCACACAGCTGCTCTCACAGTACATGTAAGAAGTGTCAGGGTTCAAAGCATTCCAGTCATTTGGGCTACCTCCCCGGACAGTAGGTATTGGTATTCATAGCACCAAATTGGAGCTAATCAATGGTGTACCATTTGGGAATATTGAAGTTAAATGTGTTAAGATTTTTTGTTGTTTTTTTTTTTGTTGTTGTTGTTGTTTTGGTTTTTGGATCACACCTGGCAGCGTTCATGGTTTACTCCTGGCTCTATGCTCAGAAATTGCCCCTGGCAAGCTCAGGAGTTCTCTGGTGGTCCTCAAAGATTACTCTCTGTGCTAAAGAATGATTCCTGGCCAGTGCTTGAGGGACAGTATGCAGTGTCCAGTGTCGGGGAATTGGGGTCAGTGGAGTGTAAGGCAAGCACTATAACCTCTGTTATTATCATGCTGGCCCTAATTTTAACATTATCTTTCATAGCTCAGAGTATTGGACTATTTACACCTTTTTTATTTTTTAATTTTGGGTAACACCTGGCAGCGCTCAGGGGTTACTCCTGTCTCGGCGCTCAGAAATAGCTCCTGACAGGCTTGAGGAACCATATGGGATGCCAGGATAGAACCCGTGTCCGTCCCGGATCTGTTGCATGCAAGGCAAACATCCTGCTGCGGTGCTATCTGCCCGACCCCCTTATTACACTTTTATTTCATCCTTTAGCATATCCTTTGTTTTGGTTTTTTATTTTATTTTATTTTTTAATTTTCTTTATTCTTTTTTTTTTTGCTTTGTAAATTTTTTATTATTATATCTTTATTTAAACACCTTAATTACAAAAATGATTGTAGTTGGGTTTCAGTAATGTAAAGAACACCCCCCTTCACCAGTGCAACATTCCCATCACCAATGTCCTAAATCTCCCTCCTCCCCGCCCCACCCCCTCCTGTACTCTAGACAGGCTTTCTACTTCCCTCACTCTTTCACATTGTTATGATAGTTCTCAGTGTAGTTATTTCTCTAATTGCACTCACAACTCTTTGTGGTGAGTTTCATATCATGAGCTGGACTTTCCAGCCCTCCTCTCTTTGTCTCTGAGAATTATTGCAAAAATGTCTTTTATTTTTCTTAAAACCCATTGATGAGTGAGACTATTCTGTATCTCTCTCCCTCTGGCTTATTTCACTCAGCATAATAGATTCCATGTACATCAATGTATAGGAAAACTTCATGACTTCATCTCTCCTGATGGCTGCATAATATTCTATTGTGTATATGTACCACAGTTTCTTTAACCATTCATCTGTCGAAGGACATCTTGGTTGTTTCCAGAGTCTGGCTATTGTAAATAGAATTGCAATAAATATAGGTGTGAGGAAGAGATTTTTGTATTGTATTTTTGTGTTCCTAGGGTATATCCCTAGGAGTGGTATAGCTGGATTGTATGGGAGCTCAATTTCCAGCTTTTAGAAGAATCTCCATATCACTTTCCATAAAGGTTGAACTAGACAGCATTCCCACCAGCAGTGAATAAGAGTTCCTTTCTCTCCATATCACCACCAGCACTGCTTATTGCCATTTCTTTGTGACGTGTGCCAATCTCTGTGGTATGAGATGGTATCTCATAGTTGTTTTGATTTGCATCTTCTTGATGATTAGTGATGTGGAGCTTTTTTTCATGTACCTTTGGCCATTTGTATTTCTTCTTTGGCAAAGTGTCTATTCATTTCTTCTCCCCATTTTTTGATGGGATTAGATTTTTTTTTTCTTGTAAAGTACCACCAGTGCCTTGTATATTTTGGATATTAGCCCTTTATCTGATGAATTTTGGGTGAGTAGTTTCTCCCACTCATATCCTTTTGTTTTTGTTTTTGGGTCACACCTGGCCGCTCAGGGGTTATTTCTGGCTTTGCACTCAGAAATCACCCCTGGGAAGCCAGGATTCTGTCCTGGGTTGGCTACGTGCAAGGAAAGCGCCCTACTTTTGTGTCACCTCTCTCAGGCCCTTTTTAGCATAGCCTTTTGTATTTCTTTACCCAGGATCTCTTTGGCAGCATATTCATTTGTATTTGCCTGAGTATTTCAGAAAGCAGAAATGTCTTATTATGACTTTGGGCCACTCAATTTGTGAAAGTCTTTTTTTTTTTTTTTTTTTTTGGTTTTTGGGCCACACCCGTTTGACGCTCAGGGGTTACTCCTGGCTATGTGCTCAGAAATCACCCCTAGCTTGGGAGGACCATATGGGACACCGGGGGATCGAACCGCGGTCCATCCGCTTGCAAGGCAGATACCTAACCTGTAGCGCCACCTTCCCGGCCCGAAAGTCTTTCACATCAAACAGGAAAATGTGAAGTAAGACAGTGAAATTGTGTTCAAATAGTTCTCTTCTGAAATATTACTTACTAGCTTTATGACCTTGGAATCTAGCTGAACTTCTGAATCCTTTGTTATTTATAAAATGAAGTTTTATGGGGCTGAAGAGATAGCATGGAGGTAAGGCCTTGCATGCAGAAGGTTGGTTGTTCGAATCCCGGCGTCCCATATGGTCCCCCAAGCCTGCCAGGAGCGATTTCTGAGCACAGAGCCAGGAGTAACCCCTGAGTGATGCCGGGTATAAACAAAAAACAAACAAACAAAAAATAAAGTTTTATGGTAGGCTTGCCCTTTCTGTACCCCTTGTTTTTTATTCAAGGAGAAAATAGTTGCAGTTACTTTGAAGCAGAAACAATGACTGGAACCCAACTACAAACATGTTTGTAACCATGGTGCTTAAATAAAGATATTATAAATAAATAAGAAATATTGTGGGGCCGGGAAGGTGGCGCTAGAGGTAAGGTGTTTGCTTTGCAAGCACTAGCATGGGACGGACCGCGGTTCGTTCCCGGCGTCCCATATGGTCCCCCCAAGCCAGGAGCAATTTCTGAGTGCATAGCCAGGAGTAACCCCTGAGCGTCAAACGGGTGTGACCCAAAAACAAAACAAAACAAAACAAAAAAAGAAATATTGTAAAATATATGCAAAAACAGTTCGACAAATTCTGATCCAACCTTTCTCTGGGATATTACAGAACAGTGATAAAGAGTGATATTGTCATCTGCTATAAGTTTATTTTTCCCTGACACAAAATTTGGGGGGGGATGGACAACTTTTTTTTTTGTTGTTGTTTTTGGGCCACACCTGGCAGTGCTCAGGGGTTACTCCTGGCTGTCTGCTCAGAAATAGCTCCTGGCAGGCACGGGGGACCATATGGAACACAGGGATTCGAACCAACCACCTTAGGTCTTGGATCGGCTGCTTGCAAGGCAAACGCCACTGTGCTATCTCTTTGGGTCCAGGGGACAACTTCTTAGTACTAAGGGATTACTCTCTGTGGGATTCAGGGGACTACGTGGTGCTAGGAATTGAACCCTGGTCTCCTGCACAGAATGAATATACTTGTCCTGTTCTGCTGTCTCTGGTCCTCACCCTGACATATAAGAAAGTATATATAATAAAATCTTCTTTGTCAAAGTCAAATTTAGCATATGTGTGCACATACAATGTAAAATTGACTAAAACTAATTAATATATACCTACTTTTGGCCAAGCATTTCTAAAAGCAGTTTACATAGAAAATGATAAAACACTGTATAATTTTGCCTGTTTTTCTCTCTAGCAACAATATGGTCTCCTATTGATCATAGTCCTACCCATTTGTTATGTTCCATTTTCTCCACAGAGCTTCTTGAGGCCACTTCAATTTTCTCATAGCTGTTTGCTTACCCACTTTACCACAGCTGATTTGAAGAAACCTTGTGCACAAGTCAACTCATCTATTTCTGGGGAACATGGGTAGTTCTGCTGGAGGAACTTAGAGCTCATTTTTGTGTTCTGAGCTCAGGAAACACTCCTGGCAGGCTCAGGGGACCAAATAGGATGCCAGACAAGTACCCAACAGAATGCTATTTTTCCAGCGCCTTAACTAAATTTTTTGTTTTGTTCTGTTTTATGATCATACCCAGTAATGCTCTGAGCTTACTTCTGGCTCTGTGGTCAGGAATCCCTTCTGGCAGAGAAAAGATGAGGGGTGGGGGATAAGAGGAGGAATCAGACAGGATAACTCTTGGTTTCCCTAGCAAATCATGTACTCTAATAATGAATTGTATCTATCAGTACTCAAATATACTAGATATGCTCACAATATTGAATGTGAAAAAGAGAAAATTTAGGCTTTATAGAAAAATTGCTACTAATTATAGTTGTTTTTGTCGTTGTTTTGTTTTGCTTTTGGGTCACACTCAGTGGTGCTCAGGCATTTCTGGCTCTGAGCTCAGAAATCTCTCCTGGCAAGCTAAGGCGACCATAATATGGGATGCCAGGAATCAAATCCAGGTCTGTCCTGAGTCAGCTGTGTGTGAGGCAAATGCCCTACCGCTGTACTATCTTTTATTAAATTAAAGTTGATTTCATCTTTCACTATGCATTATGGTTTTCTAAATAGATAGAGACATATAATTCTCCCTTCAGAAAAATATAAGATATTTTTATTTGGACAAAGTATGGATAAAAAGTATGGCTGGTTGGTTTCTTTAAAAAGAGCTTTATTTGAAGAGATTTTGCACCATTTAAAATAAAATCTTGGGGGCCAGAGAAATAGCACAGTAGGGCATTTGCCTTGCATGTCTTTGACCAGGACGGACTGGGGTTCAATTCCAGGCATCTCATATGGTCCTCTGAACCTGCCAGAAGTGATTTCTGAGAGCAGAGCCAGAAGTAACCCCTGAGCACTGCTGGCTATAACCCAAAAACAAAACAAAATAAAATCTTGAGGCTAGAGTAATAGCACTACAGTAGGGCATTTGCCTTGCACACTGCCAACCCAGGTCCATCCCAGGTTCGATCCCCACCATCCTATATGGTCCCCAGAGCCTTCCAGGAGCGATTTCTGAGCACAGAGTCAGTAGTAACACCTGAGCACCACAAGGTTTGGCCCCAAAACCAAAATAAAATAAAATAAAATCTTTTTTGCCAAAATTATATTAATTCGTCCATACAGACTAACAGTAGTGGAGAAGGAATGGAGACAGGAAAGGGAAGGAAGAAAGGAAAGAAGGGAGGAGGGAGGGAGAAATGAAGAGGATTATAGGAAAGGAAGGAGGGGATATATAAAGAGAAGAAGAGATACAGGGAGGGAGGTTGGCATGCACAGGACCCTCAATATATTCCAAGCAGCACCTGGTGCAGTCTGGGAGGACAGAGCTCAGGGACAACTTTGCTAGAGAGGCTCCTAAACAAAATAAGAAAGTAAAGAGAGCAAAAAACATTTATTTGATGCAATAATGTATCAAGCAAAGGTGACTTGAGGAAAAGCGAGGAGTTCCTGATATTTAGGCTTTTCAATTCTAGCACACTGTTTCTACGTGTTTACATACCAATCCTATGAGAAAATCTTCATTCAAGTCCCTGAAGTAAGTCTCCTTCTCTTCTCTTCTTCATCCTTTACTTGAGGGGTGGGGAGAAACCACACCAAGTGGTGCTGGTAGCTACTCGTGACTTTGCACTCAAGGATCAATCCTGGCAGGCTGAGAGTGCCAGTGATAAAACCAGGGTCAGCTGTGTGAAACATTATTCACAGTATTACCTCTTCAATCCCTAGATCTTGTTTTTTTTTTTATTAAGTTTTTTGTTTGTTTCTTTTTGTTTGTTTGGTATTAGGGTCACACCCGGTGGTGCTCAGGGGTTACTCCTGGCTCTGCGTTTAGAAATTGCCCCTGGCAGGCTCAGGGGATCATATGGGATCCCAGGATTCAAACCATCATCTGTTCTGGACCAACTGCGTTCAAGGCAAACTCCCTAGCACTGTGCTATCTCTCTGGCCCAATCCCTAGATCTTTTTACTTTTACAGTTGAAAGTTTACTTACTATTGGGGCCTGTGAGGTGGTGCTAGAGGTAAGGTGTCTGCCTTGCAAGCGCTAGCATAAGATGGACCGTGGTTCGATCCCCCGGCATCCCATATGGTCCCCCCAAGCCAGGAGCGATTTCTGAGCTCTTAGCCAGGAGTAACCCCAAACGGGTGTGGCCCCCCCCTAAAAAAAGTTTACTTACTATTTAAAAAAATACTCCCAAATTTTGCCTTTGAATGATGTAGTTAGTCAGATAAATCCAGCTGAACATTTTAAGATTAGAAAAAAAAGGGTGTTCAGGGGTTACTCTTGACTTTGCAATCAGGAATTACCCCTGCAGAGATCAGACCCCAGTTAGTCCCGTACAGTATATCACCCTACCCACTGGCCCTGATGGAAAAAAGTTTTATATTACATTGCAAACATCATTCATTTTGCATATGTACTTCTGGAACAGCTCTTCCTGCACAAACAGGCTTTCTCCTATTATTATTTCTCTCCTCTTCCTTAACTCTTTTTGTCTCTCTTCTTCCCTTCATTTTATTCAACTTCAATTTTTGAAGCCTTTATTTATTTGTTTGTTTGTTTGTTTGTTTTTTGGGTCACACCCAGTGGTGCTCAGGGGTTACTCCTGGCTGTCTGCTCAGAAATAGCTCCTGGCAGGCACGGGGGACCATATGGGACACCGGGATTCGAACCAACCACCTTTGGTCCTGGATCGGCAGCTTGCAAGGCAAACGCCGCTGTGCTATCTCTCCAGGCCCCAGAGCCTTTATTTTAAATTGTAGGCAGTTTGGAGCAGGAGCCATAGTAAGTACAGTCAGAAGAGTGCTTGTCTTGCATGTGGTCCACCAATTCCACATAATGCCTTGAGCCTTCCAGGATTGACCCCTGAGCATCAAAGGGTGTGCCCTCCCCCAAATAAAATGTAGGACAGTTTAGTTTAAGCAGTGAATATAAAGTAGTATATATGCCAAAATGATATGTTATGCAGCAAAGCACTCACCGGTTAACATAACAAATCAGAAACATCAAGTAGGGGACCTGAGCCATTAAAAAGTGATTAGGTGGGGGTGGAGAGACAGTATGGAGGTAAGGCGTTTGCCTTTCATGCAGAAGGTCATTGGTTTGAATTCTGGCATCCCATATGGTTTCCCGAGCCTGCCAGGAGTGATTTCTGAGCATGGAGCCAGGAGTAACCCCTGAGAGCTGCCGGGTGTGACCCCAAAACAAAAACAAACAAAAAAAGTGACTAGGGTTCTTGCCTCCCATGCAGCAGACCTCTGTTTGATCCCCCCCCCCCGCATCCCATAGTACCTCTAGAAGTAATTCCCTTGCACAGAGTCAAGAATAACCCCCGAACACCACTAAGTGTCCCCCACTCAAAAAACCCCAAAATAAATAAACTTTAAGTATAATATTAAGACTTCTCTGACAACCAAAATTTAATCCTGAAGAATAAACTATTAAAGTTGCTGTAAGCAGTTTGTGTTGCAAACAACTGACCCAGGTTCAATACCCAACTATGGTCCCCAAACCCCACTAGAAATGATTAGAGCCAGAAGTAATCCCTGAGCACAGCCAGTTGCGCCCCAACAAAAACATACTTAAATATTCTCATAAAAGATAATGTGATGGTTGCTAACTAAATGGGAGTATATATATATATATATATATATATATATATATATACTTTTATATATTATAAAAGTATCATCTTGCTTTGAATATATTGCAAGTCTGTTGATTTAGCTCCATAAAGCTAAAATGAAATGCTTACTTTACCTATAGCACTCTGGATTAATGACACGCTCTTCATTAGTGACTTACTGTATAGACTGCTTCTTTTTTTTTTTTTTTTTTTTTTTTTTTGGTTTTTGGGCCATACCCTGCGGTGCTCAGGAGTTACTCCTGGCTGTCTGCTCAGAAATAGCTCCTGGCAGGCACGGGGGACCATATGGGACACCGGAATTTGAACCAACCACCTTTGGTCCTGGATCGGCTGCTTGCAAGGCAAATGCTGCTGTGCTATCTCTCTGAGCCCTAGACTTTGCTTCTAAGGGTTGATTTAATATGCATGCATTAAAAATATGCATGCATTAATTTTTTTGAAAAATTGTTTTTATTGAAAAAATTTAAGGAGATGAGGGGAGAGAAAGAGAGAGATACATGTTCAAGAGACAATGCAGACAGGACTGGATAGATAGTAAGTGGGTAGGTTGCTTGCCTTGCATGCAGCGGAGCCATGTTCGATCCCTACCATCCTATACGGTCCCCTGAGCAATGCTAGGAATAATCCCTAAGTATCACTACTGTTTGGCCCAAAAAGAGCAATTGAGAGAGAGAGAGAGAGAGAGAGAGAGAGAGAGAGAGAGAGAGAGAGAGAGAACACAGGCTTCTTCAGAGTGAAAAAATTATTTATTATATTTTATTTTGAACATATAATCTATGATTCTTATATATTTTAAAAGTCCAGAAAGTTGGGGCCAGTGAGGTGGCGCTAGAGGTAAGGTGTCTGCCTTGCAAGCACTAGCCAAGGAAGGACGGCGGTTCGATTCCCCCGGCATCCCATATGGTCCCCCCAAGCCAGGGGCAATTTCTGAGCACTTAGCCAGGAGTAATCCCTGAGCGTCAAAAGAGTGTGGCCCGAAAAACCAAAAAAAAAAAAAAGTCCAGAAAGTTAATTTTTATAGGATTGCCTATTTTTGATTTTTCAAAATTTTCAACACTAAAGATTCTTGAAACAATTATACACTAAGGGAAAAATAATAGGAAAATTCATTTTGAAAAAAAGATTTTCGATCATGTGTCTCACTTTTTTTACCCATGGAATATACTTTGTCCTTTAAAAGCAAAATCCTCAATTTTCACGGATGTAGAACACACACATACACACACTGAAAAAAATCAAACACATAAAAGCCTATTGCCATAAATTAATCACTTGAAATAACCTATATAATCTCAGCCCTTATGTTCATCAGCTGGATCCCGGTGAACAACCATCAACTTCTTTCTTTGTAAGACGTCATTTTTAATTTTTACTTATTTCTTAAAAAATTATAGTAAAGCTATAACAAAGTCTTCCTATAAAATCACGAAGTGTTTTGTACACTGCAAAACATTTAACAAATTGTAGATGCTTTTAAATAATAACCTTGTTCAATGGGAAAATTAAGATTTACACAAATATCATTCTTAACAATGAATTCAATGTCTGCGAAAAGGTACCACTTTGCAACTGAGTATTTAACCAATAAAAAGCAAAAGGTCTTCTGATCTCACTGACACATTAACAATCTGTAAGAAAATGATCTCTAGTTAGAACTATCCTGTATTAGGTAGGATGTGTAATCCCTAGGACAATTCTTAATACAAGAAAGTAGAAACATGAGTCTCAAGAGAGGAAATATCAAAGATACTCTTTATCAAGAGTGAAACTTCGAAATCCATCTATTTAAGATGAATCACTATTCTTTTAGTTAAGCTGTTGTCATCTCTAACTTTCTCTGAGTAGAAAATAATCTACACTTCCAACTAAGTTATTCATGGTCCAATTTGTTCTCAGAATACTATAATAGGCTTTGTGAAGATAAGTTTTATAATAGGGATTTAACTTAGTGAGAAGCCAAGACTCGGAGGCCTTTAAACACAAAGAAGATGTATGTATATAAACTGCTTCCCTCCTCCAGCCCCCTCCAAGCTCCCTCACCCCCCACTTCCGAAAGGGATGCTCACCCCGACTTCAAATCTAATTTTTACAAACACTGCTGATAAAATGCTGTTTCCACAACTTCAAGTACAAATGGGTTAGCATGTTGTACAGCAGTTCTTTTTCTTTTTTCTTTTCTTTTCTTTTTTTTTTTTCCAATCTCTCCGGGAAAGCAGAAAAACTCGAAGCATTGGCAAAAAGAAACGCAGTACCAGGCTTTAAGAAAAAGGAATATTCAAATCTTCCCTCCTGGCACTTGCTTGAAGACTACATTTTAGAACTGAGTTCCCAGGATAGAACGCTCAAAGAAGAACTTGATTTTCTTGGGGAAAATTCTCAGATTGGCATCCTGGAAGAAAAAAAAAAGAGAGAGAGAGAGAAAGGAAACACGGATGACTCAGAGACATTATTTCCCCCTAAAACTTTTGATTAAGAAAATGGTAAAGACATATATAGTCATTCAAAGAATTATTCATTTGTTTTTATTTATTTATTTATTTATTTATTTTTTATTTCCTTTTCCTTCCCCTCTCCAGGCCCTGTTTTTTGGTAATGTTTATTTTATTTATATCCAAATGAGCCACTGGCTATTTGTTTTACAAACTAGTGCTAATTTATCTACATTGCAGTTGACTGTTATTATCCAAGATTGCTTAAACTTTCCCATTTTAAACATTTCAAGATTCAAATTTTAGTATTGAAATGAGCGAAAACATTTTATGTCTTTTGAACAACTAGTTTTTCTTTTCTGAACATGGGATGCCTCTGTTAACCTGGCACTTCAGACTCGTGATATTTGCATATTTGTAACAAAATATATCTACAAAAATAAGCATACACAAATGTCTGATTCCTGAGTAGAAATGTTCAAAATTCTGGCTCCAACAACTCCTACACATCGTGTCAGCATTTTGGAACCAAGACACCCTTTTCAACTTTTCTTTTCTTACAAAGGACGTTTTCTTAAATTGTTTTGAATGAGAGCCAGTCCTCACAGCTCCCCGCTTGCTTTGCAAACTGTTTATACTGTCCTCAATAACATTCGCTGGAAAGCTGTCATTCCTGGCTAAATCCTGACTTAGGGTGGAGGCTCTGCCTCCTTAAGACAAGGTCAGCGGGTCAAAATCGATTTCGGAGGCCACCTGGAGAGTCCAGGCCATGAACTGACTCAAAAAATTTATATCAGAGCTGGCAGAGCCCAGCTCCCAGGGTCAGATCCGGCCTGACTCTCCAACCGCAGGCCGGGGCATGCAAACCCAGCACAGGGAGAGGCCAGAGCTGTTGACCCTGTGAGCTGACCTCTTCAAACTTCAGGAGCATTTTTGGGGCAGTTACCACGGTGACCGGTACTCTAAAAGCTTATCCTTCTTACTGAAAGAAGGGGGAAAAATTAGATGCCTATCACTGTTTAAGAAAAAAATTTTTTTTTTGAGGGAGCACTAAATTTCTACTGCTTTCCCCCCCCCCCCATGAGACTTTGCATGGTTTTTTGAACAGTAAAATTGCACATTTAGAACAGCTCCTGCTTTTTATTTTTTAACCAACAACTGACAAGAATTTAAATAATGTATTAAAATACTTTTTAAACAATGTAATTTATTACTCGGAAATTCTAATATCGCTCTGCTTTTCTTTGAGAACAATCAGCTTTGAAACAAGATCCATCATAAATGCTAATCTATTAGGGAAAAAATAATGTAACTAAGTAACCCTTTTTTGCATCAGAAACATGCTCAAATGTTTTTCCTCAGAGAAAATTGTCCGATTTTGCTTGACTTGAAATACAATAAAATTACAAGAAAAATCAGAGCTGAGGCAGGGAGAATCATTGATGGAGCACTCGTGGCCTTACCCTAGTGAGACTTGGGGTTAGTTCCCAGCATTGTGTAGTCCCCTAACTATTGCTTAAAATTGATTTATAAGCAATGAGCAAGGAGTAACTCTTGAGAACTACCTCCGCCACCACCACCACCACCACAGAATTTGGCCCTAAATCAAAATAAATAAATAAAAAAATAAAAGCAAGGGTGGGGGAGCCGTGGCGTAAGCGGTAGGGCGTTTGCCTTGTATGCAGCTAACCTAAAGGGATCATCGTGATTATTGTTTTTTGTTTTTGTTTTTGTTTTTTTGTTTTTTGTTTTTGTGTGTGGTTTTTGGGTCACACCTGGCAGTGCTCAGGGGATACTCCTGACTCCATGCTCAGAAATTGCTCCTGGCAGTCACGGGGGACCATATGGGACACCGGGATTCGAACTGATGACCTTCTGCATAAAAGGCAAACGCCTTACCTCCATGCTATCTCTCTGGCCCCCATCCTTGTAATTATTATATTTTTTGTTTGTTTGGGGCCACATCTGAGATGCTCAGGGATTACTTTAGGCTCTGCACTCAGGGATTACTTACTGTAGTGTTCAGGGGACCATATGAGAAGCTGGAGATCGACCCTTCTGCATGCAGAGCAAGTGCTCTACTGCTATTCTATCTCTACAGCTCCAATGGGATCATTATTATTATGACAAATTCTAGTTTTAAATGACTTAAAAATAATACAAACATTAAAAAGCAACTTTGTAGGAATTGTGACTATCCATTTTAGAGTGCATGCATCATACATAGTGAGGTCCTGATTACCAGCACCAAAAACACAAAAAAGAAAATTCTCTCGGGCCCGGAGAGATAGCACAGCGGTGTTTGCCTTGCAAGCAGCCGATCCAGGACCAAAGGTGGTTGGTTCAAATCCCGGTGTCCCATATGGTCCCCCGTGCCTGCCAGGAGCTATTTCTGAGCAGACAGTGAGGAGTAACCCCTGAGCACTGCCGGGTGTGGCCCAAAAGCCAAAAAAAAAAAAAAAAGAAAAAAGAAAATTCTCTATATAGAACATTGAAAGGAAAAAGTGACTTTATTTTAGAGCAATACACTTTAAAGCTTAAAAGAAGTCATAAAATATTCAAATGTAGTCTTGTTATTAGAAAGACATAAATTAAAATTAATTCCTGGGTTCAAAGTGATAGTACTGTAACTGGACACTTGGCTTGCATCTGGGGTTTGATACCTGGCACTTCAAATGATCTCCTCCAAGCCCTGTCAGGAGTGAAGCCTGAGCTTCACTTAAAACAAATAAAAATTAATTCCTTGTTAGGCCGGAGTGATAATTCAGCAGTAGGGCATTTGCCTTGCACACGGCTGACCCAAGACGGACCTCGGTTCTATCCCAGGCATCCCATATGGTCCCTCAAGCTAGGAGTGATTTATCAGCGCATAGCCAAGAGAAAATCCTGAGCATCACTGGGTGTGGCCCAAAAACAAAAACAAAAACAAAATTAATACCTTGTGATATATACCTACATACATTTTTAAAGTCTTAATAGTTGATGGGGCTAGAGAGATATTATAGCACGTAGGCACTTGCTTAATATATAACCAACTCAGGTTTGATCCTTGGCATCCTTTAAGACCCCCAAAGCACCAAAAGAAGTAAGTTCTGAGTGCAGAGCTAGCAATGCCAGGTGTTTCTCCCAAATAGTTGATTTTTTTTTTTAAAGATTCTTACTATAAAACACTTTAGAATTACTCCAAATTGTGAGTTGAAGTGAAGTGAGTGGCTAGGGAAATAAAGAAGAACTGAGCACATGTTTTGCAGGTAGGAGCCTTTGGTTTGATCTCTGGTACAGTATGGTCCTCTAAATACTGCTGGGAAAAACCCCTAGTTAACCTTTCGGTATGGTCCCAAAAAAAAACCAAAAACACATACATGCACATGCACATGTGTGTACAAAGAAATTAAATAGAATTATAATAATTTTGTTTTGTTTTGGAGCCACAACTGGTGGTGCTTGGGGTTACTCCTGGCTCTGTATTCAGGAATTACTCTTAGTGGAGCTTGAGACACCAAATGGAGTACTGGGGATCAAGCAAAGATTGGCTACATGTAAGGCAAGAATCCTTTCCACTGTATAATAGATCTGGTTCCCAAGTCAGAATAGTTTTAAAGTATAATTTTTGTTTGTTTTGACAATCCTGAGAATGGAACCCATGGTCTCACACATGGAGGAAATGCTCAGTCCCTGAGCTACACATCCAGTGCCCCAAAGTACAGTATTTAAAATTTGGGGGCTTGGAGGTAGGGTCACACTTGCAGTCCTTGCAGGACCTTATATAGTGTAGGATTGAACTGAGGTGCAAGGTAAATTATCCACTGCCTTATCTCTTTGGACCCAAAGTATAGTATTTTCCTTCTCTCTTTTTTTTTTTTTGTTTTGTTTTGTTTGTTTTTTATTTTTTTTTTTTGGACTCCACCTGTTGATGTTCAGGGATTACTCAGGAAGCATTCCTTTTGGAGCTCCGGGGATTATATGTGCTGCCAAGGCTGTGGTCGGCCACATGCAAGGCAAGTGTAATACCTGCTGTCCTATTGCTCCAGCTTTTAAGTATATATCCTATAACCATAATAACTATATTACTTGGTTTTAAAAAAATTATGTGCTCTAAAACATAATTTTTCTGGGGTGGGAGAGATAGCACAGTGGTAGAGCTTTTGCCTTGCACTCAGCCAATTCAGGGTGGACAGTGGTTCAAATCCCTGCATCCCATATGGTCCCCCATGCCTGTCAGGAGCGATTTCTTTTTTTTTTTTTTTTTGGTTTTTGGGCCACACCCGGCGGTGCTCAGGGGTTTACTCCTGGCTGTCTGCTCAGAAATAGCTCCCGGCAGGCACGGGGGACCATATGGGACACCGGGATTTGAACCAACCACCTTTGGTCCTGGATCGGCTGCTTGCAAGGCAAACGCCACTGTGCTATCTCTCCGGGCCCCTGTCAGGAGCGATTTCTAAGCACACAGCCAGGAGTAACCCCTGAGCATCGCCGGGTTACCAAAAAAAAAAAATCAAATAAACAAACCCCCATAATTTTCTGCAAATCAAAATAATTTATTTCAGTTTTGGGGTTGAAATAATTGACTTCAGTGTTGGGGCTCTCCTTTAGTTTCTTTGATTGTTTTTCTGTGTTTTTTTTTGTTTTGTTTTGTGCCACATGCAGTGGTGCTCAAGACTTATTCCTAGCTCTGTGCTCAGAGATCATTCCTGATGGGACTCAGAAGACTACATGGGGTACCAATTGAGGATCACACGAACCCAGTCTGTTGCATGCAAGGCAGGTGCCCTGCCCACTGTACTATCTCTTCAGCTGCTCTTCTACAATTTTCTCATCAACCTCTGACAGACCAAGGTCCTAAGACCTTGTGTGTGTGCATATCCACATAAGCACAGGAGCATGCCAAGTGGATTTGCATTTTAAAAAAAAAAAACACCAGTGGGGCCGGGAAGGTGACGCTAGAGGTAAGCTAGAGGTAAGGTGTCTGCCTTGCAAGCGCTACCGTAGGACGGACCGAGGTTCGATTCCCCCCGCATCCCATATGGTCCCCCCCAAGCCAGGGGCAATTTCTGAGCACTTAGCCAGGAGTAACCCCTGAGCATCAAATGGGTGTGGCCCAAAAACAAAAACAAAACAAACAAACAAAAAAAGTGGCTATAAAACAAAACAATGTCATTGGTCAAAATATCATTTCACATCTTGTTTTGTTTTGTTTTTGTTTTTGGGCCACACCCGTTTGACGCTCAGGGGTTACTCCTAGCTATGTGCTCAGAAATCGCCCCTGGCTTGGGGGGACCATATGGGACGCCGGGGGATCGAACCTCGGTTCGTTCCTTGGCTAGCGCTTGCAAGACAGACACCTTACCTCTAGCGCCACCTTCCCGGCCCCATCATTTCACATCTTGACTCAAAGCCAAGAACAGCAACAAAAAGAAAATAACAGAAATGTAGTAAGTAAATGACATTTTAAAGTGAATACTAAAATTTTAGAGGACTATTTAAACCTACTCTTGAATGTTCATTCTGTGCTGACCTATTTTTCACTGTTTTGTGAGCACCACTCAATTCTTACAATAAAACGGTTATAAAAACAAATGTCTGTTTAATTAATCTTACTTTTTAGAAAGAAAAATATAATTTAGGCTGTAATTTTCATTCTTGTGTTCAAAACTGCCTGTGAAGGGAAAGAACAGAGGTACAGTTTGAGATGACTGTGCCACAGGGTTCAAACGCACAGGTCTTTCAATTAGTGTGGCTCTTGCCATTGCAAGTGGGCATCCAGGTGTTGAATGATTACAGTTTTGGTGCCAGATCATTCAATATGATGAATTCAGACGGACAAGCTTTCCAGCTTGGAACTCTTGGCAAGTTCCCTGAAAGACCCCTGTGACTGGCAGAGCATTAGGAACCATTAAACAGGAAATGAGATCCTCCTCAAATTTTTAAAAGAGATGATACAAATTTTAAAATGAGACAAGCCAGACCAGAATCTCCTAAACCACAAGTTTTATCTTGAGTGAAACATTATTTCTAAGTTGGATTCAGAAAAGGAAAAGTTAAAGTATCGAACAATGGCTCATTTGTACACAAGAAAACAATGCCAACTCTCTTAGCTTGGTTCCCTCTAGTCAAGTTTAGGCTCTTTCCCAAGAAAAGGCAAAAATTTGGTCCGTGTACTTTTATTAAAAAAAAAAAAACTATGGGGCCCGGAGAGATAGCACAGCGGTGCTTGCCTTGCAAGCAGCTGATCCAGAACCTAAGGTGGTTGGTTCGAATCCCGGTGTCCCATATGGTCCCCCGTGCCTGCCAGGAGCTATTTCTGAGCAGACAGCCAGGAGTAACCCCTGAGCACCGCCGGGTGTGACCCAAAAAAAAAACAAAAACAAAAAAACAAAACTATGAGAATGCTATTTTAGCATGTGTGCTACCAAGAAGACCACTATGTATAAGTATTTATTTAGGAGCTCATATGTCTGGGTTTTCTCATATGCTGAAGAATTACAAATGTTGGGGCAGCAGAAACAGTACAGCAGGTATGGTACTTGCATTGCACGAGTATTACTTAAGAGCTATGAGTAAACCCTGAGCACATTCAGTTATGGCCTAGAAACAAAACATTGCAAATATTGTGCTTCTACAGAATAGAGGCAGAAAAGGAACCAAGAAGCTATGTAGTACTTATCTTTTGAATATGTTTGAAATCTGAAGCCCAGAAAATGAACTTATTACATATGTAGTTACAAATCTAACTGGATCAGGGGCCGGGAGAGATAGCATGGAGGTAGGGCATGCAGAAGGACAGTGGTTCGAATCCCGGCATCCCATATGGTTCCCCGAGCCTGCCAGGAGTGATTTCTGAGTGAAGATCCAGGAGTAACCTCTGAGTGCTGTGGGGTATGACCCAAAAACCAAAAACAAAGCAACAGCAACAAAAAAATCTAACTGGATCCTATACCCTGATTGGTATTTCTAGACTTACATCTTCTTTATTTATTTATTTATTTTTTTTGGTGGTTTTTGGGTCACACCCGGCAGTGCTCAGGGGAAACTCCTAACTCCATGCTCAGAAATTGCTCCTGGCAGGCATGGGGGACCATATGGGAAGTCGATTCGAACTGATGACCTTCTGCATGAAAGGCAAATGCCTTACCTCCATGCTATCTCTCCGGCCCCTAGACTTACATCTTCTCCATAACAAATCCCAGTCTCTGAACTGAGATAAAGAATATTAAGAGCCCTTCATACACATTTTCAGAGCTTTGGAGATAGTTATTTGGAATATTTTCATGTATTTTTCTATTCATTTTGACCATTTTGAAATAATTAGTGCTTCATAACTGCAGTCCAAATACTCTACCTCTGGCCCTAGAGATAATGAATTTGGTAGAAAATGCTATAGAACTCACTCGTTATACTTCTGACAAAACTATTGGTATCCCACAAGCAGAAATACCACACAATAGGAATGTAAAACTATAAAATACAATGTGCCATGGGAAACTGATTATTCTCTAAACCTGATGTCCGAAGGTTCCCAGAACCTGCTGTTAATAGGATTTCTCCAGTGAATTGTTTTTATGGGTTTGTCATGCCTGATAAACACTTATTGATTTCATTTTCATCGGTGCAGAGTTTACTCTGCCAGGTTTGTAATTAAATATGGGCAAGCACAGCTTTCAGGATGTGCCTATTTAGGTTTCCAGTGACAAAAGAGTTTATCCCAGTAATCCCAGTAAGCAGTGCATGTACAACTTGAAGATGGCCAGTCCAGAAGGACTTTCACTTGGTCTCTCTTTAACATTTCTCAGTTCTACTTAAGCCTAACATTTGTCTGTTAGGATTAATGGATGCTGAAAATGAAAGTAGTAGAACTCTACAGAAAATATTCAATTTATTGCTGAAGCACCAACGCTCTTGCCTTTTTTTAAATTTTTGGTTTTTCGTTTTTTTGTTTTTGTTTTTCTTTTTTTGTGGTTTTTGGATCACACCCGGCAGTGTGCTCAGGGGTTATTCCTGGCTCCAGGCTCAGAAATTGCTCCTGGCAGGCACGGGGGACCATATGGGACGCCGGGATTCGAACCGATGCCCTCCTGCATGAAAGACAAACGCCTTACCTCCATGCTATCTCTCCGGCCTCGGTTTTTCGTGTTTTGGGTCACACCTGATGGCACTCAGGAATTATTCCTGGCTCTCTGAGCTCAGAAATCGCTCCCTGGCAAGCAAGGGGAACGATACAGGTTGCTGGGATTCAAAACACCATCCATCCTGGATCAGCTACTACAAGACAAATGCCCTATCGCTGTACTATCTCCAGCCCCCCAATCTTGTCTTTTATTTTTTTTTAAAAGGGGAAGCACACCCACAGATGTTTAGAACTTATTCCTGGCTCTATGCTCAGAGATTACTCTTGGCAGGGCTTGAAGGCACTGTATGCAGTGCTGGGGAATGAATCTAAGATGGTGCATGCAAAGCAACTGCCTTCTCCACTTTATTATCTCTCCAATCTCCAATGGTCATATTTAAATGTATCCACTGGCATATATCTAGTGGTATATCTCCACTGGGTTTTCAGTGCAGCCCCCAAGTTCCCGTTCTAACTTGTTAAGGCCTTTTCGAGAAGATCATGCTTGAATGTTGAATATTTATTTGGTTCACAGTCACAGTGGGAAATAAGATAAGAATTTAAGGGTTGGAGCATTTGTACAGTGGGTAGAACCAGCCAAGAGTGATCCTTGAGCTCAGAGTCAGAAGTAACCGCTGAGCATCACCTAGTGTGATCCTAAAACGAACAACCAAAAGCTGCAAACAAAAGAATGTAAGGGACAAAAGAAAAAGTATTAGTTATGTTAAGGGCCAGTGGTTTCACAGGGAAGGAAGGAGCAGTGTTGAGGAAGATCTTATATGTGATTAAGAGTCAGGTAGTCCTTAACTGCTATCTAGAATTTCAGAGAAATGCTATATCCTTTCCATAGATTCTAACAGGTGTTAGTAAAGGGACTCATTTTGGGTGCTAGTTACATGTTAAGTTCTGGGGGCAGGGAGGGAAAAGCTACTCTAAGCTTGCTTCCAAGGAACGTTGGATTGTCAAGGCTCCTGGTGAAGCTCAGCTTCCTTTTTCTTTTCTTTCCTTCTTTTCTTTTCTTCTCGTTCTTTTTTCTTTCTCTTTCTTTCTCTCCCTCCTTCCTTCCCTCCCTCCTTCCTTTCTTCCTTCTTGCCACAGGGGGGAGAGGTGGCTGAGGCAGGCACACCCAGCTGTACTTAAAGTTTATTCCTAGCTGTCTTCAGGGATCACTCTTGGCAGGTTGAGGGGTCACATGGATATATGGGGGTGCCATGGATCATACCTGACTGGGCGTCCTACAAGGTAAAGACCTTTCCCACTACTACTTCTAGGATCTCTTAGAGGCTGTATAGGTTGCTCAGGAGGATTTATTATTCTGTTTTTCCAGAATTCTTCTGTTTTGTTTCTCAACTCAAAAGCCTACTTCCCACTTACAAATGTGTTTTGTTTGTTGGTACCTTGTGCCCACACTCCTCATTTTCTGTTTAGCTTCAACATCTTTGTCTGGAGGATCCCTCCTGGCAGTGCTCTAGGGACCGTGTGGAGGTACTGGATAGAACCCAGGTCTCCTGCATGCAAAGCTTCTTTTTTTTTTTTTTTTTTTTTGGTTTTTGGGCCACACCCTGTGACGCTCAGGGGTTACTCCTGGCTATGCACTCAGAAGTTGCTCCTGGCTTCTTGGGGGACCATATGGGACGCCGGGGGAATCGAACCGCGGTCCGTCCTAGGATAGTGCAGGCAAGGCAAGGCACCTTACCTCCAGCGCCACCGCCCGGCCCCACATGCAAAGCTTCTGCTTAGTCCATTGAGCTATCTCTTGGCCATATTTTTCTTTTCAGAATCAAAGATGAGGGACTGGAGAGATAGTACAGTGGATAAGGCACTTGTCTTGCATGTTGCTGACCTGGGTTTAATCCCCAGCATCCATCTGGTCCCCCAAGGACTTCCAGGAGTAATTTCTGAAGGCAGAGATAGGACTAACCCCTGAGAATAATCCCTGAGTTTGTTTTGGTATAACCCAAAACAAACAAACAAAAATGAGAGACCAGAGGCTGAAGCCATAGTGTAGTAAATAGGTGTTTGCCTGGCACAAGGTTGATTTGGGTTCATTTCTAGCCTCCCATTTGGTCCCCCAAGCACTGCCAGGAGTAATTTCTGAGTGCACATCCAGGAATAACCTGTGAGTATCACCCATTATGACTTCCACAAAAAAAAAATAAATAAATAAAAATAAAAAACACGAAAGACCAGGCTGGAGAGATAGCATGGAGGTAGGGTGTTTACCTTGCATGCAGAAGGACAATGGTTCAAATCCTGGCATCCCATATGGTCTCCTGAACCTTCCAGGAGTGGTTACTGAGCATAGAGCCAGGAGTAACCCCCACGTGTGACCCAAACAAACAAACAAACAAAAAACCCAAAAAGACCAAAGTCAATGATAATACATGCTGGAGGTCCAGGATGATCCTTGGCCCCAAATGGTGTCCCCCATGCATTGCTCAGAGAATCTGAAAGTAGCCCTTAGCAACACTGGGTGTGGCCCAAAACAAACAGAATCAAGGGTGGGAGCTTACTTAGCAAAGTGAGCAAAGCTCCATTTTTTTAAATATATTTTTTATAGTAAAATGATCATAGTTGGGATACAGTCACAAACAGAACATCCCCTTTCACCAGTGTAACATTTCCCCCTCCCCTCTTCCCATCCCCTGCCTGTATTCGAGACAGGCATTCTACTACAGTTATTTGTTTTTAAGTTCAGTAAACTTTCTTTTTCTTTTTGGTTTTTGGGCCACACCCGGCGGTGCTCAGGGGTTACTCCTGGCTGTCTGCTCAGAAATAGCTCCTGGCAGGCACGGGGGAACATATGGGACACCAGGATTCGAACCAACCACCTTAGGTCCTGGATTGGCTGATTGCAAGGCAAACGCCACTGTGCTATCTCTCCGGGCCCAACTTTCTTTTTCTTAAAGAATAAGAATAAAAAAATATAGTAAAGGTGTGATAGTGGCAATCGCTGTTGTTTGCATAGGTCCAGAAAAATATGGGGAAAACAGAGCTTCACTTTTTTTTTTTTTTTTTTTTTTTTAAAGGCTTTATTTCTTTTTTTTTTTTTTTTTTTTTGATTTTTGGGTCACACCCGGCAGTGCTCAGGGGTTATTCCTGGCTCCAGGCTCAGAAATTGCTCCTGGCAGGCACGGGGGACCATATGGGACGCCGGGATTCGAACCAATGACCTCCTGCATGAAAGGCAAACGCCTTACCTCCATGCTATCTCTCCGGCCCCAGAGCTTCACTTTTAAGGTTCACCACGGAGTAATGAATGAAAAGTTGCAGGCTTTTCCCAGTGGCTGGTCCTGCTTTAAACAATGTGAATGAATGAATAAAGTAGAAAGCCTATCTGGAGTACAGGAGAAGGTGGGTTGGGGAAGAGGGAGATTTGGGACATTGGTGATGGGAATGTTGCACTGGTGATGGGGGGGGGGTGTTCCTTACATGACTGAAATCCAACCACAATCATGTTTGTAATCAAGGTGTTGAAATAAATATATTAATAAAAAAAAACTTTTCTCAAGCTGGGTTTTTTTTTTTTTTTTTTTTTTTTTTTTGGTTTTTGGGCCACACCCGGTGACGCTCAGGGGTTACTCCTGGCTATGCGCTCAGAAGTCGCTCCTGGCTTGGGGGACCATATGGGACACCGGGGGATCGAACCATGGTCCGTCCTAGGCTAGCGCAGGCAAGGCAGGCACCTTACCTTTAGCGCCACCGCCCGGCCCCCAAGCTGTTTTTTTATTCCAGGCACAGGACGCCCTTTCAGTTGCTCAGCAATTGTTCTAACCCTGGGACAGGAGAGCCTCTCTCTCAAGAAGAATAACATTTCTGAGCAGACAGCCAGGAGTAACCCCTGAGCATCGCTGGGTGTGGCCCAAAAACAAAACAAAACAAAACAAAGAAGAAGAAGAAGAAGAAGAAGAAGAAGAAGAAGAAGAAGAAGAAGAAGAAGAAGAAGAAGAAGAAGAAGAAGAAGAAGAAGAAGATGCAGAACTAAATGTAATGATTTTTTTTTTTTGGTGGGGGGTTGGGTCACACCCAGCAGCACTCAGGAGTTATTCCTGGCTCTCTACTCAGGAATCGCTCCTGGCAGGCTCAGAGGACCATATGGGATGCCGGGATTCGACCACCATTTTTCTGCATGAAAGACAAATGCCCTACCTCTATGCTATCTCTCAGGCCCAAATGTAATGATTTTTGACTTTGGCATGAGAGTGGACCTGAGCCCTTGAGAATCCTTTACATTTGCATATAGGAAAGAAAGACTAATGAGGGGGTGAGGGGAATGCCACTTGATGATCTCTTTCCCATGTTGCTCAAATGAGTTATGGACTCCAGAACAAATTTTTATGGCTGGAGAGTTGCACACTTTAGTCTGCACTCAGCCCTGAATCAATCCCCAGAGTCGCATGGTCTTCAGAGTATGCAGAGAGCAACTGATACATGTGACTCTAGAACCAAAAGCAAAAACTTTGGTGAAGGTTATAAAGATGGGGGCCCAATAGAAAACCCTCCCTCATTTTTCTGTTGTTGTTGGGCCACACTTGGCAGTGGTTAGGGATTCATCCTGGTGGGCATTGGGGTGCCAGGGATTGAACCCGGATTGACCCTGTGCCAAGGCAAATACCTTGCTCACTGTACTGTCCCATAGGTCCTTTTGCTCTTCCTGCTCAATGGCACTCTGGAACTGCAGGACCTGGGGGCAGGTAAGGGAGAATCGAAAGGAGGTGGGCCCTTTACTTTTGCTTTCTTTTTTTCTCTTCTGTTTTTTGGGTCACACCCAGCAGAGCTCAGAAATTACTCCTGGTTCTACTCTCAGGGATCACTCCTGGTGAGCTTGGGGAATCCTGTGAGTTGCCAGGGTTAAATCCAAGATGGCATCTTACAAGGCAAGCACACTACCCACAGCACTATATCTCTAACCAAAAGAATTCCTTTTTTTCTTGGATTCCCACAGCCGGGGCTCTCGAGTGACTGCTGTTGAATTCATATCATGTTCTGTCTTTTTGCCTGCCAGAACCATCTATAAACAAGAAGCCAGCCACAGGATAAAGTCTTCTCCCTCTCCCCATCTGCCAATACCAGTTTCATGGATTGCCAAAACTCCACGGTAAAACTTTTTGAAAAGTTATTGCTAACAATAAATTTGGGTTGATAAACTGTCCCGTTAGAAGTCTTTCCAGAGCTAAAATAACAGCCACAAGAGTGAGCAGCAGAGCAGCAGTAGGCACAGGCCACAGATCAGGCAGTGTGGCTATGCTTGGGACTGTGTCCATACCATACCAGGGCCCCATTGCTAGAGAACTGATATGGAGCCTGTAGGAAGCAATCAGCACTCACTTGTTCTTGCCCCTTGCTCCTGCAGCTCTCACAGCTAGACCAGAGGTGCCGCGCTGCCCCTTCTTCAAATAACCTTTCAGGGTGCTCACACCTCTGGGTTCCTGGCCATGGACAATTTACAATCCCAGCTCTCCAAGCTTTTGGTTTGAATTTCTGGGCCCCTCTGGTTGCCTTCCCCCCACTAGTGTTGGATAGTGCCAACAGTTGTGCCTCTCTGTATCCTATGTCAGAGAACAGTATTAAGAATAGATGCTTTAGGAAATAACATTTTTACCTGTGGTGTATGGTCAGAATGTGAGTGTATCAAAGCGTTTTAGAACTTCAGATAAATCTGAAAAAGATCTTTTAGAGTTTGCACACAAAAGCATTATAAACTGCCCTTTCTTCCACCACCACTCCCCACACCATACAGACGCATAAATTTACAAAAGTACCCTTTATTTATTTATTTTATATTCTAGGTTTGCTGTGTGATATAAATTTAGGAACAATTTTAAGTATATATATATATATATATATATATATATATATATATATATATATATATATATGCATTTTCTTTGGGAGGGGGGCACACCAGCGGCACTCAGAGGTTACTCCTGCACTCAGAAATCACTCCTAGCAGGCTCCAAAAAACCATATGGGATGGGCCCGGAGAGATAGCACAGCGGCGTTTGCCTTGCAAGCAGCCAATCCAGGACCAAAGGTGGTTGGTTCGAATCCCAGTGTCCCATATGGTCCCCCGTGCCTGCCAGGAGCTATTTCTGAGCAGACAGCCAGGAGTAACCCCTGAACATCACCGGGTGTGGCCCAAAAACAAACAAAAAAAAAATGCTGGGATGCTGGGGATTGACCTCAGATTGCTCCATGCAAGGCAAATGTCTACTCGCTGTTCTATCACTTTACCCCCTATATATGCATTTTCTATGCTGGCTATAACTTCTCTCACGTGGCTTACAAATAGTTATCCAATCCTAAGGTATCAATTTCTACTCTCCTAGGAAAATTCCACTTTTCTCCAACTCAATTTTAGCTTTTGGAATTTCAAGTGACTGGCGCTTAAGTTAAGATTCTTGTTAACTGGGAGCCTTTTCTTATGCCTCTGCATTCTACAAATAAGATGCATTGTCACATAATTGATAGGAAAAAACTCAGCTGCACAGATTCTAAGCAACCTTTTCCTACAGAAATAAGACAGTCTCACATTTTGTTGTTGTTGTTGTTGTTATTTCTATTTGGGGGCAAATGGGCAGTACACATGATTTACTGCTCATGCTTTATTTTGTCTCTGTGATCACGGATCACTCCTGGTGGGGCTCTGGAGATTAGAGATCAGGTGGAGTGCTAGGCATCGAACCAGTGTGGGCTACATGCAAGGCAAAGGTCAACAATCTGGCATTTCTGAGTTTAAAATATGTTCTATTTGGATAGTGAGACCAGAACTAGCCAACTGACTTAAAAGGTACCATTTGATATAAATGGCTGGGAACCTACTGTGAAGAAAGGCAGAATACAGCACAGTTTTCTTTTCTGCTTACAGAACAGTGCCCCCCCACCTTTAATTATCACTACCTAATAAGAGCAAAAGACCATTGATATCTAGGTTTCAAAGCTAATTCTGTTAGATTGTTCCTTGGCTATACCCTGTGATGCTCAATGTTGCTAAGGGATGCTGGGGATCAAACCCTGGTCAGGGCATGCAAGACAAGTGTCCTATCTGCTGTGCTATCTGACCAACTCCCCAAAGCTATTTCTGGACACCTTTAAGTTTGTTTCCTCTCCCATATATAGTAGAATTTTAAATTAGGTATTTTCTGTTACCAACGAATCATTCAGATTTGAATTTTTGTTGTTGTTTGTTTTGGTTTGGTTTTGGATCACACCCAGCAGCACTCAGGGGTTCCTCCTAGCTCTATGCTCAGAAATCACTCCTGGCAGCCTAGGGGGACCAAATGGGATGTCCAGATTTGAACCATCATCCTTCTGTGTGCAAGGCAAACACCCTACCTCCATGCTATCTTTTCAGCCCCTCAGACTTGAATTTTAAAGTGGAAATTCTAAACGAGATGTCCAGCAACTTTAAAACCTGTCCTTTGAAGTCTAGATTATTCCCACCAACTTAATCAGTACATAAATCCTTTAGCTGAAAAGAATGACATCTGATCATAAGTAACAGGAACCCATAAATCTCCAGCATGCTGTTCTCTCCCTCAGTGTCACTGTCTCCTGTTGCACTCTTGGCTATCTCTCTACAATCTACAATCAGCTCACCACAAATGCTGGCAAATCACACATGATCAGAAGATGTAATTCTTATCTGTATTCTCTTTTTATCTCCGAAGTATACTGCTCTGTATTTTTTTAACTATACTATGTTTCATGACAGGCAGTTAAAACTGCTGTACTGGCACAGATCTTAGACTCCTGATACATAGATTAGATGGTGTGATAAGAATGTTAATTCATCCCAGAAGCACCTTGCAAGAAAGCCTCATGACCTTGGAGTGCTGAGAATCTTTTGTTTTTGTTTGTCTGTTTGTTTTTGTTTTGGGGGAATCAAGGGTAGGATGCATAGGGGTTACTTCTGGCTCTGCACTCACGGGTCATTTCTGGTAGTGCTCTGAGACCATATGGGATGCCAGGGATCAAACCTGTATCGTCCCAGTGCAAGGCCAATGCCTTATTCACAGTGCTATTGCTCAGTGTGCTATCACTGTGCTATCACCTAGAGAAACTTTTGTTTTGTTTTTGGCCACACCCTTTGGTGCTCAGGACTTACTTCTGGTTCTGTACTCAGGGATCACTTCTGGTGGAGCTCAGAGGGCCACATGTGGTGACAAAGATCAAACCTGAGGTTTACAAGGAAGCCTCATGACCTTGGTGGGCTGAGAAACTTTTGTTTGTTTTCAGCCACACCTTTTAGTGCTCAGAGGACTATGTGTAGTGACAAAGAACCAATCTGAGATTAGTAGAATTCAAAGGGGCTTACCCTCTATACTACCTCTTTGTCCCCTCTTGAGAATATTTTTTTTTTTTTGGTCAATTCCGGTGATGCTCAGGCTCTGCACTAAGAAATCACTGCTGGCAGGCTGAGGGGTCCATATGGAATGCAGGGATTTGAACCAGGGTCTGTCTGGATAGGCCACATGCAAGGCAAATGCCCTACTGCTGTGTTATTTCTCCACCCCAAGAATCATTTTATACAGGCAATCTGACTCAAGAATTTGCTGTCAATCCACAAATGCAGTTTAATATTATGGTTCAGTTTAGCCTACTGGCACTCAGTTATACCAAAAACATGCTAGTTGGGATCAGAAAATAGCAAGTTGCCAGAGCAATAGTATAGTGGTAGGGCATTTATTTTGCATGAAGCTGACCCAGTTCGTGGCCAATCCTGCTTCAGTCCCTAGCATTTCATCCCTGAGCTGGAGTACTTTTGATCATGGCTGGGTGTGGTTCAAAAACAAACAAAAAGTAGCAAGCCAGGTAGGACAAATTTAGTTCATAACTTCAAAATAAGAAAGTACAAAATTAGTCTTTACTAAAACAAAAACAAGTAGAGCTTGTTTTTTCCATATTTACCACTACTAAAACCTTTAGGATGCAGTTGAAAAAAAAAAAACACTACTTCTAATTAATTTATTTGTCATCAGAGAACCACTATATCAGGCCAGGTATTTTGCTCCCATTCAGTCCTAGAAGAAAATGGGACAAACTTGAGCTATTATAAGAAGCTCAGCATTCCATGCCAACTTTTTTAAATTGGCCTCATTTTATTAGATCTCAGAAGCCTCCCTGCCCCCACTTTTAAACTTGGCGATCTATCCTCACCCCAAGCAGGTCCTTGAACACAGATGAGCTTATCCATTATCATAGTTCACAGACTTCTCCATAGCTGCAAGTTGACATTTGGAACCTGTGTCATGCAGAAGGAATGAAAACCAATTCAGGAACCAAGTCATAGATTTCTAAAACAAAGCCCCTGGGGCTGCAAGGGGAACAGAGGAGTGTCTGGAGAGAAGGCAGCAACCAGGCTGCGGTGACAGGGCTCTCATGAGCTCATTTCACTTTGGGGGGGACCATGGATGTGTCTCTGTGGTAAAGCATTTGTTATACATGCGAGGCCCTAAATTCAATCCTCAGCATAGCAAAAAAAAAAAAAAAAAAAAAAAAAAAAAAAGGAAGTCTTTTCTGGAGTACTAGATTTGTATGTGAGCATACATTGTATAGGTGATAGGATAGGACAGATCCTGTCCCAGGTATAATATTATGAAGGATCTTGTTTTCATTTTGAGAAACATGGTGTTTTATGTTTTCTTTGTCCTTGATTCCCAAACATAAACCATATAAGGTCAAAACCACAAATTTGAGAATTTGACTAAATTTTTGATAGGCTGAATATTGGATTTGTACCAGACAGCCCAAGGATATATGTATATATATACATATATATACACATATATATGTATATATTGTATGTGTATATATACATATATATATGTATATATGAATGTAAGATTCTAAGACTCTATGCTTGTTTTACTCTACATTCCCTCAGCCCAAGAAGTATTTTTTCTCTCTTAGCAATATAAGCATAAGCAGTAGAGAACATGAGCTTGAGGGAGCTTCTTGTTTGCAGCACTATTTATGTATGAAACCATTCTCTCTCCTTTCTTTGAGTATGTAATCCCAGGACCCAGCAATGCACTGTGTTGCCTGCTACTCAGCTAGGTGTGTGTGAGGGAAAAGCAAAGCACCTTCACCATTGCAAGAATCTGGTCACCAGCACCTGTTTTCCCCACCCACTTCTTTCTTAGAGCTGGCTCTTCGTTTAATTTTACAAACATATCTGGGTCTCCGCTTATCGGTTATAATGGCCCCGGTTGCTTGCCAGGAGTATTGTACCACCATTGCTGAAGCATTTGTCTCTTCTGTCTAATGTCTGTCATTACACAAAGCATTCTAAAAAGCTAATTTCCAACCTTCAAAATATACTCTGGCTACAGAAGTCATTTCATTAGCATAACAAGCACAAAGTTCCAAGGTGGTAATTTGGTTATAGATCTGAAATTCTTCTGATTCCAGCAGATTAGTGCTGCGGTATGAGATTTCCCGGTAGCAACTCGGATGTGGGTTAGTGGATCTTCTGCTGGAAGGGGTTTCCAGTGGGGTGAATAATTTAGTCTTGGAGATGCAGGTAAAGTCATCGTTTTCAATCTCACTTGCCTAAATCTGTGTCAATTCCCAAGAAACCAACAACCTTCCTCCTTTTTTTTTTTTTTAATCCTCTTTTGGGACCCCTCCCCAAAAATCTATTTTAAATGGTTTTCATCCACAGGTGTCTCATTAGGCACCAACAAATATGAGAACTTTTCTCAGGGCTAGAGAGGCACATTTGGGGGCTTTGTTGTTGGAAATGGGGTGGGTGAGTTTTGGGAATCCGACCTCTGTCTGCCCTGCCAGTTGTGGAGGTGCAGATTAGCTGCGACCAGGCGGAGGCTGGGACTATGGTGGTAGTAGGGGTCAGGAGGGTTGAGTTGTATTCAGATGTTAATTTACACCTGAAAAGACTGAATGCGGTCACCCACATGTGGGGTGGGGGTGACTGGACTTTCTCATGAATATGGGCCAAGAGTGCTTCCTTGGGAAAGATGAAAGTTGAATCGAGTGGGGGGGGGGGGAAGTAGTCCAAAAGTTATAAGGGCTAGAAGAAGGGAAGGAGCAGAGACAGCTTGGAGGAAATTACTTAGCATCCAATTGTAATTGGGCTATTGAATATTTCCTCTAACCATATCATTTTAAGGGATAAATGATAAGTTGCACTGTTCTCTTTTCTAATGATCTGGAAACTGCCTATCGAATAAAAATTTTTTTTCTGGAGAAATAGAGATGAGAACTTAACCTTTTTTTTTTTTTCCTGCTAATATGTTTTATTTTGCAGTCTTTGCAGTCATTCTGTTTAACCACACAGCGTTCTACCTTGCTTAGAATCCCAAAGAACCTCCTGGGTAACTAAGGAAGAAAAACCTACATTCCAACACTGCTTTTAACCTCAAACATAGTAAAGGGTTCATTCAGACCCCAGGACCACACTGAGGCATTAATTAGGCTGATGAAATCCATCGAAATGTATGAATTCAGCATAATCAAGTTTCTACTGCAGACTATCGTTTAGGAATACGTGAGCAGCTGGGAGAATAGAAAGTACTGTTAGAGTTAAGTCATGCATGTAATTGAGTATATTTAACATAACCATTTTAATGATCAGTGATTAAAAGTGCATCTTACTTAAATGGTATATCCTCTGCAATTTGTTCATATCAACTCGATAATATTCTCAAAAGGAAAAAGTAGGGATACAAATTTCTAAACAAGATCTTTTTTTTTTTTTTTTTTTAGTTTGGGAGGGAAAGCGGGAAAGTGAACTGGAAGGAAAAAAAGTGGCATGCAAGCAGCTATACCAATAAGTGAATCGTTGTTTTAGCTACCTTCTGTGTTTGGTTCAAAAATATTAAGATCATCTAAAATGATTTTTAATCCCTTAAAATGAACATATTTTCTTATCGATGTGTTATCTGTCTTGCCTTTATTTGTATGTGTGCGCATGTGTGCCTGTCTGTGCCAGAGATTGAACTCAAAGCCTCACACGTACAAGGCAAGTGTTCTACTGCCAACCCACATCTCCCCAGTGCCACAAGATTTTTTTTAGGGGGGCGTTCTGTTACAAGCCTGTTGATTTCAAAGGTATTCTTTGGAATAATTTTTTTTTTTTTTGGTTTTTCGGGCCACACCCATCTGATGCTCAGGGGTTACTCCTGGCTAAGGGTTCAGAAATTGCCCCTGGCTTGGGGGGACCATATGGGACGCCGGGGGATCGAACCACAGTCGCGATCTTTCCTGGGCTAGCGCTTGCAAGGCAAGATACCTTACCTCAAGCGCCACCTCGCCGGCCCCAATTCTTTGGAATAATTTGGAATAATTCCCTTTCCAATTCTTATTTTTGTTGTGTATTCATCTACAGGTTGCATTAGGCACCAATTCTTCTTTTGGGGTTGGGGCTTATCTTGATGAAACTCAACCTCCATGAAGCTAGAACAGAGCAGAGGAAAGAGACCAGCAAAGTTCAGGGAGGGGCACAAACAGAAGAAGAAAGAAGGAGAAATAACCTGTTCACATCAGTAAGGGACCTGAAGCAAATGTCCATGAAGCCACCGTAGAGCTAGTCAGAAGCACAACCATTTGTTGTTGTTGTTGTTATGGTTTCCTAGCTTTTGTGCCAAACACATGAATCTCACGAATTAACCTAGGGAAAGAACCAAAAGCTGTGATTCTAGATCCAGAGCTAGAACTGGGTCAACTGCACACCATCAACGCATCCATGGAGACCCCATAAATGAGAGGGTTTCACAGAAGGGGAGCAGTTGGCTCAGCTTTGAAAAGTTGCCTCTGGGCTTCTTTTCATCCCTTCACCCCATCCCCTTTGTATACAGAAACGGATCTATGCTTCCACTCTAAATAGACTTTGGGGAGTGGCCCTGCTTCATCATCTGGGAGTTGTAACAGACACTGACCAATTTTTATAAGCCTGAAAGAGACCGAGAAAGACATAAAGACATAAAAGTATTTGCTTCCTGCAAATAAAAAAATTTTTAGGTGAACTTCATTGGAAGCCCCCCTCACCCAGAGGCATGTCTTCTTCGCTGTGGAAGGGCAGCTCTTGGGAAATCAGACCTCTCAAGGAGTTCTCGGGGACCCAATGTATAGTCTATAAATATAGTGCAGAGTCATGCCAGGGGCAGTCAGTGCAAGAGAATCTGGAGTCTTGAAAGCATCTTTTTCTTCTGGCTATGGTGGCACTTAAATGATAATGCAGGCAATGGAGCTAGGAGATTTATATCTTTTGGAAAGTAGGGCGAGCCAGATGGTAATAGCGTCATTAACACACAAACTTGGGATGTGCAAGTGAAGCTTGAAATTGGGAAAGAGATTGGGAGAACAAAGGGGGCTGCTGTTGAAAAGCTACCCCTCTTCTGCCGGCCAAAGCTAAGAGCCTCTTGGTCCGGGGTCTGCTCCAACCCAGAGCTAGATAATAAACGACAGCTTTCCCCTCCCCTGTTGTGACTTAGAAAGCACCAAGAAAACTTTAGCAATAGGCAAATGTGGCACTTTATTTATGTGTAACCCTTTGTAGCCTGCAGTAGGACGGTGGGCCTTTAAATCTACGGCATTCCCACCCTCCACCCCCTACCCTAGTTTGATAAACCTTGAAAATGATGGACATTTATTTTTTGAAATCAAAGTGCCGCTTGTTGCACGTCTCAGACAGAAGTTCATTTTCCTTTCCTTATGTAAACACTCTCTGTAAACAGGAAAGGCTGAACAGCAAGTACTACCTTGTCTTGTTGGTGATGGGGGTGCCAAGGTGTTCATGGGGTTAAACTCAGAAGTTTTATTTTGGAAAACCCTCATATTTAAGTTCACCTTCCACCACTGGAACAGACATAATTCAGAGAGAACAGAAAAAAAAAAAAAAACCATTAACATGAACGGCGACATTAATAATAATGGCGCATGCTTAGAATAATCCTTCCCTCACAGCTAGAAGAAAGTTTGCAACTAAAGACAATGAAATCAATAACTTGACCCTCCTTTTTTTTTATCTAGGCAGTGTAAACACACATATAGGATTTCTGTGAAGTAACGGTCACACTAAGTATTAAGTATTGAGTGGCTAGAATGATGCTGGTGAGACACTGGCAAAACTAAAAATTGAACGATTCTCCCCCTCTTTAAAAAAAAAAAACAATCCCCACCCCCAAATCGGGAGCTCTCTAAAAACCCTGAGGACTTAGTCTCAAGGCATTATTCAGAGAAAAACTGCGACTAACCCTTCGTCACAGGCAATTGTAAAGAGTTTCAAAGGGCCGATCAAACGATCGCCAGAGTAATCTACATTCAAGTCCGGATGGTGGTGTTACTGCACACACCTGCGGGGTGTTTGCTGTCCGTGCCCCCTCGCCCAGCTACAAATCATCATTAAAGCGAGCTGCTAAAACTTCTCCCCAGTTTTTTAGACAAGAGTTGCTCGGGACAGTTCACTTTGCTATTGCTACAGCTCGCAGTAGATCTGTAAAGTATTTTGGAGCTTCAAGACAAGCAAACCCAACACTTCTCTGGCGCGGGGACAGGAAAACGGGGGATGGAGCGAGGGCTAGGGCTAGCCATGAGCCCTAGTAAAATTCTGCTCTTCAATTTCCTGAACAGAATCACTGCCAAAATCTATATCTAGAGCATCAAGTCAGAAGCAACTGCAACTTGAATTTTCTGAGCTCTAAACCCAAACTTTGTTCCTTTTCTCGGCCTCGACTTTGCCACCAAGAAAAAAACTCCCAACTAGTTTCTCTCTCTTTTACAGAAAGACACCCTTGGGCCAGCACACGCCCTGGGATCCTGCACAGGATAACATTTTTCGCAATCAGAACTGGGGTTGGAAAGTTGGAAACTTTCACTTTTGGTTCGTGGGTTTAGAAAGTTAACAGCTTCCTTCCCCCACTCCCATCCGCCTATTCCTCGCCGGTCCAGTTCTCAGTGACATCGCCTTGGGGGGGGGGTGTTGGGGAAAGTAGTCAATTAAAAAAAAAAAGAACATGGGGGGGGGTGTCGGACAGTTGGAGGCGGGGAAAGGGGAGGAATGTCTGTTTCTGTCTGCTGCCAGCCGGGTGTCTGCAAGTCCTCCGCAATCCATATTGCAACTCTTTTGGGGGGTAGGGAGACTGGGGTGGGGTGATGTGGGGGGAAGAAGCGGTTGCCCGGTGATGTCAAGCTCAACACTGCATCAATAGAACAATTTTCCCACTGCGAGCTTTGGCTTTGGCTTTTTCTTCTCCACGCCGAGTGGAGGCGTCTGCGTTGCAAAAGACGTACCAGCTTCCGAATGCCCGGGGGGGGGGAGGTGTTGTAAAAAAAAAAAAAAAAAAAAAAGAGGGCGCCAGAAGCGGGAGGTGTAAATATGGAAATGAACTCATTAGGAAGGGGGTGTGGTTACCGTGAAGCCCCCTCCTCCCTGCCTTCCTTTCTCCTCCGCTGCCACCGTCCCAGCTTGCTAAATATGAGATGACAAACAAACAAATACAAGCGGGCGCTGACGACTTAACCCCCAGATCCAACCCGCTCCAGCTCATTCGCTTCTTCTGCAGACGCGCTGCGTGCAAACCTGGCGGCGCAGCGCCGGCCCGTGACGCCCGCGGGTGGCACCAGCGCCCCCCTCCAGCGCCCGCCCGGCTGCCGGGGTTCTGAACGCGTCGGGGCCCACGGCCGCGTTTCGAAGGCACACGCAGCACGTGGCAGGACGCCTCGTTTGCTTAGACGGTGCCCAACGGCAGACCAATGCTTCTTCTGCCAACCCCGAACTCGAGCCTAGAGGCTTGCAGCAGGGGAGGGTGGCCGGGTTCTCTTTTTTTTTTGGAGATCAAAACAAAACAGACACCAAACAGACACCCCAGCAGAGAAAAAGTCACGTCTCCGGGGTGCCTCTGGCCACAGGACTTTTCCTAAGCGCCACACAGTCCCAGCGAGGGGACAGCCGCTGGGACAACAGGCTGGAGCCCCGCAGGAACGCCAGGATCCATTTGAGCGCTCAAGACCCCGGTTGAGATATTATGCACCAGGGACCAGGTGCCTAGAGCGAAGATGTGGGGGTTGCAAACCCCAAGAGGCATCAATCTGGGTGGCTAGAAACTGTCTGAGTGGGGGGAGGTTGGGGTGGGAATAAGAAACAAAATGCAAAACCTCTCACACACACACCCCACTGCTCCCCAGCCGTCCTGCCCCCCCCTCCCCGTGTCCTTTAAGACGGGCTTCTGCAACGGGCAGGGGCGAGGGGCATTCTGATGGGTTTTCTTTCCCCGTGGCCCGCCTCCCAGCCTCTGCTCCACCCAGACCGGCGCTTCCCCAGTTGCGGGGCCCCGTGGAGGAGGCAAGCGGCCGGCTCTCCGCATCTCCCGCCTCCCGCAGGCCACCGAGCCTGAAAGCGTGTATTGTCCCGCGGGGCGCGGGGAGGCCAGGGCCCCACCCCACCCCCAGCAGAATCACCCCGCGCCTAATTTCTACTGGGGAAAGTTTCCCAATGCACCCCTTGTGGTGAAATACACTTGTAACGGGACGGAATGAGGATGTGTGTGTGTGTGTGTGTGTGTGTGTGTGTGTGTGTGTGTGTGTGTGTGTGTATGTAGGGGTGAAGGGGGGTGGGAATAAGTTTGGGAAAATCTTCTGCCTTCTCTCAATTCTTCAACTGTTTCCCCTCAAGCACTTTTCTTGGGGGTCTCACATTAGGAAGAGGGCGCCGGGACTGAGGGTGGGAAATGTGAAGTTGATTCTAGACCCGTCGAGGGGTTGCTTTGCAAAGAGAGAAAGGGGGAGGTCTCCACCCCAGGTGCGGGCCGCGAGGCCAGCTGCACCGTGAGGGCGCAGGGAGGGGGACGAGGGGGCCCCGGGGGCGCGTGTGCTGGCGAAGCATTTCGCACCTCCTGTTTATTTTAGAAGCGGGAGGGGTGAGGGGGAGCGAAGAGGAAAGAGAATTGTACCATCTATCCCCCGACTGGCAGTAAAAGTTGAATCAAATGAAGAGGCGGGCAGAAACAAAAAAACCGCTGGAAAACTAGGGGATCTCTCCTTGACCCTAATTCCAAACAGTCGGCCCCGTTCTTGTGCAAAGGACTCCGACGGCTAAAACGCCACCGAGACAGCGCCGCTGCACCGACGGTCATTGCCGAGGTCGAGAATTGTTAGGCTTAAGAGGGCCACTGGAACTCATCTTTCCCAGGACCCGCAGAGGGACCCATTCCTTTCCTTTCCAGAATAGTCATCTGCATTGGAGGGGTTCTAGGTTTGGTCTTTCCGGGCACTTGCCAAATAATGGCACAATAGCCCTAACCAACAAAACAGAACCCCCCCTAAATTCTCTTCTTGAGACCAGCATAATTCCGTGAACACACTAGTTCGTTAAAAGAAAAAATAGAATCAAATAAAGAGAAAACAAAAATAAAAATAACCCACCACCCAGGTCAGTGCTCTCCGTGGTCAACCACCAATGTAACCACGAAGGGGTATGCGTATTCTTCTTAGTGGTGGCTCTTCGGGAGCTGCGCTAATTTGGTGTGTGGACTCAATCCTTAATGCTAAATCGGCAATATAAAGGGCTGCAGAGCACGCCTGATAAAACCTCTAATTGCTACTGGAAGATTTAGGTAGTTGCTGGGTTCTAAGGACTACCACCACCATCATGCAGACACATAAACACACACACACACACACACACACACACAACTGCAATAAGAGTGTCGGTGCCCTGTGGCTGGAGGCTGGGGGGGGTAGGTAGAGTTTGTGGGGCGTCGAGTGCCCCACATCTGCTGGAACTTCCATATCTAAGCTGTTCATTTACGGGAGCCAACTTATGAAATCTCCACAATTAGATCTTCATTGTTCTTCCTCCACAACACTGTCTAGAAAGAAAAGGTCTTCTCGGTCGGGGCCAATCCAACGAAGCGTTTGACGTTATTAAATAATAAAGCGATTGTGATTTACATTGTGGTGGAGAAAAAAAGGCCAATTATCCACTGTTATGTTGCCATAAAGATCATATTAACTCGAATTAGTAATCAAACAATATGCGAGCGTTTTTTAAAAAAGTACAGCCGAACTGGGTGTCAGCTTACGGCGACGTCTTCTTCACTTTCACCAGCGAACTCACCCGCGCCGCCAGCCCGAGCTCGAGGCAGTCGCCGCCGACCCGAAAGGAGGGACAGAGCAGCAACATGGTGATTAACGGTCTCCAGTGTTAATTATTCGCAATTAATCCCAAACGGGCGAACCTTGCCGGGCTTCCTGCAAGTTCCCAGGTTCGGGAAGCACTTGGGGGAATCGCGCCTTCCAGGGAGGGGATGGGGGGCGAGAAGCTGCAAAGAGGCCGGGGCGGTGCAAAAGCACCTGTGTGTGCGCTCAGAGCTGGGGCTGGGTGGCTGGGTGGGTGGGGACTGGGTCGGGCGGTGGCTGAGCGCGGGCGGTTCTCAGCGGTGGCTGGAGCCTGGCGGGCTCCCCGAGACGGGTGCCTGGGTTGGGCAAGGAAGGCCCCGCAGCAGTCTTGCAGCCCTTAATGCATCTTCGCGATTCTCCACTCCAAGCAAGCACTCTCGCTCGCTCGCCCTGTTATTATTAGGTTTATAACTCTTTGCCCACTTAAATTTGTGCAGCCAACCAAGGAAATCTAAATAGGTTTGAGTCGCCCCTTGGGTACCGAATGGAGGCTTTAATAAGAAAGATTAATTGTGGGTGTGTACCTGCCGGAAGACCCGGTAGCTTCGGTCAGTGTGTGTATGTGTGTGTGTGTGGGGGGTGGTGGTGGTGGGCAGGAGGGAACTCTCCTCCGAGGCCCAGACTTTAGTTGGCGCCATAGGCATACAGCACGCGGGCCACCCGGTAGCACTGCGTGGTACAGTCTCACACGGCGAGGGCAGCGCAGTTGGTGCTAAGCCCCAACGCTTCCAGGACTATTTGAGGTCTTCAAGGCACTTGATCCTCATTTGCCTTCCATACCAAACCCTCCGGTCCTGTGCCCCACGCAGTGGTACCCCGGGCTCTGGCTGCCTCCACGCGGGAAGTGGGAGTTGGGATTAAAGTCGTAGCCTCTGTAAGAGGGACGGGGTGCCTGCCTATTTCCCCCACAACCCTATTCCCTATAGGCGCACTCATGATTTAAAACATTTTTTTAAACGGAAAAAAAAAAATAGGGGGACCTGGGTCTTGCTTAGAGGACTAGAGAATAACTAGATTGGATGCCTCGAGGGGGAAAAAATACTCAAACAAACAAAAAGCAACCAAAACAAAACCAAAATTAAAAAAAAAAAAACCACACCAAAAAATTCCACGCTTGTTTCAACGGTTGTTTGTAACAAACTCGGAGAGATTCTCCAGGGCACGGTGCCCCCCGGCAAACCGAGGCTCAGAGGGGGGTCGGCCAAGGACTGGGAGCTGGGGATTACGCCGGGTTGGGCAACAGTTTGGGAACCAAGTTCTCGCCCCTCCTCTGCTCTCCAAAGGTTGGAGCTCCCGGGTTCAGAAGTGGTGAGGATGGGGGCGGAGAGCAGCAGAACTCAGTGGGGGTTGGTGGGAAGAAGGGACATACTCAGACTGGTTTCTCGAATAATTCCCAGTAAAACTTGAGGATACCACCCCCCCTCCCCGAGGCCTGAATTTGAAAATGTGCAATTGAAATCTTAGGAAGCTTGAGTCCTGCAGGCCGGTGGTGGCGGCCGGGCAGCCAAAGGGTGGTCGCGTCTTTGTGCAGAGTTGAGAAACAGTTGCTGCCTTTCCTCTTCTCTATCTCCCACCCCTCTTCCCCGTAAAACTCGCTCAAAAGGAGGCTGACTCCACTCCACAAGATTAATGTCCGTTCATTTGAAGGATTAACCCTCTCACGCAGCATAATAAAATCGTAGAGGTCCTTTTCAATTCGAATAAATACAGGAAATTCGCGCCTTCTCTCCTTTCTTGTTTGGTCTCCTCCAGAGCACCAGAAAACTGCTGGGGAATAGAAGTATAATTTTGAAGGACTTTTTTTTTTTTTTTTTTAACTCCCGAGAGTTTTCAGATCCTCTGAGGGTCGTGTGGGCACCGGTATTGAGAAAGAAAGTAGAGAGATCGGCTTAACTTTTTAGCTGGACATTATTCTTTTTTTTTTTTTTTTTTGATTTGGAACTCACGATTAAAAATCTATTTGTTCCACACAGGGCTCAGCAGATTTCAATGTTGGTCATAGGAGCCACAAAATGTTCATTAAAGGAACCTAACCAAGGCTACTGTATGGCCACTTTGTGAACTCAGGACTATGGATAGGGGGAAAAGTATGAAAGTGTGAGTTGATGTCACGCTGGCTGTCAGTGTGTGGTCTATTGTGGAGAATGGTGCTTTTTGACTGAACAGAGGGGGCCCCCTCCCCCCTTCCCCAGCTCTACTGCACCTGCACTGGATGAGGGAGTCCCTGCCATTCAGCCCATCGCAGATTGTTCAAACAGAAGACAACTCTGACAGCATTCAATTCATTACATTTCTTCCTGCTTTTCAAACCAACACACACACACAAAATGAGTATTGCCAGCCAGTGACAGCCAAAAAAAAAAAAAATCCGTAAAATACTTTATATGCAGCTAATTTGGAAGCTCACACAGCTAACCATGAAATATTTTGTATTCCCAACTAGTAAGGCATCTTGGGGGTGGATGGGGGGATTACCTGATTTTGCCTATTGAAAACATTGCCTCTGTATGGGGCATACCTCCACACACCGGGATAGTAGATTTGTCAAAAGACACTGCCTTCTGGCAAAGAGAGAAGTGCCAATGGGAATGAAAGCAGAAACGTGCTAAAGAGAAAGTCTCAGATTTATCTTATCAGATGGGTTGACTTGAAGTGCATTCATAATTTATGCTGGTGGTAGGCTACCAAGAAACCAGCCAGGGGCAGGCAGTGAGCAAGGCAAGAGATCGGAGAAAGGGAGGCAGCAAGGCTGAAGTGTGAGCTAAACATTTAAATCAATTTTCTCACAATAAAGACTTCCCCCCATATGCTCAGGTTTTATTTTGCCATCTTAGATTCCAAGATGTTTTGCACCATTTCACAAAGCTGATGAGAGAGTGTTGAGAAAGCTGATGAGAGAGTGTTAGTCTGGTTTAACAGAAGTTAGGGTAAACAAATTCTCACAAGGGAAACTTGATTTTAAGATATTTTCCTTGGAGGTGGGAATAAGGAGAAACAAAGAAAGGAAGACTTTGAGCAGGAGAAAAGAGGCTTACTGCTTAGTATTTCAGGCTGATTCAAATAGAATATTAGGCAATGAAACCCAGATCTGAGCTGTTAAGTATAATAGCAACATCGACCTGGATGTGAGTTGATACTAAACTGACTGCATGTGAAATATTGGCTAACATGTTGCAGATCATATTAGATCCCAGACCAGTATCAGAGCCCAAGACAGTTTCCAGGGCCCCTCCCCCTCCTATCAGAAGAATATTCAATAAGTTCAATGGATTTGGGACTAGAAAAGAGAACTTGAGACTTGTATTTTCTGGATATGCGGAGAAGCTTCCCACCAACAAATAATTTTATCCATTTAAACCACACCTGGATCAAAGGTTTAAGTCACAGTTCTTAGTATTTCTTTGAGCGGCCACTTTCTCCATTCTAAATAGATTATGAAAGCTGTACAAATTACTGGGAGTGGAGGGCGAAAGAGAAAATGAAAATGCCATAGCAATGGCAAGCCAGAGCAATGTCCTAACTGTGGTGGGTATCAGACAGTATTAGAAAACTCCTTGAAGTCCAATTCTCAGGCCATTGCAGAAACTTAACACAGGGCCAAATAAAAGAGAGCTACAGCGTAAATTGTTAAGGCTACGGTGAAAATTGTTGAGCATCTCCAAAAGAAAACAACAGCAACAAAACAGTTCATTCAGACCTCACAGCAAACTTTAGATAGCAAATCAACTAACTCTAAATATATACAGAAGGAAGCACTCTGTGATCTCTCACGCCATGATGTGTGTTCCACGCATGTGTTAAGTCCTTAAGACTATTTGTGTGTTTGGTTTATGAGGGTAAAAGCTTCTGAACTCAAAGAAAGTGGGAAGGGGGCGGGATGATGGAGTCCTGCTCCATGGGCCTAGCCCTGCCAATGTTCCAACTACCCTTTCTGGAACATTCAAACGAATCATTTCATTCCCAGGCCCAGCAGGCCCTGACGTCATGAGTTGGGGGTGGGGGCGCAGCCCCGCTTCTGGCCTGGTCGCCAGCGATAAGAACCCTCGGGAAAAATTCAACGCTCCTTTTAATACAGCAATTATTTTTTCTGCTTTACTCAGAGGGGGCGGCTTCAGCCTGGAATACAGTAGCCCCACTCCTCCCCTTCAAGGAAGATGTTCAGTGATGGCAAGTTTGCAAAATAACTTCCTCGTGGAACCCAAAGCGTAAAACACGGAGGGGTGGTCTGAACAAGGTTAATTTCACCACCGAGGACCCCAAAGAGGAGGAAGGACCCGAATTTCTCTATTGATCCCTGGCATCTGAAAGGAGACGAGTTTGCCTTCCCTATCGCTTAATTAAAAGTAACAGCGAGAAAAGTAATAGCTATCAATTAATCTTATCTGGTGTCAGGCACTTTCATTCTTATTCCCTTTCCGCGAAGTATATACATCTGATTCCCCGTTTTACAAATGGCCAAGTGAATGGATCACTTTATCACTTTGCCTGCTCTTTTTCCCAATGGGGCCCAGTATTCTGGGACGCGCACACATTTCATGCCAGTCGGAGGCATCTGGCACTGCCAAGGGCTAAGCGCAGCTAAACGCTGTGACTCGGTAATAATTACCAATAAGCAACTCTTTAAAAGTAAAGGCCTGGGGTAACAGGTTGTTTGGATCAGACAACCTCTGTTAAGGAAAGTTGGGGTCCTGGGATCATTTTAGGAGTCACGAGGTCAAGGTGGAGACCGCTGCAGCTGGGTTGCAAAAAGAAGTCGAGTGCAGTACAGGTGCTAAGACTTTGCAAATTTGCCTGGGCAGGAAAAAAAAAAAAAAAAAAAAAAAAGAAGGAAATCCGGGCATTTTTTTGTAGAGGCTGGGGAGAAAGAAAAAACTCGTGCTAGGCGCAGCACCTTCCCAGGGAGCCTCCTAGGAAGCCTAGGTCAGGGCCGCGGTGACGTCAAGCCAGGGCCCCGCGCTCCTCCAGGTCTCTGCCGGCGCATCCGGGGCACCGGGCACAGCACACTCCCAGGGGGTAGACGGTGGGAGAGCGCTGCACTCGCAGCGGGAGCCAAGCGCTTTAGCCGGAAGAGGGACACACAAGACATATGCACAGCCCTGCAATCTTTCCCAACAACGCACACTGATTCTGGACATGCAGAGAGAGAGAGAGAAGAGTGACACACAGGGCTCCTAGGAGCATTTTAATTACCTGACACTTCTTTGCAAAGTCAAGCAAGCTTTTCAAGTGCAAATACCCAGAGCTGCAAAGATCTAGGCACAAGGAGATGACGTTCTATTTACTTTTAAAAAAGAAACTGAGATGAGCTTGAGATGAGTGCTCAAGCAATACAAGAAAAATCATCGCACCAATATATAAAATAATGTCTATGTCGATCCCCCGTTTACACACAGAAACTGAAACTCTGCCATCAGAATCTTGGCCTTGTCCTAATAACCCAGCCTACCAAAGACAAGTCACTCTGGCAAGATGAGAAAGTCAAGTCCATTATTGCCTAAGAGTCACAGAAGGAAAACATACAACTTGAAAATTGTAAAACTAGACAGCATGAAGGGAAAGAGGTCTGAGAAAGGAGGGGGGGGAGAAAAGAGAAGAGAAGAGAAGAGAAGAGAAGAGAAGAGAAGAGAAGAGAAGAGAAGAGAAGAGAAGAGAAGAGAAGAGAAGAGAAGAGAAGAGAAGAGAAGAGAAGAGAAGGAACCAAGTTTCTTGGGAAATAACAAAGGTCAGGTTTCCAAGAAAGTTTTTAATAGAAAATAATAATGCAAGACATCAGACCAATTCTCTGGTGTGAGCAATTTCCTTTTTTCTGAAAATGTCCTTCCAGACTGCTTAGTTTAGAACTCTAGAGCGCTCTTCCTTTGCATTTTATTTATTTTCATAGGAAAAGGTGTCATCCACTTCTCTTTGAGGGATGCACCTCAGAAGAGACCCCTAAAGAAACCCACCCACCCCGCATTTAGATTTTTTTAAAAGAAGAAAAAATTTTTCTATCCTTACTTGTAGCAGTCCTATAAAGCAGTCTTTGCTCAGAAAACAAGGAAAGGCAGATGGTATGAGGAACAGTAAGATGCAAATTATTTTAAGGCAGTAATGGGGGGGGGGTAGGAGAGGGCATGAAGAGTGTTGGAAAACTTAAGTCTCTGCTAAAGCACAAGGCAAAAGAAACTTCATCCACAAAGTATAATATGAGGACCCGTTTTGCAAAATTCTCCAAGAGCAGAACATAAAAAAGGGGGGAAGGGATATGAAATGCTCTTTTAATTACAACAAATAAGCAGTGCCAAATAGCAGGCGATCAAACCACAGTCAAACTTCAATCTCAGAGCAGTTAGCTATAAACTGTTAGCAGTTGAAAAGTAAACCTTGTGCACACAAAGGCACTGTTTAATTTTCTTCTTGTAAGGGTTCTAAATGAAGACCCCATCACTATGCAGCTAAACAGTATTTCTTGTCCCCCTGAGGCGCTGATCAGTTCTTTTTAATGTGAGAAAACTGGCAGCTCAAAACCCGTCAATGGAGCTCCCACAACAAAAGTTCTGAAAAGCTGAATGATTTGGGTTTGTAATTACTGCATCTCGTCCCCCTCCCCTAGCAGATTATCTCTTATTCATTCACCTTACATTATTGCCAAGGAATCTTAATCGCAAAATCATTCTCTTACCACTTTAACTAGGGCCACGAAGGGAACTTAGGGCAGGAGGAACTTATGACATAGCAGAAATGGAACACTCCTTCAACACCCTTCCCCCCCCCCCCCCACTATACCTGGAAGAGTTCAAACCAATAACCAATAGATAGGGAGGTCAGGAGGGTCTATCATATATCCCAATTTACTCAGAGGCTAATGGAACTCAGAGTATTGAGTCTATGGAGAGTTCTGTTTAAGAACCTGACTTTTATTGGCAAACAGGAATGCATATCCTTTTTAAATACAGAGGCTGCCTGAGTCTGTGAAATCCTATGCTATCTCTCCACTTAGAAAAGGCAAAGGTTATAAATAAATCCCCCTCCCTTGGCTCCCCAAATTGCAAGGCCCCAAAAGACCTTGCCAGGCAGGCCAGGCGTGATGGAAAAATTAAGGTAACATATCAAAGTCTTGTTTTCTTGTAAATCAAAAACAGTTAAATGAAAGAAAAAGAGACTATAATCTCACACGCCAGTCTAGCCCAGGCGAATACTTTACAAAAAAGTCTGTTTTAGAATCCGAGGGCTCTGAGTGTATTTCAATCCAAGGCATTGCTGATGGAGAAGATTCTCCTGGGATTTTTCTACTGCAAGAATGTGTTGGTTCTAGAAATAAGTACAGCTATTACAACCAAATCTACTAGCAGACTAAATAATTAATTGAAGCGTTGCTCTTTGACCCTTGAAAAGTCCAGTAGGGACACGTTTATAGTAATAATACCTCCGAATGAGCCCTTGTCAAATATTCATTTAGTGGTTAATGTGAGCCATTTCCCCCTGGGACTGGCTGTAATACCAGCTTCCCAGCATTGGCAAGAAACCTTGCTAATCTACTACAGCTCAGCAAAAATATTTTAACGCTCTTTATTTAAAGTGTATATGTCTGTGTGTGCAGGGGGAGGGGTGTAGAGACATAAAAACTAGCAGAGGGTGCAAACTATAATCTCATCCTTTTGCACATTTCTATACTGAGTCTAGGGTGAACAAAACATTAAGTTCACTATCTTTAACTAGAAATGAAGTAGTTTTAGGATGCAGATAATATTCTGAGAAGAAGAACACTCCAGAACTAACTAATTTCAACATCAAAATATCACCCTTTCTGGGCAAGGTGTACTCTCTTCTTGAAAGTCACATAATTAAAATATATGTTCAATAATGATATAGTTATGAAAGGACATATCTTGGGAAATAATTTATCCCAATGAAATGAATGATGAGTTATGAAGTGTTTTCCTTGGGTCTATCTTACCAAAATAATTTATATTTGTGAACAAAATGGGTTTTATTTAGTTAGGAGCTATGTAGGAGTAGACGAGAGAATAGAAGTTCTCTTGTTTTGTATCGTGGGTGACAACCATTCAAAACTAATTCAACTTTCCCAAGTATGGTCTTTCCTCTTGCAAAATACTGAAACCTGAGCATTTGGGCAAAAATTGACTTTTTAGGTAAATTTTGTGGGCTTTTTATTTTTTTTTTAAAGTGAGATTAGTGCTGTGCAAACCCATATATATGTATATATATTCATGAAAAATTTTTACTTTTTAAAATATATATACTCTATACACTTGATTGGCACAAATTCCCGGAATATCCTCCCCCACCCCCCAGCAAAAATCATCTGGATCTTTATTCAAAGTTTCTTTTATTCGTATGTGTGAGCAAGAACTGGCGAATGTGCTCATTACCACGTGAATAATCCGTATATGCATTACAATAGCTAGCCAGGCCGGGGGGAAATTCTTTTAGAGTCTCTGCATTAATTAAGGGGGGGAGGAAGCCTCGCTACGAATTGGGAACTGGCATAATATTACCCTAAAAATGCAGATTTAAAAAAAAGTAAATAGACAACCAATACACACCAAAAGTAAAGCAACCCAAGTTAAATTCTTAAAAATGCTTAGAAATACGCACTGTCCGAGGCTGAGCTCAGTACGAACATCACGAAAAAGAAATACTTTTCTTGGGGAAAAAAAAAAAAAAAGATGAAATGCAAACCAACGGTCTGGGCTAATTGAGTGACTGCAGCGGGTATTTTTAAGCCTGGGTGAAAGGAAGATTCTAATTTCCTCCCAAAGTTGTAGCAAGTTGACACAAGGAGCCCTTGAAATTGTGCGAAGTTAACCCACGCATTTAAGAATGTCTGACTCTTGGTTCCTGTTTCCCTTGCGGGGAAAGATGAGCGAGGTAAGAACGAAAGAAGTCTCTGAGACCCTCCTATAAATCCTCCGGCAGCGCCCAAGAACAGGGAGGTTGCCCGGCAGAACCATCGCTAAGTCTAAGACCTTGACGGTTCCCTACTTTTCCTACCGAAAGCAACTTCAGCCTTTCCTAGGGCAAAAGAAAAAAAACAACAAATGCCTTCTCCGCTAACCATCCCTTAGCCCCTCCGCCTACTGTTCTATTACAGCTATAAAACATTGTTAACAGATCAAATGCACAATCATCTCCAAATGTGATTAGACCGGAGAAAGTAAAATATCTACCTCAGAGTTGATTGTATTCTTCTTTAATATGGCTGTTGCCTGGCTTCTCTTTTGCTTGTTATCAGTTGCAGAGATTATCCGATTTGGGGCTACAGGCTTGGACCCGCGCTGCCAATTTAAGAAATGGAATTCATGGAGGGAGGGAGAGAGAGAGGAAAAAGAGAAAATAAATAATAATGATAATAATAGCCGTGAGAAGTCGGGGAGTTTTGCAAGACACTCTTTGTTTCCCCTCGCCCCTAAACAAGAAAATGTAGAGGAGAAAGTTTATAAAGCCAAGGAACAAAGAAAGCAAACCACTTGTTTCCTCTTTGACAATAGCAGGGCCGGAATAATCCAAACAACTTCCAAGCAGATGAGACTTTGCATGCCTACTTTGCAATTACTCGGATACAAGCAGCATCATTTTCCCCCTGAACCAGGTTTCCAAAGGGCCATTGTACTGTGAAGAAAACGAAAACAAAACCAGCCAACCTGGTTCTGATTTGACTCAATACCCCATCTGCTAAGCTACAGCAACATTTTCAGAATTGACTCCTTTCTGGCAACAAGTGGCATAAATCAGTTTAAGTTCCCATCATGCTTATTCAAACTGCTTAGAAAACGAGAGAGTGGATTTCCAATCTATGTCCCTAGGTATCCATTTTAGAAATGACATAAGTATTTCAATTTTTTATCCCTGGCACTTTCAACTCATCAGCCAGCCTTTTTTATTTGTTGGAGCTAACATTATGAGCACTTGCGGCTGGACGAGATCAGAGTTTAAGGTTATTCTGATTTCTGGGTTGAGCACAGTCTATTTTCCCCGATGAGTTAGTTATGTATAATCAGTGTTATCCAAGCAAATGAAAGACTCAAACGTAATTTCAGTGTCCATATTTCAAAAATTTATTTATCTCAAACTGTGCATAATGGAGTAAAAACTTAAGTTGAAAATGTACCTGTTATAAGGATGGTATTAGTTCAAATATATACATGGATTCTCGGCAGACTGATTCAAATAATACAGAGCCGAATCTTTAAAATACAACTACGGAAAATAAAAGGGGGGAAACCTTAAAATATCACAATAAATTTACAGAAATATTACAAACCATAAGAAAATATTTCAAACACAGTAATTTCATGTTTTTTTTTTATCTGAACAAAATGGAAAGTTGGGAAACAAAACCTATTATAAATTACCAACGATGTCAACCTGCATGACCGTTTTTGCTTGTAACAGTAAGTTAAAAAATTTAGTACAATCTAAAACTTTTGCCCCTTTAAAGACCATGGAGATGGTTTTGCCAGTACTTAATTCTAATTTCTGCCTTTTGTACAATTTTTATAAACAGTCCAAATCTGAATCCTTTTCCTTCCTTCCTTCCCCGTTTGCAACTGCCCTAAACATCAGCTGCAGACTGCAAATTCAGCAAGAAGCCTCTCCTTGAAAAATATTGGCAAATTCTCAGCTTAGAAACAATGGACATTTTTGATTGCCATGTTTACCTCGATAAATACTGTACAAAAGTTGCTTGCAAATATTAAAACATTTTTTTTTGTCACTTGGAGACTAGCTCTAAATATTATTGGTAAAGACTTTTGCAAACTTCCTGCAAAGCGCCTACCGTTGATCACTAGAACTTTTAAAAAGTTTTGCGTAGTTTTCTTTTTTCCTCCACATCCTATACAGGGTCCATTCCCTCGCCCTCCCGCCCCACCCACCCGTTTTCTCTGTACAAAAATAGTCCCCCAAAAGAAGTCCAGGATCTCTCATAAAAGTTTTCTCATCGGCATCGCTTATTATCATCATCATCATCATCATCATCATTATTTTATGTTTTGCGCGCGTGGTCGGGTCTGCTCTTTTGCAGCTGTCACTTGCTGCTGCTGCTGCTGCTGACTTTTTTTTCTCTCTCTCTTTTCGAGCGTACCGGTTCCTCTCCAGGCTGTTGCTTTTCCTTACCTCTCCTCCCATCTCCCTCGTTTTAGCTTTGAGTCCCCCGATCCCCTCCCACCCACTGCCTCCAGTCAGTCAGTCCAGCGTCCGGCCCTCACATGTGCGAGAGGGGCAGTGTGCCGTTGATGGCCGTGCCGGGCACCGGGCCGCTCTGGTAGTGCTGGGACATGTGCAGTCTGCTGGGGGCGGCGGGTTCCGGCACCTCGGCGCCGGGGAGGTACATGCTGATCATGTCCCGGAGGTCCCCGGCCTGGCAGGGCGCCCTGGAGTGGGAGGAAGAGGTGACCACGGGGGGGCTGGAGCTGGCCTCGGACTTGACCACGGAGCCCATGGAGCCCAGCGCCATGCCCGGGGTGCCCTGCTGCGAGTAGGACATGCTGTAGGTGGGCGAGCCGTTCATGTAGGTCTGCGAGCTGGTCATGGAGTTGTACTGCAAGGCGCTCACGTCGTAGCGGTGCATGGGCTGCATCTGCGCCGCGCCGTGCGCGTTGAGGCCCGGGTGCTGCGGGTAGCCCAGCTGCTCCTGCATCATGCTGTAGCTGCCGTTGCTCCAGCCGTTCATGTGCGCGTAGCTGTCCATGCGCTGGTTCACGCCCGCGCCCAGGCCGGCGCCCACCCCGACCCCGCTGGCCATGCTGTTGCCCCCCGGGGCCAGCAGGCCGCCCGGCAGCGTGTACTTATCCTTCTTCATGAGCGTCTTGGTTTTCCGCCGGGGCCGGTATTTATAATCCGGGTGCTCCTTCATGTGCAGCGCTCGCAGCCGCTTGGCCTCGTCGATGAACGGCCGCTTCTCGGTCTCCGACAAAAGTTTCCACTCGGCGCCCAGGCGCTTGCTGATCTCCGAGTTGTGCATCTTGGGGTTCTCCTGGGCCATCTTGCGCCGCTGCCCGCGGGACCACACCATGAAGGCGTTCATGGGCCGCTTGACGCGGTCCGGGCTGTTCTTCTGGTTGCCGCCCGCGGCCGCCGCCGTGGAGTTGCCGCCGCCGCCGCCGCCGCCGCCCCCCGAACTTTGCTGCGGGCCGGGCGGCTTCAGCTCCGTCTCCATCATGTTGTACATGCGGGCGCTGTGCTGTGCGCGGGCCCGGGCCCCGCCGCCGCCGCCGCCGCCGCCGCCGCTGCCACCGGCCGCCGGCCCTCTCGGCCCCGGCCGAAACTTTTGGGGGGCCCGCGGGCGGGCGGGCGGGGGAGGGGAGTGAGGTGCAGTGGAGGAGGGGAGGCGGGTGGGGGTGCCGGGAAGCTCGAGGAACAAAAAATAATAAGAAAACAAAAAGCAGACGAAGAATAATTTAGGGGGAAGCAGCAAAAGCAGAGAGGGAAGAGAAGCAAAACTGGAAGCAGGAGATGATGATAATAATAATAATAAAGAAAAAAATAAAGTCAAAGAAAGAGGCGCTGGCTGGCTTCGCTTGCTTCCCTCCTCTCTTCTTTCTGGCCGATCGTGCCGCCGCCGAGAATTGTTATTATTATTATTATTATTATTATTATTATTTTTTGGAAAGGCTTAAGCCCGGGGCTGCAAAACTTCTCTTCCCCTCTCTCTTTTCTTCCTCGCTCCTCTTCTCTTTCTCTCAGTCCTGATCTTAAAGAGGCAGCAAACTACTTTCCCCCTTTTGCAAACACTCTCTTCTCTGCCTTGACAACTCCTGATACTTTTTTGAACAAGTTAATAGACAACCGTCCATGTGACGGGGGCTGTCAGGGAATAAATGGGTTCGCGGCGACCAATCAGCGCGCGGCGGCTCCTCCACTCGGCCCGGCCTCGCCGCCGGGTTTTGCATGAAAGGGGGCGTGGCCTCGCCGGCGCGGCTGGGGGGGCGGGGGGCGGAGGCGGGAGGGGGAGGGGAGGCGGCTCCCACCGCCCGCCCGCCTAGGCGGAGGCACCTTGGGGGCCCCCCTCGCGGCAACAGGTCACCCCGCAACCACACGCCTTTTCGGACCAAGTGGGTAAACAGCACCGAGGCTACGGATTTTTTTTTTTTTTTTTTGCTTCTTTCTCCTCCTTTCCTGGCCCGCCTCGAATTAAAACTTCATCTCGCTTTACTTTGGACTTTTTTTTCAGGGTCCCGATGTGAGGAAAGGGGGGCCTCGAGAAGCTGCCCCACGGCGGAGTGGGGTGCGGTGGGGTGGGTTTCTTTTTTTTGGGGGGGCAGGGCCAAGTGGGTGGTTCGGGGCGACGGTCCTACTAGTATTTCAGGAAACTGGCTGGGTTGGTTTGGGTTGGAGGGAGCGTGGCATTGTTCTCCTGCTGCACCGCACACACAGACATACACATAGTCCCCCCCAATCTTCATCCCAGCTCCCCCCAACACACACACACACACATATACACACTCTGGGGCTTCTTCCTAAACTTGTTAGCATTTCCCTTCCTTGCCTTCCCAGCCCGGCTCCCTTCCTCTTCCCCTTCCTCTTCCTTCACAGGTGCCTGCCTTCCCCCCCCCCACTGTTCCAGACAGACCCCCCCAAGTTAGAAGCCGGAGCCCCTCTGTCCTCTTTCCCCCCCCAAAAAAAACCTTCCTAGTTCCCTCGCACGCTCTTTGCACCGGTTGCAAAAGAAATCCTGCTCCGATTCCCTCCGAGGCCGGCTGGGAGCTGAGCAAGAGAGCTTGAAGCTCAATACAACGCAGGACTTGGGGGGAACAAACTAATTATTGCTTCCACAACCTGCCCGGGCTCAACTTGGCCCAGGAAAACACACACACACACACACACACACACACACACACACACACACACACACACACACACACACAAACACGCACAGCGATCCCCAGCCCTCTCCCCGCACCCCACTCCATGCAAGCCGTGCTCCGGGGGGGGAGACGCCTGCTGCTAGCTAGCTCTCCCCGACTTTCCTCCCCGGAGGGATCTCAGCCGTGCCAGTTTGGAAGGGGCAGGGGGGTGGGGCCGAGGATAGGAAGAGACCAACAGAAAGACTCCGAAGCTAAGTGCAGGCTGGGATGGGGAGGGTGAGCGCCACTTCCTGGCACCACCCCCCCCAAGCGCAGTTGCCCCGCGGAGGGGGCCTTCGGGCCACACTCGGGGCTCCCTCCCACGCAGAGTTCCCAGGACGGGAGCCGAACCCGCCCTGGCATTTCCCCTCCACCATTGACTTGCACCGCGGTGGCCGCCTGCAGCCGGAGCCTCGGGCGGGCGGGGCGCGGGGTTCCAGGCCTGGCAGGCGCGGGCGGTGCTCGCCGGGCACAGGTGCCGGCTGCCCCGAGGCCACCGGGACTGGGACTGGGACTGGGACTGGGGCCGGGTTTGGGGCCGGGGCTGGAGCGCACCCAGCCGGCCCGGCCGGGCTGCGGGGACACGGGAGGGAGGCGGGGAGAGGCGCTCCGGAATCCTGCCCGCCCAGGACCCAAGAGGGTAATTTTAGCCGCTGTCCCATTGTCCCGACGTGAAGATTTCAATAGGTAGGCGCTCAAAGCGGAGAGCAATGGCAGCACGTCCGTTACAAATAGGTAGTTTTGTTTCTCTTGTTGTCGCTACACGCAGTCAAACAAAGCCCCGTCTAAGTTTCCTTCCACTCTCTTGTTTGGGATCTTTGTGGCTAAAATGCACTTGACTACAAAGGGTGGAGAGGGGAAGAGAAAAAAAAAACCTGATGCCATTTCTTTCTTCTTCTTCTTCTTCTTTTTTTTTTTTTATAAAGGGCTTAAACCATTAGGGTTACTTATTTTCTTTCTTTTTTTTTTCCTGTAACACTCTCCACCCCCTTCTCCTCCTCCTCCCCTGATCTATCCTTACCCTAAGAAAACGGACTGAATAGTATCTGTCGGCCACGTTCCATTTGTTATCTTGACAAAAACTGCGTCGTTTTGTTCCCCCTTACTAGCCTTCTCTGAACTGCCCCCCATTCAGTTTCTCTCCAGCCCTCCTGCCCTGCCCTCCCAGGCTCCTCTTGGGCCTGTCAAATTCAAGGTAAGCGTGCTCACTGGAAAAGCAGAAAAGTTGTTGGGGGAAAGAATCTTGCAGACTTTTTCCTCAATCAATGACTTCCAATCCCCTTTCCCCTCCCCCTACAATTTCTCAACTCCCCTTGTCTCCTAAATTAGGGTTTTATTTTAGCTGGGGGGGAAACAGGAGAGGTTGGGGCTAGCTGGCTTTCTAGGGATGAGTAACAATAAGGAACGCTCAAAAATAAAGCACTATATGTTGTTTATTAGAGGTATAATACGAAGCTAGACACGGACCTGGAGATTAGGAAAGAAAAGGTTGAGAGTATCTGGAGACGACCAAGGAGGCCACCCGGTTTTCAGCGCGGTTGGTTTCAGAGATGTGGCTGGTGCGCCCCCTACTGGTAGACGCGTCTCCCCAAGACTATTTGCTTTTTACCTTTAAAAGAAGGTATTTGAAAATAATTACAGGAAAGAAAAAAAAAAAAAAAAAAAACCAACAACGAGGGGGGATGGGAGAGCAAACTAATTGCACGCAATCTAAACAAAAGAAAAGTTAATATAGCGTATAAGCCTATGAATGCCAATCCTGAGTCAGAGTGAATTTCCTTAACTTAGAAACGTACATATAAACCTCTCTGTGATAGATTGTGGAGGAAAAAATAGGTACAAAATTTGAGTTAACATGCCTGAATTAGGATAGTCCAGATGCCACGTGGGCAAACTAAGGATTCACTTTATGATGTGTCTCCATAGGCTTACACTTAACAATATTCTATATTCCCCCCCAAGTTTTTAACAGCTCATCCACGACCATGGATATGGCTCAGCGGGAGGGCATTTTGCCTTGTAGGTGTAGCCCTGGGTTCGATTCTGCCACCGCCAAAACCAGGAAAGAGGAAAAACTACCAGATAATTCCATTTAAAGAAAAACTCCAGTAGATTTGTGTGAATAATTATGGTATATACATATATATTAAAATAAATATTAGTATTGGGTGGTGGCAGAGCAAACACTTAAAATTTTTCTGGGATAGAAATAAGAGGCACGGGATTTTCCTTAATATATAAACGCTTTATTTATTTATTTATTTTTTTACTCTCAGAAACATGTGTTTGTGCCTACACTCTATAATAATGCATTTAAGAGGCTAAAGGGGCTGGCTAGGTCTTTTGTTAATTGCTTTTATCATATAAATAAGCCTTGGAAATACATTACAATTGTGTTATCATTGGTTGCATTTATTTACAGCTTTATTTTAATTAAGCCTGCTGTACTTATCAAGGCAATAAACTAACTGTGCTGGCGTTTATGCATAATAATGTGCAATGAAAATAAGATTAAAAAAGATGGTGATAGCAGAAACAATTTTCTCATTAGATTTTTTTAGAATCTATGCATTAAGAAAAAAAAAATCAGATCACGGGCCACTCTTTCAACCCAGCATTATCACTAGCCCCTAAATATAATAATACTGTAACAATCACAACACATGACAGAAGCAGTACTGTTTTAGGTTTATAACAGACTGTTACAGTCCTAATAACAATACACCATTGACTACTAGAGAAACAAAATAAGACTTGGAAGAGGGTGCTTCATCCTCAGAGAATTTTAAATGTTGCCATTGGCACAATGTATGAAAATTGAAAGCCCTTAATATAAAGAAGTGTAACAGTTCTTTTCGATGGGCAGCAAAAAAAAAAAAATGCACACTTTTTAGAGCAAGAAGAGAAATAAAGTCAAAACTCATAATTCTCAGAATATTCTGGTTTTATTTTACTATACAGGGTTAGCCCCAAGTCCTTAACTGGGGTGCTGATTAACCTGAAGTCAATTTTATTTTAAAGAGGGGGGGAGTGCTTTTGCACTGATATTTCTCTCCAAATGCTCTCATCCCTTCAGCCTCCAGCCAACTCACAATTTTGTGGGGCTAAGGGGACTGTAGACTTATTTTTTTCTTCATAGTGGCAAATAGAGGTTTAACTTGCAGTAATTAGGTGAGAACTAGCCAAGCATCTTACTATTATGATGCTTGTTAAAAAACGCTTCTTTTCTGCATCTGCATTTGAGTGTGTTCCCCTCCTCTCTTAATCTTCTTATGGAAATGAAGGCAAACGGCGGGGAACCTGCAGAGTCTTGGAGAATGTCCTTGTTAACTGGAATTTTTCAGCATTACTAATTAGCAGAGTTTGACGACCACCAGTATTGGGGGGAAGCTCTGTTTAACCACTCACAAACCATTCCGAGGAAGAGCAGACTAATTTTATTTTGTAATTAAAATCTGAAAAGGGCCCTATTTGACAGTTAGGGCTATGAGAGTTTTATCTCCCCGTGAAATAATTACTGCCTTGATAACTCAATTTTCTGAAAAATGTCAACTGTGGGCTCCAAAAGTTTTAATTTCATTACGTAAGGAAAAAAGAGAGAAAAATAGAAGAAAATGTACAGAGAGGTTTCTAATTCTGGGACTGGTTAAATATATTAGAAGCCACATTTTGCCAAATGAAAGGGCTTTTTTTCTTTTCCTTTTTGGGGGTCATGTTGCTTCTGGATTCTAAACTATCTCCATTGAAAGTGACTATAGCAGTGATGATTCCAAAGCAGAGAAGGAGATCATGTCAATTGTAAGGTAGGTTACAAGCAAATAAAACTAGTAAGAAAAGTACCGCAGTCCCAGAAAAGTTCTTGATTTTGGAAAAATAGAAAATGAAAAAAGAAAAAGAAAAGAAAAAGAAAGAAAAATACTAATGTTTAAGACAATGTTGGTACAATTTAGTAACATGAAACTTAACTGATATATATTTCTACACATGAAAAAAACTGATCATTTAGAAATATGGAGAACTGACAATGTCCATTTTAAAAAAGATTTATATTCCAAATTGCAAAACAAACAAAAACAAAAACAACACAAAAACAAAAAACATCCTCTTCAAACCACACAAAAACAAAACCAAAAAACCCAACATTCCCAAATTGGAGCATGCTACAAGACTTCTAGAATGATCGAAAGATTTTGATTCTTCAGGATTTAGGAAACAAAACAAAAATAAAGAAAAAAAATGAAACTTTGAAAGACTTTTTTTCTTAAAAATTTCCATATTTAAAAATTATATTCCATAAGAAATAACCTGGTAAAAGTTAGGATATTAAAAGTGAGAGCGAAAATTAGATTAGACTTGCACTATTATCAAACCATTTGCTTTAGCTCGTGTATATCTTCTGAAAGGTTGTCCTAGGAATACCTCAATTTTGTAAAGCAATTTTCAAAATGATAGGAATTCATCTGCATTTCTTTTGTATTGCTTAACTATTTGTGTTTTTATTTTAAAATGGAAGGATTATTGACCAAAACTATAATTGTTTCTAGAAACAACAAGCTCTACCTTCTTTTAGTTCTAAGGCATAGCTATACATATGGATTTATGGGAGACTGGCAATTTAAAATTGTCCAATCGTATTTTTTTTTTCCTGTCTGTGCCTTCAGCACCTTGCCTTTAATTTTCAGAAGTGGTATTACACATAACAAATGAACAAGGGGATAACAAATACTATTTCAGTCCAGACCCAATTTCACCAAATAATTTCACTCAAGAGCTGTAAGGACCCTTGAAACCTAAGAAATGCAGAGCTGCTCTGCATTCAGCTTCCTTTTTGTACTCACTTTCCTTCATCTAATTCTCAGTGATGAAATAAATACATTGGAAAACTCAAGAGTTAGAAAACTAGATATATTTCTCCCTTACTTCAAATTATAGCAACAAAAGTAAGCTAGAATTACTTATACAAGTCTTTAGGGCTGTATGTAATTATCCTCACATAAGTCAGAGTATGTCTAATATATATATTCATATACATATACATATACATGTACATATACATATATCTACATACATATATACATACACCTGTCATATATTTAAACATTTTTTTTCTGGAAAAAAGATGCACACTTCACAGTTTCATTTCCATTTCTTAATTATCAAACAATTTTAACCTAATAGTCTGTCCTTGCTTTTGAGCTCTTGTTGTCTATGGGAAAACGCAGCAGTGTATCTATGAGAGGATCTAACTTAATGTTAAATACAACCCCCCAACCTTTTTTAAAAAGACAAACAGACATAAAGAGTTGCCACTAGTAGTTTTCAGAGGCACGTTTAAAAAAGAAATACTGAAAAGATTTGAAATTTTTAAGATTAGAAGAGAAGGAAACACACACACATCTGCACACATACACACGAATCCAGCAAACAGGTCACCCATAAACGTAGGTGACTTTTCAAACCACTTCTACCGCTAAATCGTGGCCATCTAAATACATGTCATCCTGACTAATCAGTACAGTTTAATAATGCTAAAGGCACAGGGCCTCTTTAGAATTGGCAGGTATCTAGGATAGTAACCCTTATTTTAGGAGAAATCATGATGGCTTAAAATGATCCTACTATGGTGAGTTGAATAAGTTCTGATCACATGTCTCTTGTGGGAAAAACAAACCTATGTCTTCCTGAAGGTTTCTCTGGACTTTTGTGACACACAAGTGACATCCCAGTGAAGACTGGTCTACACACTCATACAGTGTATCCCCAAACTGAGAGCACAAAACTTCCTAAGTCATGATTTCCTTTCCAAGTTATAATCAGGGCACTTAGTCTTCCTTCTTGGGGACTCCTGGTGAACCATGCCTGGTGGGACCTGCAGTTCCTCCCCCCTTTTCCAGAAGTCTAATCACATCTAACAGAAGCTCACACACACAAAAACACCAAACTCAAAAAAATAAATAATGACTAGAGGACAGAGGGATTTTGCATCACCAAAATCAAGTTGAGGAGAGAAATTGATTTGTTTAAAGTGTGCATGAGAGGTAAGAATGTCATCAAAAAATTAAAAAGCCATTCCTTCACCTGTGGCATGAAAAAATGCTGAAAGCAAACCATTGTGTATGTGTGTGTGTGGTGTGGGGTATAGGAAGAAGGAGGAAGGAATCACTCTATAACCCCAAACAAACCTAGTACCCACTTTTCCTCCAAGATAAGCAGCTGTGGCGTGCCCTGAAAAGTGCTCTAAATCAAAGTGTATACCCATCCTGGGCAGGCTGGCATCTTCAAGGCCTCCCATTGACATCTGGAGTCCTCTCTGACAGGCCCTTCTGGCCTTAAAAGAAATGTCTGAGAAGTCAGCCCTCCCAGGGGCCTACTTCTACTCACACACTAGCATTCCCTCTCATCCCCCATTCTCACCGCCCTCTCCCCCCCAGCCCCACAGTCCCTTCAGGCTCAGTCCTTCAGATGGAGCTGGGCTTCCAAACCCATCCCAATGGAATTCTCAAATCACTAGCCTGGTAATCTTTAAAGGCTTCTTAGGAGCTGGACTCTTGACTTTTATCTCCCTTCCATCCTTCTTCCCTTTTTTGTAGCCTCACTCCACTCCATTTCTCTTCTGCCCCACCCCCCCTCCTTAATTTGAAGATCATTGACATGATAGGCTGTAATGAGTCCTTCAGAAACTGTTATGATCTACAGTGACAATCTCTGTTCCTAATTCACAGATTATTGACAAGCTCAATGGTGTCAAGTTGTACTTGTGGTTTCAACACCCTTCAGCAACCCACATAGGCCTGGGATTTACGATCCACAGAAAGGGAGCCTTGGCTTATCTGTTGGACTAAATGGTGGGGAGATGAGTACCTGTCTATACCTCAACTGTCCCTCAAGTCTGTCTGGTGCCTTGGCCTGGGACGCCACCCAGCTCTCCCAGAGCTCTGTCATTTCTGTGGTTTGCAGAGTCCCAGCCCCTGTCTGAATCTCACGCCCCAGGGGGGCCCACAGCAGGCAGGCAGCCTTTCCATCTTTGGGAGCTTGGGGACAGGGACAGTGAATGGCTGATTGTGGACCTCTGTCTTGGGGGGGCGGGAGGGATCAAGGCAACGAAGGGAAACCTTTACTATTTAAAAGGCAGGTCCCAGATGAAACTTAAATCATTGAGGGCTTAGACTGGAATCTCAGTCTTGATCAATTTCACTTTTGATCAATTGGTAGTCCAATAACTGGGTTTGGGTCAATAGGTAGCCCAAAGCTCCAAGTTCAGGTTCCTGCTTTTCAGATTGAGGCTGGGGTTTATTTATCAGAAAGAGGTCCCCTGGTTAGCAGAGAGGGGCTTGAAGGATTTGGCCCTGGACTCAGTGCGCCTTCCTAGGCTGGCCTGTGCTCTTGGAATGCCCTCTGAATCCCGCAAGACAGGCCATGTCCAAAAGCGGGGCGCTCCGCCAGCGGGCAGCGACTCAGGCCTGGACGCCGGGACTGGAGCCCCGAGTGGCCCGCCCCGCCCCTCCAGGGAGCTTCGCGGCTGCGGAGAATCGCGGCCCGCTGCCAGCCCTTGCGGCTGTGCTTTGCTTCGAAGGAACCAGCCACTCACTGTCCCCCTCCCCAAGCCCCCAAAGATGGAAAGGCTGCCTGCCTGCTGCGGGCCCGTGGGGCGTGAGATTCCGACAGGGGCTGGGCCTCCGCAAACCACAGAAATGACAGTGCGCTGGGAGAGCTGGGTGGCATCCCAGGCCTAGGCCACCCACTTGTTTTGTTCTCTTTCCTGAACCAGGGGTTGAGTTTGCTCCTTGGACCCGGGGAATTCGGGGACTCCCTGCCCTCGGCGCCCGCAGCAGCCTCTTGCTATTCCTCCCCCCCAGCCTTCTCCAGGGAGGTTGGACACCCCCACGTCTCCCCTGCATCCTTTCTTTTCAGGCTCCAGATCTCCCGGCCTCTGCTAGGACAAACGTGATAGCAATTGGGAACTGCAGGCACTGAACCTCTTCTGGGGGGTAGTGGCACCTCCAATTACCCCAGGTTTTGGCTTCCCCATTCTGCAGGCAGCCTCACCAAGGTGCCGCAGCTGCAGCGCATTCTACCACCTTGCGGGGTGGGCGCGGGTGCACAAAACCAGTCGCGACAGTAGAGCAGAGGGTCTTTTGGAAAAGCAAAAATGTGTGTGGGGAGGTGGTTGTGGTTGTGGTTGTGGTTGGGGGAAGGAGGGTGTCTAAAGCAGGGGATCCCACTTGCCCTTCATTTCGATAGAATTCCGGTTAAAGACGGATCAAAAGCCCGGGATTTATCTACTGTCACTGACTCATTTATTGAGAAACCTGAGCCGAGATTCGATCCCGCAATCCGATGCAGAAGGCTTCTCTCACCGCCCGCCCGTCTCTCACTGCAGGGCCCCGGAAATCAGAATCTCGGATCCCCCGATTTGGGGAAATGGGAGGAAGCAATGCGATATGAACATGATCCACTTGCAAGGCCACAATGTTCAATGTTTTTGAAAAGCCTTTCTGTTAGGAAATTTTAACTGGATTTCTTCAACAGGCAAACAAAAGTCCTAAACTTGGTTTATTTTTTTCCCTTAGTCTAAAAATTTAAAACTGTAAGTAAATCCCAGGAAATTGAATTCGTAAAATATCTGTGGAGGCTTTATGTTCATTTAGCACACGAATTGTTTTAATCTGATTTTAAAGAGCTAAACAAACACATATCGCCCAGCTTTAAATTCAGAGAACGGATATAATTTTTTATACTTAGTCTTTCTGAAATAACTCATAGCGTGTACTTGCCCTCACTTGTTGACTAAAGAGAAAGGTCAAAGCTGGCTCTTAAGCATACAGGTAATTTTTGGAAGCATGATACTACTTTTCTTTCTTCCACTAGGAAAATTTGGATCATGGACCAATTGGAAAATGTGGAATGTCAAAAGAAAAACACATTCTCTTCGACATGTCTTCCCTAAAATTATGTATCTGAGATCAAAGAAAAAAAAAAACAAAAAGGTGGCAGGCACCTGTTTTGTTATACAGTATCTGGAATTTAGCTGCTAGCTGGGAATGGAAAAGTTTGGTCAAATTTGATTTTTGGGGGATGGGTAATAAACATTTAAAGAGAGGACTGGCCTTTTCATTACACTCAGAGGGGAAAAAAATAAATACAAAGGAGCAAGTTATTTCATGCACTCAGGGACTCAGTTTTTAATACTTTAAGGATTTCCGAGGACATTGGAGTTGCTGCTGACAACGTGAAACCAGCGAACAGCTGCATCTTGCCAGTTTATTTTGGAAATGCGAGGAGAACGGGAAAGGAACTTTTGCTTGGTTCTTCACTGCCACGGAGGAAAATGAGTTTTGTTTTTCATTATGATTCCCTACCTGCTTCATGAATCCGGAAGCTTGAACAAGAGACCCAGACCCAAATGGGAAAGGGTGGGGGAATGAGAGCTGAGCAGGAGGGACTGGTAACTCTTTTTTTTTTTTTTTAATATAAAATTAAAAGTGTGTGATCTTCTTTTATTTATTTATTTTTACTGAACTAAAATGGTGTTTTCTATCAAGGCTATAAAAACTTCTTCCCTCGCTTCTCTTTTTTAATTTTGGAGGGGAATAAAGAGTTGGAGTTAACCCTACTGCAAGGTTGTCGCGATGGCCAGGACTGGCGCTGCGCAGCTCCTACTGTGTCCAACAGGGGGCGCTGGGCACGAACCTGCGCGGCTGCTCAGCGCCGCTTCTCATCTGAGCCGGGTTCCAACCCTGGAAGGCGAGAGCCGCTCGCGGGGTCGAGTAGAGAGCTTTAGTCTTCGTGGATAAAAAGAGATTAAAGGCTAAAAATTCTTCTTCTTCTTCTATTTTTTGGGGGGGGGGGCTTGTGTGTGCGCGCGTGTGTGTGGGGAGTATCAATTTTAACCAACTACGAAAATGTGGAGCTTTTTTTTTTATCCTTTGATGGGCTCAAAGAAACTCCTATCGGTTGAGGAATTGCACGATTTCTGAGCCAACACTGCGGTTCTAGTGTGGGGGAAATTATTTAATTAAAAATATATATATTTTTTCCATCTGTTCACATGATCTTTTTGAGAAACACTTAAAAAGCTGACACTGATTCCTTTGGCCTGTGAACCCTGCCCCAAGTTTCAAATACTTTGGCCATTTGAAAGATCTTCCTATTAATTTGAAAAGTGGGAAAATCCAAATATTGAGATCCCCACCCCCAAACAGTTACTCTTCTGCATTCTTTTTTTTTTTTTTATCCCTGCCTTTAAACAGGGTTTCTTTTTTTTTTTTTTTTTATATGACTGATACATTTCACACTGCTGATTCTGCAAAGCCAGGTATAAATGACAAGAACAGTTTTTTTTTTCTTAAAGCTGCTGTTGGACTACATAACACCCATGTATAAGATGAAATCTAAATAAAATTGTAATCCACCACCCCCTCCCCAACTTAAAAAAAAATCTTCACCTGTATTTAAATAGCGTGTCTTTAATTACAGCGGTCGGGGATGCATGAGGCTGAAATGAAATTAGCAGTCATTACCAGTCCTTTAACTCTGTGGTGCTTTTGATCAGCACTAAATTAGCTTTCCAGTCCTAACAAAGACTCTACAGCAAGCAGTGGGCTGTAAATAAGACAGCGCGACCTGCCCTCAACACCTTTTCTCTTGTCAATCATAGCTCTATCATTCAGCCCAAGATTAACCTTTATCTACTAAATTTTTTAAAAAAGGAACGAAAGAAAGAAGAAAAAGAAAAAAGAAAAAGGAGGCGGGAAGGAAAGCCCCTGACCAGCACATGTCGCAATAACAGGTTTCTAAGAGACCCCTTTAAATTGTATTATAATGAGCCGGTGTCAGAATCTGCAATTTCCAAATCATTCCTCTTCCTCCCCCCCAGCCCCCTCCCGTCACCCCTTAAATATATTGGAAGTCAGGAAGCAGTTCAGGTAGAAGAAGAAAAAGGAATTCCTTTCCCGTAAAGACTAATTGATCATGGGGCCACCCTTCCAGAAGTCAAGTTAATTTGCCATTGCCTCCTCTATTAGTTGAACGAGATTTTGGGGAGAGGAGAGGATGTTTGAGGGAGGACACACTGATCATTTAAAGGCATATACATAAGTCCCTGGGATGAAAACAATCAATTTGCTCCACGAATCGTCTGTACTTTATAAATCTGTAGAGAATAAAAAAAAAAAAAAGAAAGAAAAAGAAAAAACCAGCAGCAGCAACAACAACAAAAAACCCAGCTGCTTTGCCCAGCATCGAATTTTAAAAGTACAACGTTGGCACTAGCTGCCATCAGAGGGCGCCAGAGAGCAAGCCCCTACCACCTCTGCACTTAAATTCCCGCAAAACTCGCCTAAGCTTCCAGCTATGCCAGGCTCTCTGCAATTCCTTCTTCCAGGTGATAGCGCTCGCTTATTCTGCCCACTCAAATTTCTTCACCCCCACCCAGGTCAATGTTAATCTATCATAAAAAATGAGGTGCCATCAAGCCCCCTTCCTTCTCCCACCCCCCCAAATAGTAAGGTGCCAGGTGACATTGTAGTACTCCAATCCAACCTCAGGTACCTTTTTGACTTTCTACTTTTGGTCTGGAGCAAGCTCTTTGTAGGGGTAAAATGCTTGAATGAAAAAAAAAAATCTTTTAAAAGCATGAGACCCTGAATCTCTCATTTCTGTGTTTATTTCTGGGGTCTCCCAGCTTTTTAAAATTTCTTTCATAGGTATTTCCTCTCTCCCAAGACCCCTAGCAAGGGGACTGATTATGTTTAGCACTAAAACTGTTTAGAAGAGAAGAAAATGTCACTTCATTTTTGCATTTGTTAAAGAAATCAAAATTAGCATTTAATTCCAAAAGTTAACGCTATAAGACTTAAATCTGCCTGTGTTAAATGACTGCCACCATGGTGTTTCCAGATCTTTTAAAGGTCAAAAGAAAAAAAAAAATAGAATGAGAGGAAAAGAAAGTGAGTTGGGGGGGGGGGAGGGTTGGCGGAGAGGAGTGAGCTAGCAGTGAATGTCAAAGTTGGTTTGCAAGCTACTTACATGTCCATGCCAGATCAGGGTGTTGTCTTGTAGCAGTTTGATTGGCAGGTAAAAAAACGAAAGAACGTGAGGGCTCCCTGAGCCTCTTGTCAGCCCAAGCTCGATCACTTCTCACCGGACAGGACGAGTTGAAGGAGCTTGCAATTCCCCTCTCATCCTCCATCCAAGGCACTGCGAATCCATTTCGGCTTTTCTTCGCCCCAGTTTCTCCATCAGCCTCCAGCCTTCACCCGCATCGCCTTCCACCAGCCTCCAAGACCTAGCCTAGCTTTGCCACTGCAATCCCCTGCAACAAGAAAAATCGTTTATGGCTTAAAACCCCAAATGGCTGATTTTTAAAAAGAGAGAGAGGGAGAGGGAGAGAGAGGAGAGAGAGGGTGAGGGGGAGAGAGAGGGGGAGCGAGAAGAATGCACCCAGAGAACAACAAAAAAGTCAGTTATCCTAACACTGCTCTATCCCCCCACCGTACAGAAGAAGAATAAAAAAAAAAGCTTTATGTTTTTTCAGTGGGTATTCAAAGATAATTTGATGCCATTGTTTCTGCTACAGATGGTTCTTTTAAATACAATAACACGGCTCTTTGTGCAGGCTCCCCACAATAAAAATCGAAAGCGTTCCCCTGAATAACCATTTTGTTCTCTCTTGTATGGGGCCAACAAAAGATGCCGTGAGGTAATGGGTTCTGTTTATTGAAGCCATAGAATAGAGGTTTGATAAAGATTTTCTTTTCTTTCTTTTTTTTTTTTTTTTAAAGAAGACCTTGCAAGGTCGGGCTGATCTCTTCATATTTTTGTATTAAAATATTTGTCCAATAGATTATTCCTTGGTGCAGCTGCAGGTTTCCTCAATTCTTAATCAGCCCAAACATCTGTCTCTTGGAGGAGGCTTTTGAAAAAAAAAATCAATTGTATCAATGGTGCAGTAACCTTATCAAATCCTGAGTTTGTAGGCTTAGTAGAAGCGAAAGCAATGAAGTTTCAGTTCTATTTTGGGGGTGAGGCAGCAGATTGGGAGAGAGAAAATACAACCACACCAGACAGAGCACTGAAAAAAGGGGGGCTGTCTCCATCCCACTCACCCCCACCTCATCTTCATCCCCCTGGCCATGCAACAACTGTATGACCAGACCCACAGATCATGGAGGAGGTTTTGTTTGATCTCTGCAATCTCTGCTCCAAGTATACATGTGCATCAGGGGCTAGGCATGCTTTCTTACCAAGCTTGCCTGCTCCTCTGCTTGGGTATCCACTCCCTGAAACTCCAGGTGGGAGTTCAGGGGTAAGAGTACAGGAAACTAAAGAAAGATTAGCCTTTAGGTTCTAAAGGATCCTATTCTGGGAATTCCCTTCCCTCCCTCCACCTTTTTTCCTTCAGGCCACACCCAGCTGCATTCAGGGCTTACTACTTCCTGGGTTTGTTTGTACTCAGGAATCACTCCTGGTGGTACTTGGAGGACCATAGGAAATGCCAGGGATGGAACCCAGGTTGGCAGCATGCAAAGGAAATGCTCTATTTGCTGTACTATAGCTCTCCAACCCCTTGATTGGTTCACTTGCCATTGGCTAGCTTTGACTCAGTAATTGCTCCTGTCAGGGCAAGAGCAATTGGCCCTTGAGCCAGTCAGCTTCTTCCTCATTCCAGGGGAGGTATCTGCTTGCTTTTACTAGGGGGCACCTAGAAACGGCATGGTGTTGGTGTTGTTGTTGGTGGTGGTGGTGGAAAAGTCAACACTGAAGAGACTGTACCCTTTAGGCAAAGAGATCTGCAAGAAAAATGGGTAAGATAAAGGAGATGTGCCCCCTTTTGTGTTGGGGCCATAACCGGTTCATGGCTTTCTCCTGGCTCTGTGCTCAGGGGTCACTCGTGGTAGTTCTAAAGGTTGTATGGATTGCTGGGGATCCAATCTACATCAGCCAGGCTCCATCTTTACTGTGCTACTATATCTCCGGCCCTGAAGTGTGTGTTCCTTTCTATTGGAATGAACACCAGAGCTCACCAGTCTCAACAATAGTTTAAGCCTCAGAGTGACAGTAAGCCACTTTCATGATTTCTGCTCTCTGTGGCCAGAGAATAATTTGGGAAAAGAGAGAGCTTTAGCCATAGTAATAAGTTTTTACTGGGTCCCCTGCTATATTTCTTTTCTTCCCATGACCTATGTAGAAGAAAAGAAAGATAAATGCTCAAATGAATCCCTGGAAAAGCAGATCTGAGCTTCAACTTTCTCTTTTGGTGACAATCAGGGCTCTTGGTTTATAAGTCATCGAAAAAAGAGTTCTGGGGGGTTATTACACACCAGTTAGAACCTGTCCTGGAAAATGTGGAAAGCCAACATTACCAACCAAACAGAATATTTTTATATGGCTGTTTTGTCAGACAAGTTCTATTTTAGGGTGAATAACTGAATATCAGTCCCACAAAGGAATGACAGTCAGCCCAATATTAAAATGCTCCCTCAATTTCAATCCTCTCAAGATCAAGGAGGAATAAAAAGGCTCCTATGCCAGTGTGAATGTGCCAGGAAAGGGCAGAATAGGAGGTGAAGGTCAAGAATGACTTCATAACAGATCAATCTAATAAGCCTGTGCAAGGGTGACACTGGGCCTTGTAAGAAAGATGGGTAGCATCCTATAGAATTGAAAAGTAACAGTAGAAACATTTCTCCCACCTAAGCTTGAGTGAGAGATGGCAGGGGTGAACTGTTTAATCCAGGGCATCCTCAATTTGCAGTACAAAAGCAATCCACTGTAATAATGCAGCCACAACTTCTTGCTTCCCTTGTTCATAACATTTTCAGAACATTACAACTCATGAAGGATGCCATCTCCCATTCCCCCATGGGAGAAAAGCTCTCTTTCTTTTCATTTAAAACTGAAAGAGGACTCTCATCTGTGAGCCTAGTTCTACTGAGGCCACAGGAATTTGAGGCTCCAATCTAAGTTTGTCAGAAAGGAAGGCATGGGTTAAGAATCTAGGTAACTATGGATCGCCCCCTACCACTTAACCAGTCTAGGAAAGTTTGAAATCTCTCTGTTGGCTTCCTGAAAGAACAGGAAGACAGTCTTACAGACAAGACACCCAAAGTTGTCTCAAAACTGGAATGCAGTGACATCCTAATGTGTCAGGAGAAGATGTCAGTCTTTGAAAAACGTTGTCATGGTGACACAGTGATTTTTGGTTAGTGATGAAATCAAGAGCAAGTTCTGAACTGGAAAAGTGCTTACAGGAAGAAACCTGTTTGTATCCAGAAACTGAGCTGACTGGTCAGCTTCTATTTTTTGTTGCAGGAGAAAGCCATGTCAGAAAGAATTCTAGGTCATAGACTCTGCTTTCTAACAGAGTGGGGGCAGGATGGGACTCTGAGAAGGATTTAAGGGCATTTGTAGAGGCTCTGAATTGGAAGCTTCACTATTCAGACATGGTTTGAGGTCAAGGCTGAGTTTGCAAATTCCACAAACTGCAAGCTGTCCTGGGGGAGATTGTGTGTGTGTGTGTGTGTGTGTGTGTGTGTGTGTGTGTGTGTGTGTGTGTGTGTGTGTGTGTGACTTCTCCTTACTCATAGGCGGTAAGCAGTGAGCCAATGGTTTTCAGCACTCTTCTCACCATTCAGGTGGAAAAAAGGAGGGAAGAAAGGAGGAAGAGGAAGAAAGGAAGGCGACATGAAGGAAGGATGAATAGAAAGGAAGAAAGGACGGAGGAAGGAAAGAAGGAAGGAATAGTTAAAAAGAAAGGGTGGGAAACTGAACGGACTAATGGTAGTGGTAGTAGATACCAAGAGGAGCACAAGCTCTTGGTTTCAACCCATTTTTAAACTGAGGAGAGCAGCTTATAAGCAAATACGCAGGATCGGGGTCTGTATGTGCTACCGAGCCAATGACTATGCCTATCACGACTTTCCCAGAGATGACACAGTGCCAGGCTCTAGCCATCAGCTGCTGGGAAAGCTGTTGCTTTTTCTCTCTCCAAGCAATCAATCATCCACTAATTGGCACCTCGACTCTTTCCACCCACGTGGAAAAAAAGTCGCGCGCCGACAGTGCACTCGTGGCCAGGCAGTGGGTTCTGCAATCTGCAACTCGCGTGTTCAGGCTCTAGGAACCCGGGGGTGGCCTGGGGCACTCGAGAGCAGGGCTGGGGGTGGGGAGGAGAGAGATCATCTCCTCTGATCATCTCCTCCACCCCCATTCTACCAGCCCGGGAAGTGGGGCTCCCGAGGGGGCGCTAAGGTTTCAGGACGGGGTGGGGTGGGTTGTTTGCCACTCCTGCTAAGGGTCGGTCGCAACTGCCTGAGCTGCAACATCTCCGCGGGCCTGTGACCCCCTGGTTCCCATGCGCTCGCCTGGGACGTTGCTTTTATTCACGTGGACGGATCGCGCCTCCTCTCCCCCGCGCCCCACTGGGGGCGCACTTGAAAAGAGTGGGGAAGAGCGACCAGACAGCAGGCGGACACCCCCTGGGAAGGACGCGCTTTTAAGTCCAGCTCTGGCCTCCCAGGTCTCATACTCGAGGCCGGGCGCGCGTGCGCGCGTGCGCGGACAGGAAAACGCATTGTCAGTTTTGCAGCCTTCTCCGATCTGACAGCTGTCCCCGACGGGGACACCCAGCTCCGATTTCACTCCCCTATTTTGGCAGCGGTGCCCAAGAAGGCCGGATGGGCTCCTCCAGAGCCCAGATGATTTGTACCCCGTCATCCCATTGGACCTGGGCCCTCGCGCACCACTAGGATCCCCGCGCTCAGGGTGCGAGGTGGGGTGGGTAGGGGGAATGTTGCAGGACTGTGGGAGAACAGCACCCGCAGGGCTCGGGGGAAGGGAATGATTAGGGGGCTTCTGCGCAATTCCAGGGAGCTTCTCCCCAATTCTTGCTTTCCAGAGGCCGAGCAGGCGGGGATGGAGCGCTGGTTCCCTGAGCGCACAGTTGCAACTGGCTCTCTGCAGTGCGTTGCTCCAGAAGCGACCTCGCGTGAGCCCTGTGTGAGGGTCACGGTCACCCCGAGGGGTCAACAAGGGAAAGTTGGGAACCCAGAGTAGAGAGGAGACACGTCGCGAGGTGACTCAGGTAGAGTGGGGAAGGCGACACACTAGGGCAGCTTCCAGATTTCTAGATGAACAAATTGCCAGCATATGAGGACATATGTCTGGAAATGCAGGCTCTCTCAATCTGGGTTTTATCCTCTGGCTACAACAGAGAAGGGCTCGTTCTTCTAAGCCAAGAGAAAAAGTTGGAAAAGGTTGCTGGAAGATATCTAGGAAGCATCCAATCCCTTTTCTGTTTTCTTACTCTATACAAAAGGAAATTGTGTACACATCCACACGTGCTCTGTGATTTTAGCAGTATTCATTTATGCATATTAAACATTTCAAACAAACTTTTTTGGTGCCCCTTTTATTAAATTAAAAATATATGTGTTTTTTTGTCAATACTTCAGAGTTTGAATACATGTGAATGCTTCTAGACTCTCAACCTCTGAAACCAAGGTGGGGGGGGGATTTTAGGTGGTTGGGACCATGGAATATCTGTTTTGTGTCCTGGCATGCCCCCATCAGTAAATACCTGGACCAAGAAATAGCTCTTACATCAGTTAACCTGTATTTTGTTTCTTGTTTGCAAGCCACACCCAGTGAGGCTCAAAATTAAGTCTCCTCTCAGTGCTTAGAAAGTTGCTTTTAGGGGCCGGAGAGATAGCATGGAGGTAAGATGTTTGCCTTTCATGCAGAAGGTCATCGGTTCGAATCCCGGCGTCCCATATGGTCCCCAGTGCCTGCCAGGAGTAACCCCTGAGCACTGCCAAACCGCAAAGAAAAAAAAGAAAGTTGCTTTTAGTGGTGTTTGGGGACCTTGCACTTGTTTTGTTTCATTTATTTGTTTTGGTTTTGATGCCAGACTGAGCAGTGCTTACACCTGGCCGTTTGCTCAGGGGTTACTCCTGGTGGGGCTCTGAGGACCCTATGGAGTACTGAAGATCTAACTCCATCAGTAGTGGGCAAGGTCTCACACATGCATTTTGGTGAAAATATTACTGTTTGTTAAATTTTGAGAATAATTCAAACTTAGGACATTTTCTAGATCTTCACCTTATTGTAATTCTCAATTGGGTTGGGATGAGTGGATTTTATTTACAAAGTTCATTTAGTGCACCCCCATAAACACCTGTGGAATTTAGCTCAGAAGCTGTGCACATATGGGTTTGGAAAAGCATCTCAAAGTGTCAGAGGAACTCTTTGAGAGGCCAGGGATAGACAGCTGGTTTGGGTAGTTCTGCGACATTCCTTTTTTTCCCCCACACATCTGCAGTGCTCAGGCCTTAGTCCTGGCTCTATGCTCAGGGATCACTCCTGGTGGTGCTTTCGAATTCATATGGAATGCTCAGGATCAAACCTGGGTCTGTAATGTGCAAGGCTAGCACCTTACTCTCTATATTATAATTCTATCCTTCTGTTCTGCTACATTCTTAAAGAGGATACATGTTGTAGGAGATGTGGGAGAAAAAGGAGCATGCCATTTGAAGTTTTGACTGTGGAAAGAAGTTAATAATCCAAGAAAACTGAGTCTAGGCAGAATTTCTAATTACAACAGAAATTCAATTCTTTTTTTTTTTTTTTTTTGGTTTTTGGGCCACACCCTGTGATGCTCAGGGGTTACTCCTGGCTATGCGCTCAGAAGTTGCTCCTGGCTTCTTGGGGGACCATATGGGACGCCGGGGGATCGAACCTCGGTCCGTCCTAGGCTAGCGCAGGCAAGGCAGGCACCTTACCTCCAGCTCCACCGCCCGGCCCCCAGAAATTCAATTCTTTCTCTTAATACTTTCACTTCACTTTTGAGGAAATAACAATGTATATTTTAGTGTGTAATTATATAATACATTGTACAAATATAAAATTATTTATATGTAAATATATTTTAATATAAACAAATTCATTCACACTAATTATTTATAAATTTATTTATACATCTAAAGACAACAAATATTTATATAAACATGTTTATATATAAATATTTTTGTTTTGTTTTGTTTTTTGGGCCACACCCAGCGATGCTCAGGGGTTACTCCTGGCTGTCTGCTCAGAAATAGCTCCTGGCAGGCACGGGGGACCATATGGGACGCCGGGATTCAAACTAACCACCTTTGGTGCTGGATCGGCTGTTTGCAAGGCAAACGCTGCTGTACTATCTCTCCAGCCCCATATAAATATGTTTTTATATATCTTTGCTGAGGATAAGAGGAGGAGCTAATTTTAGTGAATTATTTAAATGAGTATTATATACCAGACACTTCTCTTATTTAATTCTCATAATAACCTTACAAAATGAAATTATTATACCCCATTTAAAAGATAACAATAGGGCTGGAGCAATGGAAAAGTGGATAGGGCACTTTCCTTGCATGTTCAATCTGTGATACCCATATGGTACCTCAAGTACCTCCAGGAGTGATCTATGAACACAGAGCCAGGAATAAGCCCTGAGCACCACTGTGTGTGGTCCCAAAACAAAACAGAACAAAAAACACAAACACCCTAAGAACAGCCCTCCCCACCAAAGAAATCCCAAAGCCACAAAAACAACAGGGTAAAAAAAGATGCAGCAGGACTGAGAGAGATAGTACAGCAGGCAGGGCTTTTGCCTTGCATGCAACTGACCCCAGCACCTTCTGTGATCCAGGAGCCAGAAGTTATCCCTGAGCACAGAACCAGGAATAAACCCCAAGCAGCATGTGGTATGGCCATAAAATAACAAAACAAAACAAAAGAAAACCTAAAAAGACCTAGTTTGGTTAAATATGTATAGTTCCACAGTTGGGGCTAGTTGATTTGGGTTTTAATTCTATCTGTGTAGTTTTCAAGCTCAGCCTTGTAGACAGAGTCCAAGTGGACTCAAGCAAATAACATTGGTTAGTGCCTGTTAAAATCATAGAAGGAAGTAGATGGGGGTTATTGGTGGTGGGAATGTTGCACGGGGGAAGGGGGTCAGTGTTCATTTTTATAACTGAAGCCCAACTACAAACATGTTTATAATCATGGTGCTTAAGTAAAGGTATTAATTAAAAAATTAAATTAGAGAAGGAAATTTTTTTTTTTTTTTTTGGTTTTTGGGCCACACCCAGTAACGCTCAGGGGTTACTCCTGGCTATGTGCTCAGAAGTTGCTCCTTGCTTGGGGGACCATATGGGACACCGGGGGATCGAACCGCGGTCCGTCCAAGGCTAGTGCAGGCAAAGCAGGCACCTTACCTTTAGCGCCACCGCCCGGCCCCAGAGAAGGAAATTTTAAGTAGTGAGTGGTCTTGTCCTTTCCTTCTCTAGTTTCTCTGCTAGAGCCTTGATTTTTGGTTCTCCTTAGGCTACAGAGAGGTTCAGTTGAGGAGAATATATAAAACTATGCCTTTTTCCTGTGACTTTTTCTCTTATCATACCCAGGTAAGCCAATATATATATATATATATATTTTTTTTTTTTTTTTTTTTTTGGTTTTTGGGTCACACCCGGCGATGCTCAGGGGTTATTCCTGGCTGTCCGCTCAGAACTAGCTCCTGGAGGCACGGGGGACCATATGGGATATCGGGATTCGAACCAACCACCTTTGGTCCTGGATCAGCCGCTTGCAAGGGAAACGCCGCTGCGCTATCTCTCCGGGCCCAGCCAAAATATATTTTAAACACAGTTTGCAACTGGCAAGATGTTGAAGATGATCCAGGCTGGCTCAATCCAGGGAATGATTTTATGAGGACAGACTCACATGGGTCAAAATGTCATGTGATACTTTGTTATCACACTTAATACTCCTGCTTCATAATCCAAAAAGATGGGAGGGAAATTCGGTAATAACAGAACATATGACTGCTAATTAACCTCATTAACAACTGCAAACCACAGAACATTTATATTTTTATTTTCTCAGAAAGGCAATTATGGTGTTTTTTTGCTTTCTATTAACTACCTTTCCCCACCAGATAATCACCTATATCAAAACTACCCTTTAAAAGGTCAGTAGAAATTATTTTAAGACATTCGAATATAAAAAAAGGATTGTTATTTTAATGGGCACTGTGGATAGTTTAATTTGTATCTTGTATTAAATTAAACATATGGTGAACAGGGTATAATAGATTTTCTATAATTTAGCTGCCAATGTGGCAACAGCAGCCAGTTACTCTCACCAGCAGACTTGTCAGTGGTTTGTTTACTAGCTTATTTGAATGAAAATAAAGCTTCGCTTCTGCTGACTGCACATCATTATCTATGAGACCATAATCCTGCTAGCAAATCCTATATCTTCCAGAACTGGCTCTTTTGTTTGGGATTACTGAGAGCTTAGCCTATAACAAAGAGGAATAAGGCATCCCTCTCATCCTCATAATTAAGTGTGGGGACTAATTTAGAAACAAACCCAGAAAGATGTACTATTTGGAGTTATATTTCTAGACAGAATGGAGGAGAAACAGGATAGGCCAAACACCTGATTGTTAACAGAATGTTTAAACTATTAAGCAAGTGTACTACAGGAATTCCGCTTGTTAAAATTAAGAGCAACAGCAAATAAGGCATTGATGGCCTTTGCACAGGGCAGTAATTCTGTATGAAGGATCTGAAGGTATGTTTGCGAACAGGAAGTCTTAGCGTGTCATGCTGGAAAAGATGCATGTCAAACCTTGTGAATACCATTTATTTTATTCTCCTATTATCCAAACATGCTGCACAATTAATAGAAATGGTCATATGCAGTTATTAAAATGCTGACTAAAAATCTTGAAATGGTTTGATTCATTCAATATATATACTCAATTATGTATATATATTGAGTGAATCAAAGCAATTCTATATAAATCTCATTGGATAGTATGCATGTTTGACTCACAAGGTACATGCAGTTTAGCCTGGAGAAAAGTCCTCCAACTGAAAACTGACCTTTGTGAATTCTAGCAGTCCACTTCTATTGGCGATTAAAGAAACACTATTGCAACTAGGACCTGTTTTAAAAGGGTTCTTACATGCCCAATCCACATACAAATAGATGCATGTTTGCTTAAGAAGAGGGAAGATACAAGAGTTGATTTATCAATGTCTTTAACAGTAATTGTCACAGATGGGGATTCTGAGGACCTCTGTGAAACCAAACCAGACCCTGGTGAATTTTAAAGCAGGTCCTTAGACTTTAAAAACATTTAGGCAAAGTGACAGTTCAGAACATCTGTTAGCCTTCTGTCTGAGTGTAAACTAGATGTCATGGAGTGCACAGCTGTAGGCATTTTAGGCTTTTTTTTGCCAACATCTGTCACAGCAGTACAATAATATAGGTAATTATCAACACCTTATATAAACTGTTTGCTATTTTAATTTTTAGAAAGAGTAAAATTAGTGTTACAGTCTTTGGCAAAAATAATTGAGATGAATATAATCATTTGTCTCTTAAAAGATGAATAAACGATTTGATCATTCCTTGAAGAGCATATATTTTAAATATTTCAGACAGCCAATATTGAGTATTAAACAATTTTGTAAAGCAAAAATTTTAAGTTTTTTTTTTTAAGAAAATAAAGGCAAAAGGAAATGGAGAGAAAATGGAGAAAGAAGCCAATCATTTGCTTTTCAGAGCAACCAACACATTCTGTCATAAAGTCTTTTAATACCATACAATTATAGCATCAATAGATTTAATATTAATAAAGGTTAGGTATTCATTTAAAAACTCATTACAATCTATAGTGATACATTAGAATTATTTGGGGGGCAGGGCTTGAACCTAGGATCTCACCTCCAGCTCTAATAAAAATAAATTATAAAAAATTGTATTCCTCACTGTTCTCTTTTTCTTTCAGTTCAAAATTTTGCAGAGAAATGTCATCTAACACTCTCATTCACATACTTCCCATGCTATAAAGTTGTTTTGAAAAGGGTTTATATATCATATGAATGCAAAGACCCTTCATTCTTTTAATGCTACTTGGATATAGATCTTCTCCTGTGCTCACCCTAAGATGCTGGGCATTATTGCCTCATATCTGATTCCCTTGACCTATACTATAGTTGTTTGTCAGTCTAAGCAAGAAGACTATATTCCACAGCACCTGTTCTGGGGAAAATGCCAGTCAATAATGTCTTATTGAAAGACCAGGCCAAGCTAGAGAAAATAAAGGAATTGAGCTGCAGTAGGATTTCATCATCTAAACATGCAATGTAATCTTAACCAATTCATTACACAGTCCTTTTGTTTCCATTACAAAAGGGATGTTACCTTTGTCAGAGGTTGTAATTCCAGTATGTTCATGCAAAGACAAGGGAGAAATTGAAAAAGTGCTATCAATTCTACCCACAGCCAGAAAGATCTGTAGGGTCAGAAGGTCATTATCACTGTCCCATGTACAGTTCAGGCTATACCACTGATAGCTAAAGTTTCCACAATGCAACTGAATGGCATTAAAAAGGAGACTCACAGAAAATACTAAATAAGAAAGAAAAGGCGTAGGAAATCATAGTCTTTCTTGAATACATTTGATTTAACATATGCAAGGTGGAATCAAAAGAAATGAATATTTAGACACATTTATGGATGTTTTAAAATAATCCTATCCCATAGAGGAGGAAAATTTTATTAATGGGAGGCCACCATGGCAATAAGAAAAGGAATCTCAAATTTCAATGTTCTTAATATAATATCTAATATAATACAGTCTAGATAATGATATAAAAAGCAGACAACATGACTCAAAAAAAAAGATAAAAACTGAAAGATGATTAAATAAAGAAAAAGTTGACATATGGACAGAGAATAAGACTGTGTGTGTATGAGAGAGAGAGAGAGAGAGAGAGAGAGAATGAAAAAGAATCAAAGAAGATATTAAAAACGAAATTGAATGTTATGGACTGAATAAAAATTTAAACTTTCTGAGTACTGGTACTTCCTGAAGATAGTGATCAGTCATAAAAAAATGAGTTTTAAGAGCCAAAGATAGAGTACAATATGCAGGGTGATTGCATTGTACATACAGAGTACCTGATTCAACTCCCAGCATAACATATAATTCCCTGAATCCTTTCAGGCATCCCTGTACACAAAACTAGGAATAATTCCTAAACACCTGTGGGTCCCCAAAACTGAAAATAAAGAATACAAAAGAATGAAATAAATCCTGGGGAAAGGGATAGGACATTTAGCTGACCCAGGTTTGATCTCCAGCACATCATATGGCTACTTAAGCCTACCAGGAGTGATCCCTGTGTAGAGTGTATCCCCTACGTAAAGCTGGGGTGGGACCCAACCCCCACACCTACACACAAAGAAAAATATGATTAACACAGCAGCACAACAGTATCATTTTGGTCAGTTAAAGTAAGTTAATTTGGTACTTTTTAATGCCATATTTCTTGTTTGTCTGTTTCTTTTGGCCACACTCAGCAGTGCATAGGACTTATTCCAGGATCCGTGCTCAGGAGTCATATTTGGTCAGCTCAGGAGACCATATGTGGTGACCTGGATTGAATCTGGGTTGACCATGTGCAAAGCAAGCACCCTGACTTCTGTACTCTGGTCCCTATGACAGTATACATTAAAGGCAGATAAAAAATTATGGACTGAAATAATATTCAAAACAGTAGTGGCTTTATAAGGGAATATCTACTATTCTAGACTTTATATTATAAAGACATACTTTTTTTTAAAATAAATATCCCTTTCGAATTACTTGACTATTTTTTTCTTGTTAGGAATAATAGTTTGTTAGGGTCCATTTTACATGTGGGAAAATTATTTGCTAGAGGTCAGAGCTAATTAGAACAACTCTCTGAAGCCACTCTTGCTATCAGCACGTTCATGTCTTTTGTGCTCTCTCATCTCCCTACCCTCATCTTCCTTCCTGGATTAAGTAACATAATACTGGGCCTAGAGAGAATAGTTTTGGGACTAAAGTGCTTGTATTGCATGTGACTTACCCCAATTGGAATCTCCTGCGTGACTTAAAGTCCCTGAACACAGCTGCCAGGGATCACTTTTGAGCAATGAACCAGGAATAGCTCCTGAGCACTCCTGGGTGATTTACCCACATGCCCTCCCCAAACCTTCAAAACCTGAAACAGACAATTCATTAATGGACTCATTATCTTGTAGGAGGAGATGGCTCAAGGAGTTGGAACACAAGGTTTTTATTTTGTTTTTGTTTTTATTTTAGTTTTTCGGGTCACACCCAGTGGCACTCAGGGGTTATTCTGGGCTCTGCGCTCAGAAATTGCTCCTGGCAGGCAAGGGGGACCATATGGGATACAGGGAATCGAACCAGAGTCTGACTGGGGTTGCCCGCATGCAAGGTAAATGCCCCCACTGCTTAGACTCTGGAACACATATTTTACATTTGGAACTCCTGATCCCTAGTACCATATGGTTCCTTAAACACCTCCCGGAGTGACCCTTAAGCATTATAGTTGGGGTAGTACCTGAACAACCACTAGGTTGACCCCCAATAAGAATAATATATGTATATAATGTATGTATATATGTATATAACGACCCTTTGATCTTATGGGGGGGGGTCAGAAAAGTCTCCATGGCAAAAGTAAGGCTGAGAGTTTGACTCCTGAATGGGTTCAATGTGATCCCAACAGCTTAGCCGTCTGAAATCTCTGGCTTTACAACAAAGTGTTTACTTTCCAGTATGCTAGAACTAGTTATGTATGATCCACACAAATAAAAAGTGCAACCTACTGGGGGAATGTGTGCAAAGAATACCATGAAGAATGTTCCTGGGATGTGTGAGCACCACACCAGATGTTCAATCTATGGTGAGTATCACAATCAAATTGAGAGTGACTTCTGTCCATTTAGATAACCAAAACAGGAAGGGGAAAATTCTATGTGTAGTAGATATATTTTTAAGTTTTTTATGTTTCATGTTATTGCTCTTTGAAATGGAACTTCACTGAAGGACAAAAATACTCTAAATGGTCACACTACAAGTGGTAGGATTTTGGGCCAGTATAGAAAGTCTGAGGAGATATTTTTGGATTTGGGAGATTTTTTTTTTTTTTTTTAGCGCTAAGCCAAACAACTATAAGGTCAATGTTCCTGCAAGTAGCTCATCTCTTATGGTCTAATCATAAGATCTTCATATTTAGAAAGAGAAATTGGAAGCATAGGATTTTTGGGACGTACAGTGATTCTTAAGAGAAAGAGAATATTCCAGATGGAATTCAATCAGCAGTTCTAGTTCCCCTTTTGACTGTTGATAATTAAGGGTATTTATTTGTCCTCCCTGGAGTGTGTCTAGAAAAAAAAAAAAGACCTCAATATCTTGAGAGTTTTTGATCCCATTCCATATATATACCTCATTATAGAGTTTAGCTGAAAGAGTTTGGTTATGTAGAACATATTCACCAGCACAAAGAAACATCAAGTTAATTTTACTATTGATCCACTCAGCCATTATTATTCTTACAGATAATGCAAGGATCTCTACCAAAGAATGCTGGAACATTCTGCTAACCAAGGGATCATAACAATTCCTTTTTAACTGTGGTATAATCATAACAGTTTTTTTAAACTACTATAAGCCAAAAAAGATTTGGAAGAACTGTTCTATGTGGATTTTAGCCTTGGATGCCCCAAATGAAATGATTAGAATTCGATAAGGTAGTTTATTAAAATTCATAATTTCACAGAGTCCATTTCTTTCTTTCTCCTAGTCTGTTATGATCTTTATCATACTGTGGTATTTATGCAGTCAAGTCTACTAAAAATTCTCTATTGCTATCACATAGAGACATTCAGACAAGCACATACATATACCATGCTTGCTCCTTCAGCAGAAGGCTGAATCATAGTCTCTACAGTGGAATCCACTAATTCTTTTTTGAGGGGGCCACACCCGGTGATGTTCAGGGGTTACTCCTGGATATGTGCTCATAAATCGCCCTTGGCTTGGGGAACCATATGGAACACGGGGGAGGGGATTGAACCAGGTCTGTCCTAGGTTAGTGCTTGCAAGGCAAATGTCCTACCACCTGCGCCACCCACCGTTCCAGCCTCAGAATCCACTGATTCTTATAAAAGGTGGCAGCTAGAGTAAATTTTTTCCCAATATGCAACTTCCATCTTACAAGGCCACTGCCAATATGTAGTATTTATTATCTGTCTCAATGTCAGATATTGCTTCTTTTCTAAAGAAGGCTAGATTTTCTAGGCTTGGACAGCAAGATTCTTGTCTCTTGTAACTCAGCTTGTACTGAAGAGGCCAGAAAAATCAGACCACAGCCCAGACAGGAAAAATCATGCTCCACAGAAAATGTAGAACTGACTTCCATCTCGCACCTGCAGTCTCTGCTGTCAGCTGTTCAATTCTAAGTTCTGTGGCTTTTCTCTATTGCTGCCTGTTGGCTGGCTAATTCATTAACTCCTTAATATCTGAGGCAAAGGCTGTATAGGCAAATGGTTGCAAGATCAAGAAACAACCCCAGAATGAAAGGGTGATTGAACAGCCCGACTGAAATTTGTGTTTCCTTCATGAAATGGTTGCTGAGAGTCATTGCACAGCTGCACACAGCCCAAAGTGGCTGCTTAAAATCTAGCCTTGACTTCCTAGCCTAGCTTCCATTCATTCCACCTTCAGCAGTCAGCTAAGCCATTCAGTGTCCCATCCTCATTTCATGTTGCAGGCAAAAAGCCAACAAAAATATGATCACATTTAAAAGCCTTTTAAATAGTGAGCACCTCCCTCCTTTCCCAATTGTTCCCTGCTTTTTCATAGTCCTAGTTAATAGGTTTTTAAAGCAGTTCCCCCAACTCTTTTCCTGCCACATACTGTCTTTCCTGGCATCCATGCGGCAAAAGGCTGTTCTTCAAGAGGCTTTTAAATCCATTGTACCTCTTTGTTCCTTTCAACTGCCAACTCTTCAGGTACAGGCTATGCTTCATGCTTAGCATATTTTGCATGTTCCAAGTCATTCGCTGCAACTACAGCAAAAGTGAGACGAAAGATAAAAAGTAATGACTTTAATCATTTTAAGTGATGCTTGGGGCCATGTCTGCAGTTCTCTTTCCAACTCAGATAAGCCAATACAAGTATTTTGGAAGTGAACAGTATATTTCTTTTTTAATGTGGAAGTCTCCGTGGCCATCCTGGCTACATAAGGCAGTGCCAGGGAAGCCAGGACTATACCAGAATTAAACTCCAGGCCTGGTATATACCAAGGGCTGTGTTGTAGTCCTTGGAGTTTTCGCACTAGCCTCCAAGAGGTAAATAATTTTTTTTTGTTGTTTGTTCATTTTGTTTGTTTGCTTGTTTTGGTGGTTTTTCAGCCACACCCGGTGACACTCAGGGGTTACTCCTGACTATGGGCTCAGAAATCGCTTCTGGCGTGGGGGACCATATGGGACGCTGGGGGATCGGACCGCAGTTTGTCTTAGGCTAGTGCTTGCAAGGCAGACACCTTATTGCTTGCACCACTGCTCTGGCCCCTGTTTGGGTTTTTTTTTTGGGGGGGGGGCTATACCTGGTGGCATGCAGAGAGTACACCTGGCTCTATGCTCAGAAATTACTCCTGGCAGGCTAGGGGGACCATATGGAATGTCAGGATTGAATGTAGGTGGGCAATGTGCAAGGCAAACACCCTACATGCTGTGCTATCATATCACTCTGGCCTTGAAGTACATAGTTTCGCATTGAACTATAAGTAAAAGGCTAGGACAATAAATGGCTGAGTGGGCTGGAGTACATGCTTTACACACCGGAGGCCCAGGTTGGACCTTCAGCTTTATAATATTCTCGTTCCTGCACACCTCCAGGAGCTGACTAAATCCTTAGCACTGAGCTGGGAATGGGTCCTCCCCTTTCTGCCCAGACAGCACTTCAGGCCATCTTGTATTAGCCCATAAACCAACACAAGACCAAAAATAAAAAGAAGAAATAAATTTGTTTTTCCCTTCCTTTTTACTTGAGAATTGAACTCTTCATGTAAAGTTCCCTTGAGGCTTTAATTTGTCCAAACACCAATACATATGTATGTACTTTTAGACTGTTCGGAAATCTGCTCTCTTACCCTTTACCCTTATTTGATTAGTAAAATGAGAATATAATAAAGATACAAATGATAAGCATTAAAAATATTGGATGCTGAGAGCTGGTTAGGATGTAAAGATCTTTATTTTACTTTTTTATATTTTTTAGTGCCTGATCAACCTAGAGCATACAGAGTGGCAGCATGTACTCAAACACAGAGCCACATTTTGGGTCTGTACTTTTATGTTAATATATATATATATATATTTGTTTGTCTTGTTTTGTTGATCCATACCTGGCAGTGCTGAGGGGTTATTCCTAGTGTGCACTTAGAAATCACTCTGGCAGTGCTTGGGGGACCATGTGAGGCTCTGGGGAACAAACCTGGCAAGGAAAGTACTTTACCTGCTACAGTAATTACTCCAGCTCCATAAAATATTTTTTTAATTTATTTTAGTCACTGTGATTTACAAGACTGGACATGATAGTGTTTCATGTGAATAGCTGGGATGTCTGAGTACAGATCCAAGAATAAGCCTTGAGCATCGCTGGGTATGTATGACCCCCCTAAAATTATTCACAGACAAGTGTAACAATACAATTTTTTCTTCTGGTTTTGTTCAGCAGGTATTATAGTGAGCTACAGAAAATTAGATTAGCAAAAGTTGTCAAGGATAAAACTATTTGTAATAATCATCCCCATACTTTTTTTTTTTTTTGTGGTTTTTTTTGGGTCACACCCGGCAGTGCTCAGGGGTTATTCCTGGCTCCAGGCTCAGAAATTGCTCCTGGCAGGCACAGGGGACCATATGGAACGCTGGGATTCGAACCGATGACCTCCTGCATGAAAGGCAAACGCCTTACCTCCATGCTATCTCTCCGGCCCCCATCCCCATACTTTTTAAATATTACTATGTTTTACTTAAACCTTAAGTGTTTTCCCATAATTTCTTTATTTTTCTGTCTACTTTAGTTGCTCAAAACCTATTTGATAAAGTATATGCCATAATTTTTGGTATATAAAATAGATTCATGAAAGACAGAAGGAGAAAGAAAGGAAGAAGAAAGAAAGGAAGGAGAGAAAGAAGAATAAAAAAAGAAAGGATAAAGGAAGAAGGAACGGAATTGACTTTATTTTTACTATGAACTATTAAACAGGTCTATTTAATCACCTGTATCACTACAGTTTTAGAAATCACAAGTTTTTTTTTTATTTTTCTTTTTTTTTTGTATTTTTGTTTTTGTTTTTGTTTTTGGGCCACACCCGGTGACGCTCAGGGGTTACTCCTGGCTATGAGCTCAGAAGTCACTCCTGGCTTGGGGGACCATATGGGACGCCGGGGGATCGAACAGCGGTCCGTCCAAGGCTAGCGCAGGCAAGGCAGGCACCTGACCTTTAGCGCCACCGCCCGGCCCCTTTTTATTTTTCAAAGTATAACACTTCCTAATTTAGATTTTTTTTTTTAAATTTTAACACATGGAAATTAAACAGCTCACTCATGAACAGCCAGTGCGTCAGAGACAAAATCTTTAAATAAAAAAAAAGATTATTGGAAACAAATGAGAATGAAGACACAAATTATCAGAATCTGTGGGATACAGCTAAAGTGGTATTAAAAGAAAAATTTATAGCTTTGCAAGTTATGGGACCTACATAAATAACTTAATAGCTAACTTATAAAATTGGATTAATGTGATTAACAAAATGAACCAAAAGTAGGAGAAAAAAAGACAGTATACTAATAATACCCAGAGACAATAGAGAAGAGAGCCAAAGAACCATCCCATGATATGAATGAAGCTTACCCCTAATTTAGATTTTAAAGATATTTGTTCATTCAACACCTGTAATTTCTGAATGTCAAAAGAACCAAAGATCCATATTTCTATTTATTTTGAGTGAGTTATCTACAAAAATACAAAAAGAATGTCTTATTCAAGTAGATTTGGGTTGTAGTATCTCTACAAGGGAAGCAGCCTATGGAATATTTCAGTTAAAGATCCTGTGGAGTGATAGTACAGTGGATAGTGGATAGTGGATAGTGGATAGTACCTTGCATGAGGTTGACTTGAGTTTAATCTCTGGCAACCAACCATGAGATTCCCCCCCCCCCCCCCACACACACACACTTCCAGCACTGCCAGGAGTGATTCTTAAATGCAGAACCAGGAATAAGCTCTGAGTACTGCCAGGTGTGGCCACAAAACCAAAACCAAAACAAACCCCCTTAAAACAAAACAAAACCAATCAAACAAAAAAGACCTAGTGGAATGAGTTTTTGAATTTTATTTTATTTATTTATTTAATTATTTATTATTTTTATTAGTGAAGTAAATTAGTAAATTAGCAATTTCCATAGTGCTCAAAGTCTACTCCCTGATTTGGAGCTGCCGATGGTGTCATGTGGTGCTGAGGAGCAAACCTATGCTTTCTCTACGCAAATCCTTTGCTCCTCACTGCTGAACTATTGTGTTTTTGGACTGTAAAATAGATTTTTCTTTTCTTCAGTCACATCCAGTAATGCTCAGGGTTCATTCCTGGTTGTGGCAGGGAATAAACCCAGGTCAGCTATGTGCAAAGCAATTGCCCTTCCCGCTGTATTGTCACTCCAGACTCTGAATGTAAAATAGTTTCAGCTAGAAAATATGTGAGGTAAGAGGAAATCCCATGGAGCAAAAATGAGACCAATTCCAGAGTGGAATGAGCTTAGAGTGAGTTTTTATCTTGCTTGTGCCAAAGTCACACTTTGGCTAGAAATCACACAGCAATTATGGATCACAGTGTGATTAAATCATACCTGTTGAAGAATACATATGCTCTATGTAGTTAATAGGATTTCTAATCTCTTAAAGTCTAAAGCAGGGGTTGAAGAGATAATACAGCAGGTAGGGTGCTTGCCTTGCACATGGCCTACTTGGGTTTATTTCCTGGGATTATATGGCTCTTCAAGCACCACCAGAAGTAATTCTTGAGTCTGGAGTAAACCCTGAATACTTCTGGGTATGGCTCCCAAAGGCAACAAAACAAAAGTCTAAAGTAATGGGGCTGAAAAGATAAAACAGCATGTAAGGCTTTGTAACTGGCTGACTTGTGTGCTCAATTTTTGGCACCCTACATGGTTCCCTGAGGACTGAGCCAGTTGAATGCCCTGAACACCACTGGGTGTGGTCCCAAAACAAAAACCTGAAAAAAAAATAAACTAACTAAAACAGTTATAGATTATAGGTCTGCATGACTTGAAAGAAAACTATTTAAAAACTCAAGAAAAAAAAAAAACAAAGTTCAACCCCAACTGCTTTCTATATCTCTTTTTGTTTGATTTTGGGGGTGGTTGCTCAAGGATTACTTCTGGCTCTGAGCTCAAGAATATTTCCTGGGGCCGTAGAAATAGCATGGAGGTAAGGCGTTTGCCTTGCATACAGAAGGTCATTGGTTGGAATCCCGGCATCCCATATGGTCCTTGGAGCCTGCCAGGAGTGATTTGTGAGTGTAGAACCAGGAGTAACCCCTGAGTGCTGCTGGGTGTGACCCAAAACCAAAAAAAAAAAAAAAAAAAAAAAAAGAATTTTTCCTGGCAGGCTCAGGAAACTATATGGTATGCTGGGATCAAACCTGGGTTGGCCACATACAAGGCAAACTCCCTACTTATTACACTGACTCCTGCCCCTTGATATCTTAATTAAAGAAGAGGAAAAAAAATAATTTTTTCTGACTTATTTTACTGATTAATTTATTGACTACAGATTTTTTGATGCAGATTGATGTGAGTCCAGAGCAATTTGCTTAGAGAGGATATCTTTTATGGTATAGTTCCTAAGATTAAGCAGGATGGGCAAGAGTCTGGAGAGCAAAGGGAAGATATTTGGCACAGATGCCTTTTGCAAATGTAAAAACCAATATAATATTTCTAATTTTTTGTTTTGTTTTGTTTTTGGGTCACACCTGGCAGCGCTCAGGGGTTATTCCTGGCTCTACACTCAGAAATTGCTCCTGGCAGGCTCGGGGGACCATGTGGGATGCTGGGATTCGAACCACTGTCCTTCTGCATGCAAGGCAAACACCCTACCTCCATGTTATCTCTCCGGCCCCATATTATTTCTAACTAAAATTTTTTTATTGTTTTTTTTTTTTTTGTTTTGTTTTTTTGGGGCCATACCCAGCAGTGTTCAGGGGTTACTCCTGGTCTGTGCTCAGAAATAGCTCCTGGGAGGCTGAGTGTGGGCGTGGGTGGATGATATATGGAATGCCAGGGATTGAATCTGGGTCAGCCCCAGGCAAGGCAAATTCCCTACCATCTGTGCTATCCTGCCAGCCCCTTTACTTTGTTTTGAGTCACACAGCCAATAGTGTTCAGGGGATACTCACAATTTGGTGTACAGAGGTTGGTCCTGGAGGAGCTTGAGAGATTGTTCAGTTCTGGGAATTGAAGCCAGTGTTCCCATGTACAAAGCTTGTACTCTAGCTCTATCAGTTTCTGCCTAGTCCATCTTTCTTTCTCCTTTTGGGGGAGGGGGTGTCACATCTGGTGGTACTCAGGGCTTATTACTGACTTTACACTCAGGAATTATTCCTGACATTCCACGAGGGACCACATGGGATGCCAGAGATTAAACCCAGGTTGGCTGCACGCTGATAAATGCCCTACCCACTGTACTATCATTCTTACCCAGGTCAGAGAGTGGGGGCCAGAGAGACAATACATTGTTAAAGCTCTTGCCCTGCACATGGCTGATTCATGATCATTCCTTGTACCATATATGATCCCAGGAGCACTTCCAGGAGTGATTCCTCACTAAAAAGCAAAGAGCAAGCCCTGCACACTGCTGGTTATGACCTAAAAAAAGAAAAGAAACCAAAACAAACAAAAGCTATAAATCTATATATATATATATATATATATATATTAAAATTAAATGCAAAATAAAATATTTGAAATTAAGGGGTAGGGACAGAATTTTAAAATAAAATTTCAAAGCTTCAAATAAGTTTTTGTTTGTTTGTTTGTTTTTTGGGCCACACCCGGCGGTGCTCAGGGATTACTCCTGGCTGTCTGCTCAGAAATAGCTCCTGGCAGACATGGGGGACCATATGGGACACCGGGATTCGAACCAACCACCTTTGGTCCTGGATCGGCTGCTTGCAAGGCAAACACCGCTGTGCTATCTCTCCGAGCCTGTCAAATAAATTTTTAAGAAGTGACTGAATTCACTACATAAAACAAAGGGTTTTGTTCAAAGTATTGTATTGCAGAGGTGGAACAACAATATAGTGAATATAGCATTTCCCTTGTATAAGGCCAATCCAGGTTTGATACCCTGCATCCCATATGATTCCAGGACCCCAATCAAGAGTAAATCTTGAGCATTACTGGGTGTGACCCATAAATCAAAACCCAGAACAAAACAAGGTACAGTACTGTAAAGCTGACAAACAGAAATCAGGTTGCGGAAGGATATTTTCAGTGTTTGTAATAAGCAAAGGACAATATCTATAGTATGTAAAAACTCTTTAAATCAACAAGTTAATATATACAAAACAATCCACCAATTCTTAAGACAGTAAATAGGTAGTTTACAAAATATTTATGAATAAATATCATATATAAATATCATATTCATAAATATAATATATACATAAATATAATATATACATAAATAAACATATAATGAATTGCTAATGAGTGCAGAGCCCTGAGTATCTATGCCAGGTATGGACCAAAAACAAAATTAACAAATTAGTAAATATTTAAAATCTAAAAAAATGGGCAAGTAAAGCTGTGGGGGAGGGGAGGAGAAGGAAAAAGTAAACACAATTGACACAGGAACTCATGGTGATGGATAGGAGTGTTTTGGTGGTGGTGAGTAGCATTAACCTTGTACATCAAGATCATAAACATGAACATTGTAAACAACAATATTACCCAAATAATAATAATTAATTTTTGTTTGCTTTGTGTTTTGGGGGGCATCACACCCGGCAGCACTCAGGAGCTACTCCTGGCTCTACACTCAGAAACTGCTCCTGGCAGGCTCAAGGGACCATATGGGATGCCGGATTTGAACTACCTTTCTTCTACATGCAAGGCAAACACCCTACCTCCATGCTATCTCTCTGGATCCATAATAATAATTTTCTTTAAAAAATGATGAGTATACATCTGTGGGGTATAAAAAAAGATAGTATAGTAATAATACCCAGAGACAATAGAGATGAGGGTCAGGGGAACCAGTCCATGATAGTAAGTTTATTACAAATAGCAGGGGAGTGAAGTTAGGGCAGAAAAGGGACCACTATAACAATGATAGTTGGAGATGATCACTCTGGACAAGAAGTGCATGTTGAAAGGAGGTAAAGTGGTATGCACGATAACATGCATAACAATATTGCAAATCACAGTTTCTAAAAGAAAGAGAAAGGGGAAGAGAAACAGGAAGGGAGAGAGAGAGAGGAGAGGAAAGAGAGAGAGGAGAGACAGAGGAGAGAGAGGGGGGAGAGAGAGAGAGAGAGAGAGAGAGAGAGAGAGAGAGAGAGAGAGAGAGAGAGAGAGAGAGAGAGAGAGAGAGAGAGAGAGAGAGAAGAAAAATGTTTGTCCCTGAGATAGGCAGGGGGTAAGGGAAAGGAACTGGGGAGATTGGTGGCTGAAAATGTGCTCTGATGAAGGATGTAGTGTGTTATATGACTTCAATGCAATCATGAACAACTTTAAAAAATACATATCTTTATTTAAGAACCATGATTACAACATGTTTGTGTTGGGTCTCAGTTATATATAAAAATAAACAACAGCCCCCTTCACCAGTGCAACATTCCCACCACCAATGCTCTCCATCTCCCTCCTCCTCTACCACTTGCCTGGATTCAAGATAGGCATTCTATTTCTCTCGCTCACTACCATGGTAGTTGTCAGTGTAGTCATTTCTCTGATTAAACTCACCACTCTTTGTGGCAAGCTTCATATTGTGGGCCGGACCTTCCAGTCTTTGTCTCTATGTCTTTGTGTATTATTACAATAATGTTTTTTTACTTTTCTTAAAACCCATAGATGAGAGAGACTATTCTGTGTCTATCTCTCTTTCTGAATTATTTCACTCAGCATAATAGTTTCTATGTTCATCTATGTAGGAAAATTTTATGACTTCACCTTTCCTGGTGAGTATTTCTTTTCTGCAGAGTATTCCATTATGTATATGTACCACTGTTTTTTTAGCCACTCATCTGTTGTCGGGCATCTGGGTTGTTTCTCAATTCTGGCTATTGTAAATAGTACTGTAATAAATATAGATGTGCTAAAGGCATTTTTGTGTTGTGTTTTTGTGTTCTTAGGTTATATCCCTGGGAGTAGTATTGCTGGATCATAAGGGAGTGCAATTTCCAGTTTTTTGAGGTATCTCCATATTGTTTTTCATAAAGGCTGAACAAGATGGCATTCCTACCAGCAGTGAATAAGAGTTCTTTTCTCCCCACATTCCAGCCAGCACTGATTGTTCTTGTTCTTTGTGATGTGTGCCAGTCTCTATGGTGTGAGATGGTACCTCATTGTTGTTTTGATTTTCATTTCCCTGATGATTAGTGCTGTGGAGCACTGTTTCATGTGTCTTTTTGGCCATTTATATTTCTTCTTTGAGGAATTATCTGTTCATTTCTTCTCCCCATGTTTTGATGGGTTAGATGTTTTATCCTTGTTAAATTCTGTCATTACCTGTACATATTAGATTTTGTTGTTGTTGTTTTTTGGGTCACACCCGGCAGCAGTCAAGGATTACTCCTGGCTCTATGCTCAGAAATTGTTCCTGGCAGGCTCAGGGGACTATATGGGATGCCAGGATTCAAACCACCAACCTTCTGCATGAAAGGCAAATGCCTTACCTTCATGCTATTTCTCTGGCACCCATATTAGATATTTACCTCTTATCTGATGGGTATTGGGTTATTAGAGGTAGGTGGAGGAGGAAGGGAAAAGAACTGGGGAGATTGGTGGCTGAAAATGTGCTCTGATGAAGGATATTCTACGTTATATGACTGCAACACAATCATGAAGAACTTTGTAACTGTGAAAAAAAACCCAAAACACCAATCGTATTATGAACAAACTTGTAACCATGGTGTTACTAAAGTAATTTAAAAAATAGTGAGTATCCCAAAGTATCTCAACACCCAGACGACTCAGCAACAGCCTGCTGGCAGGACAGATCACTCCACATCTAATGGTGTGCTGAAACTATAGGTTGCTCCACATCAGCCTGACTTTGATGAAAGAAATGCATAGAATCCAGAATCTTTAAATATAAGAACCTGATACCAACAACACCTAAAGTGTGAAAAAGTTTCACCGGGACTCGAAGAATGACTCGGGTTTGGACAGACTGGTTTGCCTGGTGCCCAGAGTTGGTCTTATGGCAATAAACCTCGGGGGTGAGGCCTTCTTGTAATCAGGGCAAGAATTTTTTTTTCTGTTTTCCCCATATTTTTCTGGGCCTATGCAAACAACAGCGTTTGCCACTGTCACACTTTTACTATTTTTTTTCTTTAACCCTTATCCTTTAAGGAAAAAAAAACAATTTACTGAACTTAAAAACAAATAACTGTAGTAGAATGGCTGTCTCGAATATAGGCAGGGATTGGGAGGGGGGAATGTTACACTGGGGAAGGGGGGTGATCTGTTTGTGACTGTAGCCCAACTATAACCATGTTACTTAAATAAAATATTAATGAAAAAAATAGTGAGTATTTAGAGGAGAGAAATAAAAATAGAGAAGAAAGAAGAAATGAGTGAACACTGAACAAACTATTTGAGTTCTTGCATGAATTGATGATGTAAGATACTGAAATTAAGGGCACATTATTTTGTTTGTGTGTTTTGAGGGCCACATCTGGAGGTGTTCAGGGTTTATTCCTGACTCTGTGCTTAGGGATCATTCCTGGCAGGGCTTGGGGACAGTTTATAATGCTCAGATCAAACCCATGTTAGAAGGGTAAAAGGTAAGTTCCTTATCTGCTGTACTCTCTCTGGTTCCTGAGGGCACAATTGTATTAAATTGTTGACTATGCATCTGAGATTCAACAGCTAACTCTGGTTGGAGAGATAGGACATGTATATTTGTATGGGGCTAACCCATGTTGATCCCAGATACCACAGGAAGTAACCCTGTGAACACAGAGTAGTAGACTCCAAGCTCCACTGGATATGGCTCAAAAATCCTCACCAAAAATCTTCAAACAACAACAAGCTAAATATTGAGGTGATTTCAGTCTTTTTCTACCATGCTTATTTTTGTCTTATAATTTTCTAACCACAATTTTTTCCTGCATTATCTATCACAATAACTTTTACTCTTGTTTTTTTTTTTTTGTTTTGTTTTTTTTGGGGGGGGCACACTCAGTGAAGCTCAGGGGTTACTCCTGGCTATGCACTCAGAAATCGCTCCTGGCTTGGGGGACCATATAGGACACCAGGGGATCAAACCACAGTCCAGCCTAGGCTAGTGCAGGCAAGGCAGACACCTTACCACTCTGCGCCACCGCTTTGGCCCTCTTGTTCTTTTTTGTTATTTTGTTTGTTTTTGGGTCACACCCGGCGGTGCTCAGGGGTTACTCCTGGCTGTCTGCTCAGAAATAGCTCCTGGCAGGTACGGGGGACCATATGGGACGCCGGGATTCGAACCAACCACCTTTGGTCCTGGATCGGCTGCTTGCAAGGCAAATGCCGCTGTGCTATCTCTCCAGGCCCCCCGGGCCCCCCTCTTGTTCTTTCTTAAAGAGACTCATGGCATTTCAGATGAAAGTAAAATTATACTTATGTGCAAAGGAAACAGGTACTGTAGTTATGTTATTTTCACAACAAATCTGGTTTCAGAGATAGGAATAGGTGGGAACATGAAAGAGAGAATAAGAGAGAGAAAGAGGGAGAGAAAAAGAAAGTGAGAAAGAGGAACAAAGAATAGCAAAAGTGTTCAAATATTTTGGTTTAGAACCATTTTCTATTCTTGAATATCCCCAAAGAGTTCTCACTTTTGTTTGTATTTGGGCCACACCCAGTGATGTTCAGTGGATGTGGGGGGGTTACTCATGGCTTTCTACACTTAGGAATTATTGTTGGCAGGTTTGAGATGCTAGGGATTAAACCCAGGTAGACTCTGCAAAGGCATATGCCCTACTCACTGTACTACCACTCTGGCCCCAACCTTGTGCTTTTGACCATAGTCAGAAAAATTAAGAAACACTGGGCATCCAATCCTTAGATCCCATACAGTTTTCTGAACATAGTAGGGAGTCATTTCTTTCTTTTTTTTATTGTTTTTTTTTTTTGGGCCACACCTGTTTGATGTTCAGGGATTACTCCTGGCTAAGTACTCAGAAATTGCCCCTGGCTTGGGCTGACCATATGGGATGCCGGGGGATCGAACCGCCGTCCTTCCATGGCTAGCGCTTGCAAGGCAGACATCTTACCTCTAGCACCACATCACCGGCCCTGGGAGTAATTTTTTTTTTTTTTTTTGGTTTTTGGGCCACACCCAGTAACGCTCAGGGGTTACTTCTGGCTATGCACTCAGAAGTTGCTCCTGGCTTGGGGGACCATATGGGACACCGGGGGATCGAACCGCGGTCCGTCCAAGGCTAGTGCAGGCAAAGCAGGCACCTTACCTTTAGCGCCACTGCCCGGCCCCCTGGGAGTAATTTCTTAGTGAAGAGCCAGGAGTAACTCCTGAGCATTTTCAGATGTAGCCCCCAAAACAAGCAACAAAAAAGTCAATAATTAGAAAGTAATTACTGATCATCAAATATAATGTTAAAAATGAAAAAATAATATTTTATAAAGTGAACATTTAGTGGGAAGAGGGAGCATCATTTTATACATGTACAATTTTCTTTAATGTCTGACTTAATAAGAGGCAGCTGGATTCTCATATTTGTTTCTCCATTCAATCTCTTGTGGAATGTTGTTTGAAGTGAATCTAGGAATCCAGCTTCACACAGACATGTAGTTGGAAAAGTGAGGAGTATTTTAACAGCCTTTTCAAATAACCATGGTTAGTTCCCTTTGATACTGCACCAAAGCGCAACAAGTGATAATTTCTTAAAGGTCATTTTCAATGTGAAACTATTATCAATGAATTTTTTTGTAGTTTGTTATATCAAAATCCATTGGCATGACTTGTGCTTTGATAAATCTTTTGCCATGCATAATTTTTTATTTTTATGCATTGAACACTTGGAAAATATTGATTCATAGTTATGGATGCCATTTTCACTTTTGGGTGGGTGTTTGGACTACACCCAGTGGTGCTCAGGGTTGATTCATTCCTGGCAGGTTTGTGAGACCACATGGAATGCTGGAATTGAACATAGGTCTGCCACATGCAAGCAAGCATCCTATCTGCTGTATTATCACATTGATCCTGCCATTATATACTTTTAAATATTATCCTTATTGGGCCCAGAGAGATAGCACAGCGGTGTTTGCCTTGCAAGCAGCCGATCCAGGACCTAAGGTGTTTGGTTCAAATCCCGGTGCCCCATATGGTCCCAGTGCCTGCCAGGAGCTATTTCTGAGCAGACAGCCAGGAGTAACCCCTGAGTATCACCGGGTGTGGCCCAATAACCAAAACAAAATTATCCTTATCAATTATAGCACTGGTCTAATCAGAAACAGAATTAAATCTTGTGAAATTTCATAAAGGTGGATGCATGTTTTCCGAAGTTCTAATTTCATTTTAAAGTTAAATTTTATCATTTGCAATAATATTGTCTTTCATTCTCTTCCAACCCTTAAGGTTAGAGACTTACTTTTTTGGGGGAAAATAGGCAACATCTAAGTTTTTTTTGTCAATATTTCAACCAATACCTAAATTGAAATCAAAGTTTTCAATTGTTCACTGAAATAAAAATGGTGTTCCATAAGAAAAAAAGCACTAGTAGTTGAGATTGTAACTCAAAATATGAGATCTCCAGAGTCTTTTGTTCCAAATGCAGCAATAAGTGCTTTATGCATGTTCTTATTTGGTAAAGAATAGAAATACTTATATTTAAGAATTGATACTTGGGCCCGGAGAGATAGCACAGCGGCGTTTGCCTTGCAAGCAGCTGATCCAGGACCAAAGGTGGTTGGTTCAAATCTCGGTATCCCATATGGTCCCCCGTGCCTGCCAGGAGCTATTTCTGAGCAGACAGCCAGGAGTAACCCCTGAGCACTGCTGGGTGTGACCCAAAAACAAAACAAAACAAAAAAAAAGAATTGATAGTTTATAAACTTACATGGTCAGAAACTATCCCTTCAGATGTCATAGGTGTTGAGGATAGAATACAGGGCTCCCATATGTAATGTTTGTGTTCCAGTTCTTTTGAACCACCATGAAACTAATTTTCCTCTCTGTATAGTGGTGAATGGACTATTCTGTATAACTTTCTTTTTTTTATTTTGTATAACTTTCTTAACATTTACTAGGATGCCAACTGTTTTGAAAATTTCCTCTTGGAGTTGGAGAGATAGCATAGAGTTAGAGCGTTTGCTTTGCATCCATTCCATATGGTCCCCCGAGCCTGCCAGGAGCGATTTCTGAGCATAGAGCCAGGAGAAACCCCTGAACACTGCCGGGTGTGACCAAAAAACCAAAAAACAAAACCAAAAAACCAAAAAAAAAAAAAGAAAATTTTCTCTATATGCACTAATGCATAGTTTTTCATTTTTTTCTACTTTCTACCTTAATTCCTATGAATTAAGATAATTTGGTATTTCTTCTCAGAACTCAGAACAATATTTAAAAAATGACAATGGGTCAGAGGGATAGTACTTCAGGTAAAGCAATTGCCTTGCATGCCACTGACTTGGGTTTGATCCCTGGCATCCAATATTGTCCCCTGATCCCAATAGGAGTGATCTCTGAGTGCAGAGCTAGGAGTAAGCCATGATCACTATGTGACCACAAAACAAAACAAAACAAAGCAACAAGAACAAGAAGTTCTCTGAGAAAGAGAACCAAAAAAGTAAGAAAGAAAGGGAGAAAGGGCTGCCACAGTAAAGTTAGTTATTCATGAATGAGTTACAGTATACAATGTACAACAACCTTTACCAGTGTGCATTTCCTGCCACAAATGTCCCCAGTTTCCCTCTCAGGGCTGCTATATTAATGGACCCATTCCATAGCTCCTGAATCTTTGCTTGTTGCTCCACTTTTCCAGGTCAAATTAATCTCCAGCTCTACTGGAACAAGAAGCTAATTCCCTTCTTTCCAGCTAGGTTCTAACAGCCTCGACAGTCAACCTATGCAATATTAGTGGGTCTATGCTATAGCTCTTAAAATTCATGTCTACATATGTGGCATTATGACAGATCTACTAAGCAAATTTCACACCTCTCAGTTATATTTCATGTCACTGGCTGAAGATGGGGAGAAAAGAAAAAGATTAGCTCCCAGTCTAATTGTTCAGAATCTCTCAGGAAATCTAATGACAAGGACTTACGCTTGAGTAGAAAGACTGGAAAACCAATGGGGAAGACACATAGAAGCCTATTAAGTTCAATGAGCTAAAACAATAACATGGAAGAAACAATCAACAAGAAAGATTTGTAAATCCTCAGAAGATGATGATTTCAGTAATACTGGAGTAAGGCTTTTTAGTGAGCTCAAAGACCTGATTGGCTTAAGTAATCAGCAAGTCATGAGAAAGCACGAGAACTGAAATGAGAAAAGATACAAATAGAAATGATAAAAATTGGGGCTGGAGAGATAGCATGGAGGTAAGGCATTTGTTTGCCTTTCATGCAGAAGAATAGAGGTTTGAATCCCAGCATCCCATGTGGTCCCCTGTGCCTTCCAAGAGCGATTTCTGAGCATAGAGCCAGGAGTAATCCCTGAGCACTGCCAGATGAGACCCAAAAACAAAAACAAACAAAAAATATTAAGTGTATAATAGATAACATAAAATAATTAGAAGCTTTGAGTAACAAATAACAATACCTGAAGAAATGATGGAGAAGTTCCTAAATAAAATGTCAAAAACCTTTAGAAAATAACAGAAGATATAAAAACTCCAAAAAAGAACAGCACACCAGAAAATTTATGGTTTGAGCATGAGCAGGGGTCTCAAACTCATGGCCTGTGGGCCGTTTGCGGCCATCCGTACAACATTTTGTGGCCCATGACTGGCCTTCAAATATCGTAGTATTTGAGATTATTCACTTACCGAATAACTGCAATAAAAATCACATTAGTAAAAAAAAAATCGCATTAAACATTCACATACCCCAAGCAGTTACGTTTGGGGTATGCAAATATTTAATGTAATTTTTTGCAATTTTTTTCTTACTAATGCAATTTTTTATTGCGAATATTCGGTAAGTGAATAATCGTGAATACATTGCACTTAGCGCAGATGTCATTTCTGCTGCTCCTGCCTGCTGTCCCTTGCATTATTGGAGGCCTAAGGGAGAGAAGGGAAAGAAGTTTATTACAGAATTAGATTTTGTCATACCTTCATTATGACTTCATCAAAGCCTGAGTGAAGAGAAAGATTGATGACAAGCACAGACAATTTCAGGAAAAGTGGGAGACACAGTATTTCTTTGTTGAGCAAGGGGCATCCCCACATGTCTTATTTAATCAGAGAAAGTTGCAGTGCACAAGAAATACAACTTGAAACGCGATTATTCAACTAAACATGCTGAGGAATGTGCAAAATATCAAGGAAACGAGAGAGCCAAGTGGGTTGCCAGTCTTAAAACATGTCTAATGGGACAACAAGATTTCTAAAAAAAAAAAAAAAGAAAGCAACCAAAGAGAATGTTGCATCAGTCGAAGCTAGTTACATGGTTAGTGAGATGATTGCTAAGGCAGGGAAACCATTCACAGAAGGAGAGTTTGTTAAAAAAAATGCATGTTACAGGCTGCAAGTATTATCTGTCTAGAAAAGAAAGGCCAGTTTAGCAAAATCAGCCTTTCTGCCAACACTGTGACAGAGAGCATTTCTGACATGTCAAGTGACATTTATCATCAACTGTTTGAGAAAGCCAAATGTTTTAATGCATACTCAGTTGCTCTTGATGAGAGCACAGATATAACAGACACTGCACAGCTCACAATCTATGTCCATGGTGTTGATTGCAATTTTGAATTGACAGAGGAGCTGCTCACAATATTTCCAATGCATGGCCAGACCACTGCTAATAAGATATTTTGGCATCTCTGTGATGCCATTGAGAATGCAGGTTTGCCATGGAAGAGGTTTGTTAAAATAATAACCAATGGAGTGCCATCAATGACAGGGAGGAAAAATAGACTGGTGGCACTTGTTCAAAAACAACTTGAAGAAGAGGGTGTAGAGAAGGCCATTGTTCTTCACTACATTATCCTTCATCAGGCCCTTTGCAGTAAATGCCTGCTGTGTGACAATGTGATGTCTGTTGTTGTGAAATGCATCAACCAAATCAGATCCAGGGGCTTAAAGCACAGGAGGTTCCATGCTTTTTTTTTTTTTTTTTTTTTTTTTTTTTTAGAGGAAATGGAGTCAGAATATGGAGATGTGCTCTATTTCACCAAGGTACGTTGGCTCAGCAGGGGAAATGTCCTGAAAAGATTTTTTGAGTTGAGAGAAGAAGTGAAAGCCTTCATGGAGAAGGATGGGAATGCTGTTTCTGAGTTGAGTGATCACAAATGACTCATGGACTTAGCTTTTCTTGTTGACATCACACATAAGCTGAATGTACTAAACAAGATGTTACAAGGCCCAGGGCAGCTTATCAGTGCTGCCTATGACAACGTGAGAGCATTCCCCACAAAACTTGTGTTATGGAAATCCCAGCTCTCTCAGACAAACCTTTGCCCTTTCCCAGCATGCACGGAACTTGTGGAGGCAGGCATACCATTCAGTGGTGAGAAATATGTTGATGTTATATTTAAGCTAGAGAAGGAATTTTATCACAGATTTGCAGACTTCAAAAAGCACAGAGCCACTTTCCAAATTTTTATGGACCCCTTTTCCTTTGATGTGCAAGATGCCCCTTCTGTGCTTCAAATGGAGCTCATTGACCTGCAAATGCAACTCTGATCTCAAAGCAAGTTCAGAGAGATTAGTGGAAAAGTAGACATGCATGGGCAATTTTTGAGAGAATTGTCTCCCAGCTTCCCTCAGCTTTCCCGAATTTTCAAGCACTCCATGTGCCTTTTTGGGAGCACATATTTGTGTGAAAAGTTATTCTCCACATTGAACTTCAATAAATCAAAATACAGGTCTAGACTTAATCATGACCATCTTGAAGCCATACTGAGGGTCTCAACTGCTTCCTCTCTAAAGCCAAATGCAGTTCAGATTTGTGATAAGAAGCGCTGTCAAGTCTCTGGCAGCAAGGAATAGGCAAAAGATGCCATGTTCAGAAGAACTGTACATGTTCTTCACTCAATGTTCTGTTCATGTTCAGAAGAAATAATTAAAACTGTTAATAATGACGTTTGAGGACTTTTTTTTTTTGGTGAATTCCCTTATGCGGCCCTGCCTCACCCCGACTTTGCCTCCTGCGGCCCCCAGGTAAATTAAGTTTGAGATCCCTGAGCTTGAGGAACAGTATAAGAATCGTTGAAATCCCTGAGTTCCATGAAGGTAAATTTGATGATGAACTAATGGTTAAAGAAATCAGGTGTCGGGCCTGGAGAGATAGCACAGCAGTGCTTGCCTTGCAAGCAGCCGATCCAGAACCTAAGGTGGTTGGTTCGAATCCCAGTGTCCTATATGGTCCCCTGTGCCTGTCAGGAGCTATTTCTGAGCAGACAGCCAGGAGTAACCCCTGAGCACCGCCGGGTGTGACCCAAAAACCAAAAAAAAAAAAAAAATCAGGTGTCTGGAGGGAAGTACAGAGGGTAAGGTGCTTGCCTTGTATGCACCTGACCAATGTTTGATCCCCCATATTCCATATGGTCAAATGTCTTCGAGAGCATGGCCAGGAGTAATTATTGAGTGCATTGCCAGGTGTGACTCAAAAACTTAAAATAAAGAAAATGAAATCATAATTAAAAATTAGCCAGACTTGAGGAATACAGGAAGCCATTACAAGAGCTCCAAAGGGTCTCTGTGAAAATAGACTCAGCCAAGAAAATCTCAAGACACATTGTTCTCAGAATGACAAAAACCGAAGAAAGAGACAGAATTTTGAAAGCAGCAAGATCAAAATGGAACTTACATACAAAGAAAAGCTCATAAGATTCACCACAGATCTACAAATGAGACTGCATGAGTCAGAAGAGAATGGAGGAATATATCAAGAAAATGAACACCTTATCAAGAATACTCTATTCAGATTTGGAGAAATAATATAGACTTCATGGACAGGCTTGAAGAATGTATAGCCTTGAAAGCAGTTTTGTAAGAAGTGTTAAAGGAATTTCTTTAAAAGACAGGACAAATTTCCCAGCACATGGCACTGATTAGTTTTCACGCATGGCTCTATGTTTGCACACTACTAGTTTAAGAAAAATATGTTTACTCCTAGCTAGGTTAGGGCTTTAAACATTCTCAATAATGAAGCAATGTCTCATTTATATTGAACATTTTATGTCTGATTAGGAATTTTTAAAAACATCCATAGAGATTTTTATTATAATCCTTCAGTTATTAATACAGACACTTAGGAAATATCTATTATAGAATATTTTCTAATCTAAAGCTAATATTCCTTTTTTTTCCCGGTTTTTCGGGCTACACCCATTTGATGCTCAGGGGTTACTCCTGGCTAAGTGCTCAAAAACTGTCCCTAGCTTGGGGTGACCATATGGGACGCCGGGGGATCGAATCACGGTTGCGATCTTTCCTTGGCTAGCGCTTGCAAGGCGCCTCCAGCGCCACCTCGTCAGCCCCTAATATTTCCTTTCTTAAAATAAAATATACTTAGCACTTTGATAGGTCTATTTGATAGGCCAGTTAAAATATTCTCACTTCTCACACTTGCTGTTTTACATTTTTAGGATTTATAAATTTTATGTAAACTCTAAAATGTATTAGCACAGAATTACCCAAAATATTCTTTAAATCTGTGTATGGCTAAAACATTTAGTGTTTGGAAATTTTTTTTTCTGATTTACAAATTGTGGGATTTCAGGAAATTAGCTCTATTCATCTATAAGTGTATAGTTAGCACAACGTGAGAGAGAGAGAGAGTGAGACAGAAAGAGAAAAAGATCTTTTTTATACGTGAATGAGGAGGAAGGAAACAAGAGAATAATAGTTATAGGCTCTGAGGAGTTTTGACTGTCAAACTGAGTTTACATGGGTAGGAGGGAATTAGGACGAGTCCTTGGGACCCTGGTGGAAGAAAGTGGGCTTAGTGGTCTGGTGATGTAATAAGTATGCACAAAAAAGTGTGATTAACAGCATTATAAATTTTGCTACTTCAATAAAAATAGTTAAGAAAGGAGGAAGTGGGCCGGAGAGATGGCACAGCAGTAGCGTGTTTGCCTTGCACACAGCCCCCGATCTAGGACAGAATGTGGTTTGAATTCCGGCATCTTATATGGTCCCCCGTGCCTACCAGGAATAATTTCTGAGCACAGAGTCAGAAATAACCCCTAAGTGCCATCGGGTGTGACCCAAAAACAAAATAAAAAAATAAGGCCTGAGAGAGGGTAGAGAGAAGAGAGAGAGAGACTATCTAGCACAGGGGTCTTCAAGCTACGGCTAGTGGGCCACATGCGCCCGCAGAGGAGTCTGATCCGGCCCACCAGCAGTGTGTGCTGTTTGGTTGCCAAGATACCTGCCAGCATATACACTCAGTGTCACGGTTTCTCAGTGATGATGTCAACCGCCTCCACCCACGGCATGTTGTGTGCTGGGAGAGTGGGCGTGAGGGCGGTGTTGAGAGGGACACTGATGTGCTGATGATGTCACTGGAGGGCGCCGGATGCCTCGTGGTGAGGAGTACCACATGTGGGTGACTATATGATGTAAAAAGGTGCCTGCTCGGGGCTGGGAAGGTGGCGCTACAGGTTAGTTGTCTGCCTTGCAAGGGGATGGACCGTGGTTCGATCCCCCGGTGTCCCATATGGTCCCCCCAAGCCAGGGGTGATTTCTGAGCGCATAGCCAGGAGTAACCCCTGAGCTTCAAACGGGTGTGGCCCAAAAACCAAAAAAAAAAAAAAAAAAAAAAAAAAAAAGGTGCCTGCTTCACCCCCAGGCAACGTGGTGTCTGTCTGCTGTGCCTGCCTGTCAGTGAGGTTTTCCTCCATTCCCTCCACTGCCAAAGGTCAGTCAAAAGTGCCATAGAAATAAATTTTTGCCAGATGGGGGGTTCTGCCCGATTGGACTGTGGGGTGACTCATATGAAAATATCCCTTTGGGGGTGGTGAGGCGTTCAGTGCTGAAATCAAAGTTAGGGGGTGGGTAGTGGTTGGGAGGTTAGGGGTTCGGTGCTAAATTGCCCATGTGGAAAATTAGGGGTTTGATGCTGAAGCATTTTAAAGGGGTTACATTTAAAATTTTATATGCATTTTGCAATTCCTTTTCAGTGTTCACATGCTGATTCTGGACATATCAATTTGGGCATTGTATAGGGAGATATGACTGAACTATCAGGGACTGAGCTGATCTGCTTAGAAAAGACTGCAAGGGGTAAGTTTTCACATCAGGGACTAATGGGGGTTCATACACTGTGTGTATATATACACACACATATTTGTATTTCACTAATATCAGTTTGGAATCCCTAGGAAACAATGATGTCAAGAAAAAGAAAGATTGACGGCAAGTGTAGGATATTCAAAGAACAGTGGACTTACGATTACTTTTTTATGTGGTACAAAGAAAAAGCTGTATGTCTGATATGCCAGAATATAGTTGCTGTGTTCAAAGAATACAATTTGCGATGCCACTATCAAACTCAACATAAAGATAAATATGATTGTTTGGTTGGAAAAGTGAGAAAAGATAAAATATTACAACTGAAACATACAGTGACAACTCAGCAAAATACTTTTGTGAAGCAGAAGCAGTTAAATACTTCCTCACTGCGGGCAAGTTTTCAAGTTGCCAAGCTAATAGTGCGCAATGGCAAACCATTTGTGGAGGAAGAATTTGTTAAAGAATGACTTATTTCTGTTGCCAAAGAGATGTGTCCAGAGAAGGCCGATTTATTTAGTACAGTGAGCCTTTCAGGAGTTACAATGACACGAAGGATTGAAGAAATGGGAGAAAATTTGCTGCACCATTGACAAACTCTGCAAAGAAACTTTGCTAATTTTTCTTGGCACTCGACGAAAGCAATGATGTTTGTGATTCTGCCGAAGTTCTCATTTATATGCATGGGACAAATGAGTGTTTTGAAGTCACAGAAGAGCTTACTGCACTGCAAAGTATCAAAGGTACAACCACAGGAGTGGATATATTTGAAAAGGTTTGCCAAACTGGAATGGTTTGGAGCTGGACTGGGTCAAACTAGTCAGTGTAACAACTGATGGTGCTCCTAGTATGCTGGGGTCTAAGAGAGGAGTAATTGCTCACATTACACAAGAGATGGACAAACATAACCATCCTCATCCAATTGCCATACACTGCCTCATCCACCAACAAGCGCTGTGTTGTAAATCACTGACGTGGGACTCTGTTATGAAAATTGTGGTATCTTGTATTAATTATATTAGAACTCATGCACTAAACCACAGACAATTTCAAGAATTTCTATCTGAGGTAAATGTTGCCCATGAAGATGTTCTGTACCACACAGAAGTCCATTGGCTGAGTAGAGGGAGAGTTTTGAAATGTTTCTATGACTTACTTCCACAGATTACAGCTTTTCTACTTTCAAAAAACCAAGAAGTACTAGAGCTCAATGATGCAGAATGGAAATGGCACCTTGCCTTTCTGACAGATATAACAGAGCTACTCAACAGTTTCAATCTGCAACTTCAAGGCAAGGGGAAGCTCATCTGTGATATGGTATCGCATGTGAAAGCATTTGAAGTAAAATTAGGCCTTCTCCTCAAACAAGTACAGGAGGAAAACTTCAGTCATCTCCCAACAACTCAAAACCTGTCAGCGGACAAATCATTGGTTGCATTCCCAAAGGAAACATGTCTGGCTTTACTAGAATTGTTGCAAAAGGAGTTTCAGTTTAGATTCAAAGAGCTTCATCTCCATGAACAGGACATACAGCTTTTTCGTAACCCATTTTCTGTTGAGATTGAAAATGTCCTTACAATTTACCAAATGCTACTGGCTGAACTGCAGAATTGTGACTCTTTGAAAGACACATTTAAGTCAAGTAACCTTTTGAATTTCTATGCATCTTTCCCCTCTGAGACATATCCAAATATCAGGAACCATGCACTCAAAATGGTAACCATCTTTGGTAACACTTATGCCTGTGAATAGACTTTTTCAAGAATGAAACATCTAAAATCTCCAACCAGATCAAGATTAACTGATGCCCACTTGCATCACTTGTTACGACTGGCAGTGACAAATATGGAACCGGACATTGACCTTCTCATTAGCCAAAAGCAGGCCCACAGTACCCATTGAAATACTGGTGCGTGATCTGTTTATTTATAAATGGTTTTCATTTTATTTATATAAGATATATGCAGTGTGAGTAGAAATTAGTAGCTCATATAGTCTGGCCCTCCAGCTCTCTAAGGGACCGTAATCTGGCCCCCAATTTAAAAAGTTTAAAGACCTCTGATCTAGCATCTCAGAATTTCCTTTTACATTTCGGACTAAAGTGATTGTACAGAGAGGAGGTAGGCCTACCTGGGTTTGATTCCCAATCTTCAAACCTTGATCTCTACTGGTGTGACCCAAATACCCCCCAAAATTTAGTTTTGTGCTTCTAGTATTAGAGTGAGTAATGTATTTCTGACAGTGACTTTGGAAATAAAATTATAGATTTTATTAAAATTTCTTTGGGGCCAGCGAGGTGGCGCTAGAGGTAAGGTGTCTGCCTTGCAAGTGCTAGCTAAGGAAGGATGGTGGTTTGATCCCCCAGTGTCCCATATGGTCCCCCCAAGCCAGGGGCAATTTTTGAGCACTTAGCCAGGAGTAACCCCTGAGCATCAAACGGGTGTGGCCTGAAAAAACCAAAAAAATTTTTTTTCTATGAAAAATTGTTTATTTGGGGCCGGGAAGGTGGCGCTAGAGGTAAGGTGTCTGCCTTGCAAGTGCTAGTGTGGGACAGACCGCGGTTCGATCCCCCGGTGTCCCATATGGTCCCCCCAAGCCAGGGGCAATTTCTGAGCGCATAGCCAGGAGTAACCCCTGAGCGTCAAATGGGTGTGGCCCAAAAACCAAAAGAAAAAAAAAAGAAAAATTGTTTATTTGGGAGGCTACATCTACATTGCTCAAGTCTTATTCCAAGCTTTATGCTTTGTGGTCACTATTGGAAGTGCATATTAGATGTACAAACTTTAGACCAGAGTCTAGATTTGTCTGCACGCAAGGCAAATACCATATACCTTCTGTACTAGCTCTCTGATCCTGCATTTTAAAAAAGGGCATTTTTTTTGGTATGACACAAAACATATAATAAAAACAAATATCTAGGGGCTGGAGAGATAGATGGAGGTAAGGTGTTTGCCTTGCAGGTAGAAGGACAGTGGTTTGAATCCTGGCATCCCATATGGTCCCCTGAGCATGCCAGGAGTGATTTCTGAGCATAGAGCTAGGAGTAACACTGAGCAATGCCGGGTAAGACCCCCCCAAAAAACCCAAACAAAAAACAAAAACACCAAATATCTATAACATGTCAAACAAAACCCCCATTATTTTAATATATAAAAACTCTTAGATATAGTGCTCGCTTTGGCAGCACATACACTAAAATTGGAACAATACAGAGAAGATTAGCATGGCCCCTGCACAAGAAAAAACTCTTAGATATAAGAAAATGGATGAAATATATAAATTGATATTTCACATAGGATATATGAATAGCTCCGAAACATTTAAAAACATGATTAATCTAGTTATACTTAAATACACTTACCTCTTGTTAAATAGACAAATCCTTAACTTTGAAGCACACTGCATGATTATAGGAAAGAAATGTTTTGTTTACTTTTAGGAATATGAATTGCTTACTCCTGGTTCTGCGCTCAAGGATCACTTCTGATGGGGCTCAGGGAAACATATGGGTAGCAGGAATTGAACCTGGTCAGCTGCATGTAAGGCAAATAGTGTATTACCTCTCAGGCTCCCTGCATTCATCTCAAAGGAGCTTGAAAATATCTTGGTACAGAGGCCGGAGAGATAGCATGGAGGTAGGGCGTTTGCCTTGTGTGCAGAGGGTAGGTGGTTTGAATCCCGGCATCCCATGTAGTCTCCCAAGCCTGCCAGGAGCGATTTTTGTGCATAGAGCCAGGAGTAACCCCTGAGCGCTGCCAGGTGTGACCCCCGAAAAATATCTTGGTACACACAGGAAAGCTGGGCACGGAGTTTATTTCTGGGTGTATTGCTGTCGGAGGTGCTCAGAGTACCATGTCACGCTAGGATCAAACTTGGGTCTCTTGAATGCAAAGCATGCACTAAAGCCTGATGAGCTATATCTCGAGTTAATGGTAATGCCATAACAATTTTAAAAATAATTAAAAGATTATAATGCTATATTTGGAGTAATAGGTAAATTTTACGGGAAAATAGGAGGAAAAATTGGGCACTATTTTCAAAGCATAATGTGATACTGGGGATCAAAGCTAGGCCCTCTGAATGCAAAGCCTGTGCTCAACCTGCTAAGCTAATTCTCCGGAATAGAGGAATTTTCTCTGTGGTTCCTGGGATTAGATTCAAGGCCTGACACATGCATATATGCACCTTTCACTGAGCACATCCATGAAATAGAGGGAAAAATATTTCCACTAGACATTTATCTACATATGCTTTATTTTGAAAATATTTTAATATCTTATGTATGAAGTATTTTAAAAATATTTTTAAAGTTTTAAAATTTTCTTTATCAAGTGTGTTGGCACTACAGATAATGTCTTGGATTGGACAAACTAGCTTGTCTGGAGCCTAGAGTTGGTCTTATGCCAGGAAACTTCAGGGGTAGGGTCTCCTTGTATTTAAGCCAAGGTTTTTCCTTTCCATGTCCCTCATATTTTGGTGGGCCTATGCAAACAATAATTGCCATTCTAACACCGTTTTTACTGTGCTCCTTTGACTCTAATCCTTAAAAAAAAACACTTAAACTTTCGAGGTTAACTTAAACTAATATGCATATGCATGGAAATGTAAAAAAATACTATGCCTTTAATATTTAAGGAGTTATGTAAGTTTTTTTTTTTTGGTTTTTGGGCCACACCCAGTAACCCTCAGGGGTTACTCCTGGCTATGTGCTCAGAAGTTGCTCCTGGCTTGGGGGACCATATGGGACACCGGGGGATCGAACCGCGGTCCATCCAAGGTTAGCGCAGGCAAGGCAGGCACCTTACCTTTAGCGCCACCGCCCAGCCCGAGTTATGTAAGTTTTATGGCTTTAGATTTCTTTGTGCACTGCTAAGAAATATTATAATGTATTACAATCTGGGAACTCGAGGGACAAAGTAATTGTACATGGGTTCTGTTTTATTTATCTTAATGTTCTTTGGCTGAAAGTTCAAAGTTATCAGCAAGGGGACTTCTTCTGAGAATTCTGTTTATGGGTGATTGTCCTTCCACTGTAACTTTACCTTGTCCTCTTTCTTTGCATCTTTGTTCTCATAATTAAAAATAAAATAAAAAATTTTCTTTATCATAGCTACAAATAAAAAAAAATTTTTTTTTGGCTTTTGGGTCACACCCAGCAGCACTCAGGGTTACTCCTGGCTCTATGCTAAGAAACTGCTCCTGGCAGGCTCAGGGGACCATATGGGATGCAGGGATTCAAACCATCATCCTTCTGCATGCAAGGCAAACACCTTACCTCTATGCTATCTCTCTGGTCCCACAAATACAAAATTTTAAAATTAATTTTTATTAAATTTTTTCTTTATATATACTAACATAAGAAATAGGGGCTGGAGAGATAGTACAGCTGTAGGGCATTTGCCTAAGCAAACCACTAAGCACTGCCGGGTGTGGACCCCCGCCCCTCCCCCCCCAAAAAAAACCCAGAAGTAAAAAGGGGAATGGAGAGATAGTACAGTGGGGAGAATGCTTGCCTTGCATGTGGTCAATACAATTCAAGCTCTAGTACCCCATATGGTCATGGAGCCTAGTCATGAGTGATTCCTGAGCACAGAGTCAAGAGTAAATCCAGAGAAAAGCTGGCTGTGGTTTAAAAACAAGCAAACATTTTAAAAAAAAAAAAAGGAAAGAAAGAAGACCTTAGAAGTAGTATATTGGTAAGGTGATTACATTGCATGTAGCTGACTTGAGTCTGATACCATAAGGTCCCCTGAGCCCGCCCCACCAAGAGTGATCTTGAGTGCAAAACCAGGAATAATCCATGAGCATTATATGGCCCCCAAGCCAAAAGAAAATGGGAAGAAAAAGAATCAATTTCCCATGGAAATAAAATTAAGCTATGTCATCCCCATAGGAACTCACACATTTAGATACCAATGTGTATCTGAAGCAACCTAAAATTCAGAAATAAAAGAAACCACAGAATTATCAACTAGCAACAAGAGTTTATTAAATCTTGTAACAATGAATTAATGGCCTCATTGTGAGTATAATAATTTTCACAAATTTTTTTCCTCTTTCTTCTTTAGTCTCTACTGTTCTGTTCATTTTTTTTCTTTTTCTTTTTTTTTTTTTTTGTTTTTGTTTTTGGGTCACACCCAGCAATGCTCAGGGGTTATTCCTGGCTCTACACTCAGAAATCACCCCCGGCAGGCTCGGGGGACCATACGGGATGCCGGGATTTGAACCAGCGACCTTCCGCATGTAAGGCAACCACCTTACCGCTGTGCTATCTCTCCGGCCCCCATTTTTTTCTTTTTTAATAATTTTGCTCCTACTTACCTGGAAACAAATGTGTTCTGATCAACTATGTCAACTATGTGATTCATAGTCTTTAAAGTAATTTATATATAAAAAATGAATACCTACAATTATGCCATCTATTAATATGTATTTTATTAACACACTACTTTTATCACTGAACGTTTTTAGAAAACATTATGAGGATTATTTCATACCAACATATGGCTATGTCCATAAAGACATAGTTAAAACTATGTCATTATAAAATGATAAAATGCTCATCAAACTGGATAGCACCTTTTCTATTTTCCAATTACATCATAAATGAGATATAATCTAAATATATTTTAAATATCTTCTGTTGATATAAACAGTATGGTGAGAGATATTTTCTATCTGATCACGCAATTAACCAGTATGAAAAAATATGCACATTCGGGAATAAGTAGTTTAATTATAAAACATAAAGCTCTAAGCCATGGTGGCCGAGCAAAGAATATAGTGTGTAGTATGCTTGACAAGAGTAACTCCTGAGTATGGCCAAAAATCTCAATCAGGGGCTGGAGAGATAGCATGGAGGTAAGGTGCTTGCCTTGCATGCAGAAGGACAGTAGTTCGAATCCCGGCATCCCATATAATCTCCTGAGCCTGCCAGGAGCAATTTCTGAGTGTAGAGCCAGGAGCAACCTCTGAGCACTGCCAGGTGTGACCCAAAAATAAAATAAATTAAAAAAAAATCTCAATCAAACCTGCAATTTTTGTACTTTATGTTTTCAGGTCTGATAAAGAAGGTTTTTTTTTTTTTTTTAGATTTTGGGTCACACCCAGCAGCGCTCAGGGGTCATTCCTAGCTCCACACTCAGAAATCGCTCCTGACAGGCACCGGACCATATGGGATGCTGGGATTCGAACCAATGACCTTCTGCAAACGCCTTATCTCCATGCTATCTCTCCAGCCCCATGTGTTTTGTTTTTTTAAATCACTTTATTTAAACATAGTGGTTTCAGGGCTTTTGGGATTACAGTAGGGTTTTTTTTTTTTTTTTTGGCCACACCCTGTGACGCTCAGGGGTTACTCCTGGCTATGTGTTCAGAAATTGCTCCTGGGGGACCATATGGAATGCTGGGATTCAAACCAAGGTGTTATTGTTCTGGCCCCAGTTGGGTTATTTTTTTTCCAGTTAGAAAGGTGTTTGTTACATGACTGAAACCCAACTACAATCATATTTGTAATCAATATTTGTAATAATGTAATATTTGCAATCAAGGTGTTTAAATAAAGATATTAGAAAAAGAAATAGGGAAATGTTAAAAAAATTTTCATGATTGAGTTTTAGACATACAATGTACAACACCCTTCACCAATGCACATTTCTCTAGAGAAGTTTTTTATAAAACATAAAAAATCCTTGTCCCAGAACTTACAATCAACTTCTATCAGCATGATTACAATTTTGCACTAAAATTTTTATTTTTGATTAGTTTATTAGGCATAATGTAGGCCTGACTTATAATTTATACAAAGAAATGGACAAAGTTTTGTGTCACTGACATCTATTAATACTTTTCCTTTTAAACACAAATCTCTTTAGACCTGAGTAGTGAAATATGAGTGGAAGTCTTTATTTATTGACAAAATAAGGAAGAGAGGATAGTAAAGAAGAAGGTATCCAAAGGATAAAACAGTAAAATTAACAGTGAATTTTATATCCTTTCTAATTTTTCATAAGACCTATCAAATATAAATACCATGTCATTATTTATCTGTCTCATTCAGTTTTGGGGGTCACATCCTGTGGAGGTCAAGGGTGACCTTTGAGTACAGAGCATAGAATAACCCTGAACACCCCTCATTATGTCTCCCCCACAGAAGACCTGGTGATGTCAGCCTAAATACCAACATACCTGGAGTTTGGGTCAGATGGATATCTCTCTATAGAGAGCCATAGAGGAGTGGCAAAGCTGGGCTATTGGCAAAGCAATAATGGTGGGTGATGGGTACAGTTGAAGTGGCTTCAGAAGGGTGAGGACTTGGTCCACTCTTTCCTCCTGAGACTGCCAGCTTTTAGCTGTATGGCCAGTGTATCCATAATTTATTTTATTTTATTTTATTTATTTTATTTTTTTTCGGTCATACCTGGCAGTGCTCTGGGGTTACTCCTGCCTCTGCACTCAGAAATTGCTCCTGGCAGGCTCGGGGGACCATACCGGATGCTGGGATTTCAACCACCATTAGTCCTATGTTGGTTGCTTGCAAGGCAAATGCCCTACCGCTGTGCTATCTCTTTGCCCCCACCCCCAATAATTTAAGCACCGTGATTACAAACATGTTTTTAATTGGGGTTCAGTCATAAAATGCACACTCCTTCACCAGTGCTACTTTCCCACCACCAACATCCACCATTTTTCTACTCCCACTTCCCCTGCCTGTCTTCGAGATAGGCATTGTATTTCTGTCTCTATCCTTGTCATGTTAGTTGTTAGTGTAGTTATTTCTCTAACCGTGCTTACCACTCTTTATGGTATGCTTCATATCATGGGCTGGCCCTTCTGGCCCTCATCTCTATTGTTTCTGGGTATTATTATTATACTCCCTTTTATTTTTCTTAAATACCACAGGTGAGTGAGCCTATTCCGTGTCTCTCTCTCCCCGCCCCCACTTTTTTTGGGGGGGTCACACCCGGCAGCACTCAGGGGTTACTCCTGGCTCTGTGCTCAGAAATTGCTCCTGGCAGGCTCAGGGGACCATATGGGATACTGGAATTTGAACCACCATCCTTCTGTGTCTAAGGCAAATGCCCTATCGCTGTGTTCTCTCCGCTCCCTCTCTCTTTCCCTTTGACTTACTTCACTCAGCATAATATTTTCATTGCCCATGCATGTATAGGGAAATTTCATGACTTCATTTTTCTTGATAGCTGCCTAATATTGTGTATATGTACCAGTTTCTTAGCCACTCATCTGTTGTTTTGTTTTGTTTTGTTTTTCCAGATTCTGGCTATTGTGACTAGCGTGCAATGAACATAGGGGTGTAGAGGGCAATATTGTATTGTGTTTTTGTGGTTATCTCTAGGAGTGGTATTGCTGGATCATATGGGGATTCAATTTCCAGGAGGTTTTTTTTTTTTGTTTGTTTGTTTTGGGGTCACACCCTGTGATGCTCAGGGGTCACTTCTGACTATGCGCTCAGAAACTGCCCCTGGCTGGGGGACCATGTGGGATGCCAGGGAATAGAACTGTGGTCCATCCTAGGTTAGGTGCCTGCAAAACAAATGCCTTATCACTTGTACCACCACTCCGGCCCCACAATTGCCAGTTTTTTAAGGAGTATCCATATTGTTTTCTAGAAAGGCTGGAAGATGATATTCCCACCAGCAGTTAATGAGAATTTCTTTCTCCTCACATACATAGCAGCAGTGGGTGTTCTTGTTCATTGTGATATGTGCCAGTCTTTGTGGCATGAGATGATATCTCATTGCTGTTTTGATTTGCATCTCCCTGATGATTAGTGATGTGAAGCATTTTTTATATCCCTCATGGCCATCTGTATTTCTTCTTAGAGGAAATGTCTATTCATTTCTTCTCCCCACTTTTTGATAAGGTTAGATTTTTTTTTTCTTGTTAAGTTCTATTAGTACCTTGTATATCTTCAGTATTATTGGGCCCTTAGCTGATGGGTATTGAGAGAATAGTTTCTCCCATTTCATGGATGACCTTTTTTACCCTAGTAAAAAAACCTTTCTTTTTTTTTTTTTTTTTTTTTTTTTTTTTTTGGTTTTTGGACTACACCCGGCAGTGCTCAGGGGTTACTCCTGGCTGTCTGCTCAGAAATAGCTCCTGGCAGGCACGGGGGACCATATGGGACACCGGGACTCAAACCAACCACCTTTGGTCCTGGCTCGGCTGCTTGCAAGGCAAACACCGCTGTGCTATCTCTCCGGGCCCACCCTAGTCACTATTTCCTTTGAATAGCAGAAGCTTCTCAATTTAATAGTTTCTCAGTATCATGGAGTGTTTTGCCTATTTTTTTTTCTGTATGTCTTATAGTTTCATGTCTGATATCAAGGTCTTTAATCTATTTTAATTTGATCTTTGTTCATGGATTTAGATAGAGGTTTGAGTTTGTGTTTTTTGCTGTGGTTGGCCAGTTGTCCCAACTCCACTGTTGAAGTGGCTTTCCTTGTGCCATTTTGCATTTCTTGTCCCTTTGTGAAAGATTAAGTGATTGCATGGTTGGGGAACATTTTCTGCATACTCAAGTCATTCCATTGATCTGAGGGTCTGTCTGTATTTCAGTATCATGTTGTTTAAATGATTATGGCTTTGTAGTACAATGCAAAGTTGGAAAAAGTGATGCCTCCCATATTTATTTCCCCCTAAGGGTTTCTTTAGCTATTTGTGGGCAGTTATTGTTCCAAATAAATTTCAGGAGTGTTTGATCTATTTTTTTTAAAAAAATAATGTCATGGGTGTCCTTGAGGGATGCCTCTATGCTTTTTTTAAGGCGTGGTTTATATCTCTTTCAAAAATAGACTAAGTCTATGGAGCTGACCAAATCAATATTCATTGTTGATGCAGCACTAATCATTAAATTATTCCTTACTCTTTATTGGGGGCACATCTGGTGATGCTCAGGAGTTATATCAAACACCGAAGAGTGTTTGGGGTGGGCATATGATATGCTAGGGACCAAACTTGGGTCAGCCACATGCAAGGCAAGCACCTATTTGCTGTATTACTGCTCTTATTCTATTATTTTTCTAAGAAAAATTATCTTAGAATAATTTTATTTATTAAAATTAGCTTAATATAATATAATCAATGTGTTGATTTTCATGATGCACACCAGAACCAGATAATATAATTTAACTTCAAATGAAAAAAATAGCACCTTTTAAAAAATCTTCTTTTAACTTTATAGCTCACAAAATGAAGAGCTACATTCTTCTAAATATATTCCACATGATGAGACCAAATGACTTCATCTTTTTAACTTCTAATTAAAATGTATTTTTGGTATGTCAGAGGTAAATCTTTATATTTAGAAAAAAAAGATATTATTCAAATGGAGGCAACATCCATTTTATTTTTATTGCAGGGCACAGACTTTCTGGGCCTGGCATCATCTCAAACGTGGAGGCCTCACTGGTCTATTTTCACATGTGGTTGGAATGAGAATCCCTCTTAGTGACTGCCTCCATTCACAGATGGGCGGAGCCACAACACAGCCAAGTAGTCTGTCAAAGGTTTTTTTCATTATTAACAGAAAAGTTATATTGTCTGCCTGCCTGAGAATGTTTATGGAAACTTATGATTTTGACATCTGGAATTCATTTTTGAGAATGCATGCAAATCAAACTACTGAATAGGTAACAGATATTTTAACTCCCCTACAGGCCCAACTTGAGGTCTTAGATACAACTGCAATAGATTTGCAAAGTTCTCCAACAGTCAAAAACTTCAGAATGATTTATTTGGAGACGTGTTGTAAGCACTTAGAAGTTGCTTTTTAGCAACAGTATAGATTTACTCATTTTAAAAATTGCATTCTTAAAATCTTATCTAGCAGAAATAGTTTTTGTTTGTTTGTTTTGGTCATTCCTAAATTAGTGTAGTTAGTAAAATTTAATGTGAGTTAATTTAATCTACAATTTTCAATAAGGGCACACAAATATTTACAAATATCATCCAAGAGCAATTCCTAAAATAATTGGTATGTTTGAACTTGGCATTATCTATATTGGTGGTTGGTGGTGTCTAAATAGTGATTTTGCGATGAGATTTTCATTCATCTCAGTGAAATAGAAATACTAAAATAACAATGTGACTTTTTCATTGTTAAATTAAAATTCATTGCCACCTCTGAGGAATACTTTATGTTAAGATGTTGTCATTTCTTTAAGTGTCAAAATATTTTCTCTTATTTAAAATTTTAAGACCTGATTCCATTTAGTTATCTTATCAATCCCACTTATACAATTTACGTGATAATTATTTAGATAATTAAATCTAAATTATTTTAAAGTGTTGTGATTTACAAAGTTATTCATAGTTAAATTTTAGACATAAACTGTTTCAGCTTTGATCCCATCACCTGTGTCCACTACCCTCCACCAGTGTTTCCAGAGTCCTTTTCATAACTCCTCATCCCAGCCTACCATCTTAAATGTTTTATTTGAATTTAAAAATGCTGGGGCCGGAGAGATAGCATGGAGGTAAGGTGTTTGCCTTTCATGCAGGAGGTCATCAGTTCGAATCCCAGTGTCCCATATGGTCCCCCGTGCCTGCCAGGAGCAATTTCTGAGCCTGGAGCCAGGAATAACCCCTGAGCACTGCCGGGTGTGACCCAAAAACCACACACACACAAAAATAAACAAAAACAAAAACAAAAATATTTTATTGTGGAACCAGAATTCACAATACTGTTACTCAACTTTTTAGCAACTTTTAAATTTTAATTTTGGGCCACACCTGGTGACTTTCAGGGGTTACTCCTGGCTATGCACTCAGAAATCCCTCCTGGCTTGGGGACCATATGGGATGCTGAGGATCAAACTATGGTATGTCCTAGGTTAGTGCATGCAAGGCAGATGCCCTATCACTTGCACTACCACTCGCTTTGTTACTCAACTTTTTATGCACATATTATTATTACAACACTGCTCATCACCAGAAATCTTTCTTTCTTCCACCAGTTTTCACCTTGCCCCAAATAAGCTCAATTCTATAGACAAAACCTTTAGTTCTAATTAATTTGACCATTTATTGTTTCTTTATTGCCTTTTTTATAATCTCAGTCTTTTCATTTCTCTGTCTCTGTCTCTGTCTCTGTCTCTGTCTCTCTCTCATTTTGTGTGTGTGTTTGTGTGACTTTTAGGTCAAACTCAGATGTGTTCAGGGCTTATTTCTGGCTTTGCTACTGCCCTACCCAATGTGCTATTGCTCAGCCCTCTGCCTTTTTATAAAAAGTGGAAGTGGTAACATTTATACATGTAGAGATGTGAGGTGATGCAGGAACACAGAGAAGTTCTAAAGGATCTCCTGGTAAGTATCAGAGCCAGACTGACCACATGCAAGACAAAGCTACCTGCTTTACTATAATTTTGGCCAAACATGATATCCTTTTATTTTTAGAGGTATGCAAAGAAAACATTTAGTATTATAAATAGTTCTGTGCTAATATTTTTGTTGTTTTCTTAAAAATTTTATGTGACATTTATCCTTTTTGCATAAGCACACTAAATATGGGGAAATCTTATTATCTAAATAGGGATAAGAACTCATAAATTTAATATTGCAGGGTGCCTTTCACCCTGAACATTTGTCATGGGGACTTGACGTAGGCTTCAATTTTTTGCACATCAACTGTCCAACCCTGAAACTTGGATCCCAACATTGGAACCTGCACAGTTTTTGGCACCAGCATTTGGAGTCAAATTCCCACTGGGGGAGGCCCAAATGCTGCCTTGGCACCAGCCTGCTCCAGGGTAGGTTCATATGACACCCTGATAATAAGAAAAAAGCAATAACTTAGATCTAAGGGCAGGTTGTCCTACCTCACCACCTAACAATGAGATGAAATCAGAAGTCGCTCCATCTTAGGATCTGTGCAAAACCAAGATCTCTAATTATAGAAGACTGACTATGAACAACTGAACAACTGCAGCTGAGCAGAACTTTTCCTGACACTATAAAAAACAAACAAAAAACATTATTTTACACTTCGTCATAGGATCTGTGCAAAAACCAAGATCTCTAATTATAAAAGACTGACTTTGACAGTCATGACAGAGCAGAACTTTGTTTGGGACCATAAAGAAAGACCTTGGGATTAGAAAACCAACATGCCCAAAGTTTGTTGGCATGTCATAAATCGGTCCTATGACAGTATGCTTCATGGGTGGAGACATCCTGTATCTCTTAGGACAAGAGAGATTTTTTTTAAAATTTCCCCAATGTTTACTGTGCCTATAAAAAACAATGACAACAACATCAACAACAAAAACTTGCCTATCTGTGCCCCTTTTTTCTTCTTCTTTTAATTTTATTTATAACTTTTAGAAAGGAGCTCCTGCCTTTTTTTTATAGAACCGTAAACTTTGAATCATTTTGTTCTGCCCCATATTTTTATTACTATTATAATTTTTATTTTGACCAAAGTGGATTACATATTCTTTCACATATTAGGTACATAGTGACATTGAATCAGGGGAATTTCCATCATCAAATTTGTCCTCCCTCCCACCCCTGTTTCCAGTATGCATCCCATATCCCCTTCCTTTACCCCCCAGATTGCTAGTATAAGTGGTCTCCTCTGTGTCTAGCTTGTTGTAGATTGGGTATAGATTTTGTTGTCATTGGCTTTGGATTTGGTGTTTAAGTCTGATCATTTTTTATTACTACTTAATGATCATAAAACTATTTGGTCTTGGTACCCTCCATTATTTCTCTCTCAATTTGTGAGGTGGAACAAGATGGTTCAAGTTACGTGGTTCTGTTTGAAGGAAGGAAAAAATAAAACGGGGCAAAAATCAAGCAAGCAAAAAATGGGCAGAGTTCTTCTAGAGGTTATAAATATTGAAAGAAGAAAGGGAAAAAGGAAGATAAACATAACAACAATACAAAAAGAAAAATCCAACAAAAAATCCAAAAAGCACCACAGCAATAAAGACAACCACCACACAATAACCACGATCCTGAAATAAAAACAAAACAAAGCATAAAAAATGGAAAAAACAACAAAAATAACAAAACCAAAAAAAATTATTTTGTGCTGCTTCTTTTTTTTTTTTCTGCATAGGCACAGAAAATATTGGGAGATTAGAAAGGGAATTCCAAGGGCCGAGAGATAGCATGGAGGTAAGGTGTTTTCCTTTCATGCAGAAGGACGGTGGTTCGAATCTCAGCATTCCATATGGTCCCTGTGCCTGCAAGGGGCGATTTCTGAGCATAGAGCCAGGAGTAACCCCTGAGCGCTGCCAGGTGTGACCCAAAAACAAAAACAAAAAACAAAAAAACAAAAAAAGAAAGGGAATTCCCTTGGCCTAAGAGATACAGGGTTTCTCCACCCTTGAAGTTTACTGTCATGGGAATAACTACAGACTCCAAAAATGCTCATTCCCTTAGGTCCTTTTGTGGTGTATGGAAACCTTCTGCTCTGTCATGGATGATAAAATCAGACCTCTGTATCTAGAGATCTTGGTATCTGCACAGGTCAAAGGATGGCGCCTAGGATGGCGTCTTTCTTTACCGTTCTAGAAGTTCTGTTCCATTATTGTTGTTTTAATCAGTCTTCTGTAGTTGGTACTCTTAGTTTTTGCACCAATCCTAGGATTGAGTCATTCATTATGTTTCCAGAAGACCTGGTCAGTTTCAGTTGTCTCTGCCAGACCTCTGAAATTAGAGATCTTGGTTGTTGTACAAATCCTAGACCAAAGCCTAGACTAGGGTCTTTTTTATTGGTCCCAGGATAAATTCTGCCCAGTCATGGTTGTCACAGTCAGTCTTCTGTAGATAGCGATCTTTGCATTTGCACAGATCAAAGGATGACATGTGTTCTGATTTCATCTTATAGTTAGATGGTGAGGTAAGACAACCTGCTCTTAGATCAAGTTGTTGCCATTTCCTCATTGTCAGGATGTCATATCAAAACAGTCGCATGTTGGTGCCAGAGCAGTATTAAGAATGTTCCAGAGTGAGTTTGGTTCCTGGAGCTGTTACGGAGAACTGTGTCAGTTCTATGTCTGGGATCTAGAGTTCGGGGTTGGATGGTTGCTGTTTAATCACCTGGAGACTAAGTTGGGTCCACATGATATATGTTTAAGGTGGGAGGTGCCCCTATACTCTAAGAAGGTATGAAGTGCCCCATATTTTTATGTTTTCCTACAAATTGAGAAAAAAAATTTGATGGGACCCAGTGGCTAAGTGGTCTCAGGAGCGTTCAGTGGTTAAAAAAAAAAAAAGGTCAGATCTAAATACCCAAGCCAAAGTCAATGACAATAGAATCAAGAGACCCAAACTTTAACAAGCTAAACACAAAATGGACCAGTTACACTAGCAGTCCAGGGGACTTAGGGTGAAGGTAAGGGATGCATGTGGGAAACTGGTGGTAGGATGGTCCTAATTCACTGTCACTATATCCTTAAAATACAACTGTGAAAGACTTGTCATTCACAATGGTCTCAATAAAATATTAAAAATTTTTAATTTAAAAATTAAAAAAAAGTATTAAGGGCTTGAGTGATAACACAGTGAGTAGGGAGTATTGCCTTGCACATACTTGACCCAGGTTTAATCCCTGGCATCTGATATGGCCCCTCGAGCCTGCCAGGATCAATTTCTGAGCACAGAGACAAGAGTAACCCCTGAGCACTGCCAGGAGTAATACCCAAAATAAAAAAAAATGTTGTTTTAAGTTAAATCATCATGATATAAGCTTAGGGCTTACTCCTGGCTATATGCTCAGGGATAACTCTGGCAGGCTTTTGGAGAATCATATTAGGTCTGAGATTAAATCCAGGTTAGCTTTGCAGAAAGCTAGAGACCTATTCATCGTGCTATTGTTATAGCCTGGGAATTAGGACAATTTTAAGGGGGAAATCTGAATAGGTCAATAAAAATATATTGGAATTGGAGTAATAGCATTACAGGTAGGGCACTTGCCTTGTATGTAGTGAGATCAGGTTTCTTCTCTGACACTCCTGATCCTCTGAACCCTGTTAGGAGTAAGCTCTGAATGCAGAGCCAAGAGTAAGCCCTGATCATTGCTGGGTGTGGCCAAAATGGACTTAAATCATCCTCAAAAGATATTTGCTTTAAATGAACTGTTATTTATAGTGTACTATATAAACAAATTAACTAATGAATAAATCTGTTCAAATGGACAAATTATAAATATAAAATGAGGTGAATTAAAAAGAAACTTGATGGGCTGGAGAGCTAGCATGGAGGTTAAGCTTTTGCCTTACATGCAGAAGGACTATGGTTTGAATCCTGGCATCCCATATGGTTCCCCAAGCCTGCCAGGAGCAATTTCTGAGCATAGAGCCAGGAGTGACCCCTGAGCGCTGCCGGATGTGACCCCCCCAAAACAAAACAAAACAAAACCAAAAAAAAGGAACTTGACTTGGAAGGAATGTGTTGAAGAAGATAAACTAAAAAATATCACACATGTCATGATCTGAAATTATTTTATGGACTTGGCTTAAAGTCTCAAAATTTGTATTTAGTCAATGCAATCTAGGATTAAAGAGAGAATTACCACTTTTGTAATCTTGGTGAATTATGAATTATGAATGGTATGAGCAGCTATGATTATGAAGACCCAATGTAGTTAAACCTGGACTACAAAATACATAGTGCTCTGGGTTGAGTACCTAGTGGATATTCCATGAAGAGAGAATGTAGACCTGGAAAGAAGAAAAAGAAGGCAACTTCTGGTAGAACAGCTGCAGTGGCGGGCTGCACAGAGCACTAAGAAGATAAATTTTGGGATCGGAGAGTTAGTATGGAGGTAAGGCATTTGCCTTGCATGCAGAAGGATGGTGGTCTGAATCCTGGCATCTCATATGGTCCCCTGAGCCTGCCAGGAGCGATTTCTGAGCATAGAGCCAGGAGTAACCCCTGAGCAATTTTGGGTGTGACCCTAAAACCAAAAACCAAACAAACAAAACAAAGATTTTAGTACTATCAAATGCATTTTGAATCTTCAAAAACCACTCTGAAACCTTACTTGTTATTCTTTGCTATGCCAATTAAAATATAGATGGGAACACTCAAATTTTTTATTTGAAAAAACTTTGAATTGATTATCAGCTGATAGAATTTATTTGATTATTAGAAGACTTAGACCATTTAAGATGGCTTAAGTATTAAATTACTGAATTAAAACAATGTGTGTGTGTGGGTGGCCTTAGAGAGGGTGACCCACAGGTGGTACTTAGGGGTTATTATTTGTTCTGTGTTAAGAGTAATTCTAGTGGTGTTTAGAGGGCCATATCTGGTGCCAGGATCTAAGCCGGGGTCCTCAAACATTCTAAACAGGGAGCCAGTTCACTGTCCCTCAGACCATTGGAGGGTCTGACTATAGTAAAAACAAAACTTATGAACGAATTCTTATGCACACTGCATATATCTTATTTTGCAATGAAGAAACAAAACAGACACAAATACAATATGTGGCCCGCGGGCCATAGTTTGAGGACCACTGAAAGCATGCAAGAAAAAAAATTCCTTCTTCTAGCCCTTCTACTATCTTTTTAGTCTTCACTATTGAGATAATTTCACCTGAAGAATTATCAATATTTTTAGTTGTTTGTATTTTTTTTTAAATTTTTATTTTGATCATAGTGGTTTACATAGTGTTGACAATAATATTTTAGGTACATATTTACATAAAATCAGGGGGGATTCCCATCACCAAATTGTCCTCCCTACACCTCCGTTTCTGTCCTACCTCCCATTTCCTCTTCCCTCACCCCAGGTCGGCTAGAATATGTGGTCCCCTCTGTATCTAACCCACAACTTAGTAGTCTTGCACCTGTTTGGTCTTGATGCCTCCCTTAGTTCTCCCTCTAACTGGAGGCAGGACTAGCTAGTTCAAGTTGCGTGGTTTTGTTTGAAAAAGAGAAAAGTATTTTTGGTTTTTGAACCACATCTGGCAGTGCTCTGGTTTTACTCTTGGCTCTATGCTCAGTGATCATTCCTGATAGGCTTAGGTAACCATACATGGTATTAGAGATAGAATCTGGGGTGGCTACATGTAAGGCAAGTGCTCTGTCAGCTGTTTTATTATACCATCTCCTAAATTACATCTTTATGGGCCTAAAAATATAGCCAATTCCTGAAAGTCACTAAGTAATAGAGTTGGACAGTGAGTCCAAAGACTGTTTAACCATCCCTGTTTATAAAAATGTGTTTTCAAAGATCTTATTCTTTTTTTATGGGGGGGTCATACCCAGCAGCGATCAGGGGTTACTCCTGGCTCTATGATCAGAAATCACCCCTGGCAGGCACGGGGGACCATATGGGATGCCGGGATTCAAACCACCATCCTTCTGCATGAAAGGCAAACGCCTTACCTCCATGCTATCTCTCCAGCCCTCAAAGATCTTATTCTGTACTGTATTACATCAGGTCTACTTTTTAGATCATTTATACTTATCAAAATGAAAGTTTACTGTCTTTAAGAACTTATTTGGCCAAATTATCAAGACATGGTAATATGTATAAGATTTTTGAAATTTCATCACTTTATTAGACTAATATTTTGACATGACTATTCATAAATAGAGCTTTTATTTCATTTTATTAATTTTACCATCATCCATAAGATATACAGCTTTATGGACTAGTGCCATAGGGAATTGCACTGGCATATTGATTATTTAATATTCAAAAGCTTATATGATTTAAATAAATAAAAAATTTGGAGTCTCATATATATGTGATAAGTAGACAACATAGGACTATTTTTGTGGGATATTAGCATTTTCAACATAGATTTGCTCTCCGCAGTTCATCACATATTAGCATATTTATATTCCTCCCTCCTTGTCTCAGTGTATGAGGTACAGCACTCACTAATTATTCTATTGTGTATGCTAGACATTTGAAAGTGTGTGGTCTTTCAAACTGTGAGGCAGATTGGAATTCTTTATAGCATGAAGTTAGTGACATACAGTTGCTTCAAATCATATCCACGATCTTGGTAGCCAAAATAAATGCAATGATATAATAGAAGCTTTTCTTTGCATAATTAAAGGTTGCTGAAAAACACTTAAGAAAATGTTCTTGCTCATTCAACAGAGAAAGTGGAGTTTTTCAAAGTATTTATACATGTATATATATTCTTTGCCTGAAGGCTGAGTACTTACAAACCTCGTACATGTCTGCATAAGCATGCATGAACAGTAACAGTTCCATCATGAAAGCAAAAACAGAAATTCACCTTATCGAATTATCAGTTGTAAGACAAGTTAGTGAGTCAACATGATCTTTATGTTCTATTTGTTATTCGGCAGCTTCTCCATCATTGCTTATTCTACAGGCAAGGAACTTCTGATGGCTCCTTTCTGTGACTTACTTAGGCCCAACTGGATTGCACATCACTTAGCCTTTCATGCCTTCTGCTTATTCTTGCATGTGAAGACTAGTCTTAAGCTGTGACACTGGTTATCTTGAAATGGGGAAAGGGTCTTATTTCTAAAGTCTGGTAACTCTCAGGTGTGAAGGAGGGCCAAGCTACTCTTATCACTTTCTTTCTATTCTCTCTTCACAGGTGCTACTTTTAAAAAAGTTTCTCTTACATCACCTTTTACCAAAGCACACTTTGCTTGTCTGTGGAGATTTGTAATTTTATGTTTAAACTCAAGATTTGCCTACCAGGCACTGAGGGACCAATGCCAGCATATTTTCCCAAGTCCTATATAATGCCTAGACTCTACAGATCACTCAATTTGTATCCAGCAATCTATAGCTTTACCCAGCCAGACATTTGGGAGGCTGGGCTAATGCACCCTACCTGTATTTTTCTCTTTCTGGGCTGAGAAAGGGTGCCTCTATGGGAAGAAGTCGACAATACAAGGGTGGGGGAGCTTTTCCTACTCTGTCCTTGTTCTCAAAGCTTTCTGTCTCCGGGAACAGCGTTACTCATGTGTATAGAGAGAATAAGTAATCTATGTTTGAGGAGTTTTTCATGTACAGTTAAATTGTATCCAGCTGTGCCAGCTGTTTTCATTTCACATTTGAATGTTTACTGTTTTACTGAGCTGGGAAAGCAGCAATTGAGTGTTGCATGTATAAAAAAAAAAAAAAAAAGACTGCCTTCAGTAGCTAAAGGACCAGAACCATCCAGGAGGGAAGTCAGGCATCATTTCTGTCTTATTGAGCATGGGATTTCCAGAACTCAGCTAGGTTCATGGAACGTTTTAAGTGCTCCTGATGTATTTGAGAAAATACAGAATAATAATCCCTCTCCTAATTGATAAAACAGTGATGCCTATGGGTCTGGAGCAGTGGCACAGGTGGTAGGGTGTTTGCCTTGCACATGCTAACCCAGGAAAGACCGCGGTTCGATCCCCCAGTGTCCCCGATGGTCCCCCAAGCCAGGAGTAATTTCTGAGCACATAGCCAGAACTAACCCCTGAGGGTCACTGGGTGTGGCCAAAAAACCAAAAACAAAAAAATTGAGATGCCCACACAATATGTTTATAACTGAAAGTTCATTGAATTCCACTGTACTTGTGTAAATACAAATATTATATTACTAGTAATTATATTTAAACATTATTAATTTGCTTTTTTAATTTTTTTTGGCTAAACATTAAAGGCTGGGGCACAAGAAGGATTTTTTTTTCTTTGTGGGGGCTCCACTCAGATGAGTCCTTGTGGTTACTCTTGTTTGTGCTCAAGTGATCCTGTATGCCTGGGCTCAAACCCCAGCCTCTTGTACACAAAGCTTATAAACTAGCCTCCTCAATCCTGAAGAGAAATTTAGTTGGTTTTTGGTCTCTGTGTTCAGGAATCACTCCTGGTGTGGCTCAGGGAACCATATATGTTATCAGGAATTGAACCCAGACTAGTGGTATGCAAGACACGCACCTTAGAGATCATCCTTCCTTCAAAAGAGAATTTTTAAGACAGGTTTTTTTGTTGCATCACAGTTTGAGATAAACAAATATTTATGAATTATAGCCTTTAACTTTTTTAAAAATTTTTTATTGTGGCCAAAGTGATTTACGAATCTTTCAATGTAATATTTAAGGCACATAGTGACAATGAATGAGGGGCATTCCGACCAACAGTGCTGTCCTCCCTCCAACCCTGTTCCTGGCATGCAGCCCATATCTCCCTCCTTTACTCCCCCTCTAATGATAGTATAATTGGTCCCCTTTTGTATGGGGAAAAATGAATGGTACCAGGACCAGACAGTCGTATAAACACTTAGTGTAGCCTTTCACTTTTGAAGATCATAGCTATATCAGTTTTGCTCTGTGCACACTATTTCCTCTATTTCAAAGTTCTTAATCCTTCTGACACATCATTTTCTACCTCATAGTGATATTTCCAGTCCTATAAATATCTAATGCCTTTTTCTGCTTATTTTTGATCATTTGGGGCCACATAGCTGAGCTTATTCCTGACAGTGTTTGGGGAACCATATGTAGTGTCAGATCAAATCCAGGTTAGGTACACACAAGCCAGGCTCTCTACCCACTGTACTATATCTCCCCTTCCTTTCCTTTTTATAATGAAAGGGATCAAACCCAAGTACTAGAACATGTTAAACAGATGGTCTACCACCGGGCAACATACCTATCCCAATAATGTATGGTTTAAAATTATTTTAACAATTGATTTAAATTTAGCTCTTATATATCTTTCTGTATCAATTCATATAGCACTTCCTCATTCCTTTGTATGGCTTCACATTCTTCTGTGTAGATTTTACTAAATAATTCCTTATCAATTAATATTTTTTTTTGTTTGTTTTTGGGCCACACCCGTTTGACGCTCAGGGGTTACTCCTGGCTATGCGCTCAGAAATCGCCCCTGACCATATGGGATGCCGGGGGATCGAACCGCAGTCAGTCCTAAGTAGCGCTTGCAAGGTAGACACCTTACCTCTAGCGCCACCTTCCCGGCCCCTATCAATTAATATTTAAATAATTTTTATTATTTCACTGTCTCAAAGGATGTAATGGGCAAGCTGCAAATATGTCACTGTGAACATGTACTTTTATTAGAATAAATATCTAGATGGAGAATTGTTACATTAAATTACATGTATTTACAATTTTCAAATTGCCCGAAGGGCCTTCAATTACTTTTCTTAATATTTTACTTACTTAAAATATTTTATAGTAAATTTTATCTCTCTCTTAAAAATTTGATTTTGTGCCATATGCATGCAATTAGAGGTCACTTCTGGCAGTACACAGGGGAACATATGTGGTTATGGGGATTTAACTTGGTGTTGGCAGTGTACAAGACAAGTACCCTGCCTACTGTACTTTCTGTCTGGCCCACATATATACTCACACATACATGTATATACATACACATATGATCATGTATATATACACACATGTAGATATACACATATGTAGATGCAGTTATACTCAGGAAAAATGAACTTTGTGGTCCATAATTGGAGTAAGAAACATTATTAGTAGAATAATTTTAAAGAGTATTGTGTAACTTATCATTCCAAATATCTGGTAGTCACCAATATGTTATAACATCTGTAAAATATTTAGAGAATTTTCCATCTGATAATCATACAAGAAGCTTCGGTTAGAATAATTAGTTAATAATAACCAGTACTCAATTTTAATGAACAATATTCAAACTTGATAAATTATCCTTTTTTTCCATGTTCCTTTTTCTTGTGACTGTATTGATATTCCCTGTCATTTTGCTTTAATGCTTTATGAACATACAACTTGATATCAGTAAGGAGGAATGCAGAAAGGAAAGAGAAAGAGAAACAACTCTACATTTCTTTTGTTGTTTGCTAAAGTGCCATAGAAGTTTGTAGATTTTGGGGCCAGAGAGATAGCATAGCAGTGTTTGCCTTGCAAGCAGCCGACCCAGGACCTAAGGTGGTTGGTTTGAATCCCGGCATCCCATAAGGTCCCCTGTGCCTGCCAGGAGCTAGTTCAGAGCATATATAGCCAGGAGTAACCCCTGAGCACTGCTGGGTGTGGCCCAAAAACAAAAACAAAAACAAAACAAAAAAAAGAAGTTTGTAGATTTTGTTTTTGTTCTATTGAGTCACACCTGGTGATATTAGGGGGATTATACAGTGCTGGTCATCAAATACAGGTCTCTAGTATGCAAATTATACACCCTTGACCTTTACACTATCTCTCTAGACCCTCAAATTTCTAGATTGTAATGATAGTTTATTATGAATTTGGACAGTATTTTGTGCAGTTGTTTCAGCAGCTGGAGTTAATTTTGCCATTGCAGAGGAATATCACTCTAAAAAATAACAAAGAGTATTGTGTTCTCTGGGCACATACTGATTCCTCTCCTCAAAGCATGGAGTGATGGTCCCAATACACAGGAGGGAGGATCTTAGGCTTCACTTTAAAGTTGAAAGCTAACTTAAGCTTCCTTCTGTAGAGAAGTTCCCAGGTTCTATTGTTTTTGGGCATTTGTTTATTTTCATATTGTTTCTTTATATCCCACAACTAAGAGATCATTCTGTATTTGCCTCTCTCCTGACTGGCTTCACTCAGCACAGTACTTAGATTCATTCACCTAGTGGGAAATCGCATTATTTCATCTTTTCTTCTAGTTGAGTAGCAATTCCATTTTTTTTTTTTGGCCGCACCCGTTTGATGCTCAGGGGTTACTCCTGGCTAAGCGCTCAGAAATTGCCCCTGGCTTGGGGAGACCATATGGGACACCAGGGATCGAACCGCAGTCCTTCCTTGGCTAGCACTTGCAAGGCATACACCTTACCTCTAGTGCCACCTCGCCGGCCCCAGCAATTCCATTTTGTATATATACCAAAATTTATTCACTTCTCTGTTCTTGGGCTCTTTTGTTGTTTCCTAATTTTAATTATTGTGATAGTAATGCAATGAACATAAGAACACAGACGGCTGGTCAGATAGAGTTTTTGGGCCCTTGGGTTAGATTCCAAAAATCGGAATTGCTAATCTACACAGAAAATGAACATTGATGAGGAGAATTGGGAAAGGTGGAGGGAAGTGGACACTAGTAGAGGATGTGTTGCTGGAATATTGTATGCATACAACTCTACCTTCAACAATATTATAAATCATGACGCCTAAAGTTAAAAATATTTAAAAAAAACAGTTAAGTTACATTCAATTTTGGTGACCAGAGAGATAGCATAGTGGATAGGGCACTTGTCTTGTACATGACCAATCTGGGTTCAACCCCTGGCATCCCATATGATTAATTCCTCCTGCCTGAGTTCTGAGCATTACTGAGTAGGTCCCAAAATCAAAACCAAACCAAGAAATTAATCTGGGGCTAGAATGTGGCTCATCTTATAGTAGTAGTAGAGGTAGTTATTACTTACGCTGCAAGTGTGAGACACTCTGAATTTACCCTTCCCCCGAAATTCCCATAATAATTTATTTATCTATTTGGTTTCTGGGTCACACTTGGTGATATTTAGGGTACTATACCTAGGGCTGCTCTTGGCAGTATTTGGGAATTAAACCTTCTGCTTGCAAAGGATGTGCGCTTGTTCTTTGATATGTCTTTCTGGACTCAAATTATTTTGGCTTAAATAATATAGTATGGATGTCAACTAGGGTCATTCAGGAAAAAATATTTTTTGGCTTTTTGGGATAGACTCAGTGGTGCTCAGTGGTTACTCTTAGCATAATACTCCTTAGTAACAATATTGCAAACCACAGTATCTAAAAGGGGGAGGGCAACAAAAAAAGAAAAGGAATGAGAGTGAGAAAGAGAGAATGAACAAGTGAGAGAGGAAAGACAGAGAGAGAAATGAAAAGAGAAAATATATGTCTGTTCAGGGCTGGAGAGGAGAGATACCATGGAGGTAAGGCATTTGCCTTGCGTACAGAAGGTCAGTGGTTAGAATCCTGGCATCCCATATGGTCCCCTGAGCCTGCCAGGAGCGATTTCTGAGTGTAGAGCCAGGAGTAATCCTTGAGCGCAACCGGGTGTGACCCAAAAGCCAAAAAAAAAAAAAGTTTGTTCCATAGGGAAATGGGGACACTGGTGGTGGGAAATGTGCACTGGTGAAGGATGTTGAACATTGCATGACTAAAAGTCAGGACTATGCATCTGAGAAAAAGATAAAACCCAACTGAATTATGAACAACCTTGTAGCCATGGTGTTTAAATAAAGTAATTAAAAAAAAAAAGAAATTACTCCTGGCAGATTTGGGGCCCATATGAGATGCTGAGCATCAAACCCTGGTTGATTGTTTGAAAGGCAAATAAATGCCCAACTTGCTGTGCATAACTCCTGCCCCATAGGAAGAATTTTTTTTTTTTCGGTCACATCTGTTTGATGCTCAAGGGTTACTCCTGGCTAAGCGCTCAGAAATTGCCCCTGGCTTGGGGGGTTCCATATGGGACGCCGGGGAATCGAACCACGGTCCTTCCTTGGCTAGCGCTTGCAAGGCAGACACCTTACCCTAGCGCCACCTCGCCGGCCCCAGGAAGAAATTTTTATTTTGGTGTAGGAAACTAAAAAGCAGAGATGGCAAATTACCTTGCAAACACATAAGGTCATAGTTAAGAGGATCCCAAGGAGATGTGACACTAGATATAATATTAAATTTGGACAATATATAATTACTTATTGTATATATAAAAATTACATATTGTATACATAAAATTACATATGTATATTACATATATAAAATATATACATAAAATAATATACATATACACATATATAAAAATTAAATATTGTATATATAAAAGATATTATTATATATATTGTATATATAAACAACATATTATTATCAGAGTTTGAATCCAGGTACCACATATAAGCACCTATGCTAAGCATGTGCTCCATTACTGCACTACAACCCCAGATCCTACAATGAATTCTAGAAGAAAAAAGGACATGATAAAAAGTCAGGTAAGGAGGGGGCCTGTAAGATAGAACAAAGGTAGGGCATTTGCCTTGCATGCTGAAGGACTGTAGTTCGAATCCTGACATCCCATATGGTCCCCCGAGCCTGCCAGGAGCTAATTGTGAGCACAGAGCCATAAGTAACCCCTGAGTGTAGCTGAGTGTGACCCAAAAACAAAAAACAAAAACAAAAACCCTCACAAAATTAGGTAAGGGAAAAACAAAATAAAAGCAGGGTCTCACATATGTATAGCATTTGCACTTCCTGTAAGCCACATTCCTGGCCTAGAAATTAATGTGTTTTTTTTTTTTTTCTCTAAGGTTTAGAATTTCTTTTTTGTTTGTTTTTTTGGTTCACACTTGGCAGCACTCAGAGGTTACTCCTGGCTCTATGCTCAGAAATCACCCCTGGCAGGCTCGGGGGACCATATGGGATGCTGGGAATCAAAGTGGGGTCCATCCAGGTTTGGCCACATGCAAAGTAAATGCCCTACCTCTGTGCTATCTCTCTGGCCCCAAGATTTAGAATATTTCTAATGCTTCTTTTTCCTTGAACTTTAGTAATCACACAGAAAAACTCTTCAGGGAATATGGGGGAAATAGGAATGAGAGTTAGAAGAAAAGTACAGTAGGTGATACTTCTATACAAAGGGACTTCCTTATAAAACTTCTAGAAACAAAAGAGTAGGGTGATTGGCACAATATTCTTGGGATTTTTTTCCCCATAATGGGCAGTGATCAAGGGCTATTCCTGACTTGTGCTCAGCAGAAGCCCTTGGACATGCTCAGAGGATCATATGTGATACTAGGACTTGAATCAGTACATGACAGGTAAGCATCCATTGCCTATCTTCCTTCTCTGGTCTTGGTTGGTGCAATATTGCAAAAATTTATTTGGTCACTCATATGAGAAAAAATTTTTTTCATTTGTATATTTTTAAGCCATAGTTCCTGGTTAATTGCTTATCAAAGCTTTAGAAAATTTGAAATCAGAGTAATCTTTTGTTATAGATAGAACTAACACTTTTTATTAATTAATTAATTGCTGTTTGGGTCACACCTGGTGACGCTCAGGGGTTACTCCTGGCTATGTGCTCAAAAATAGCTTCTGGCTTGGGGAACCATATGGGACGCTGGGAGATCGAACCTCGGTCCATCCTAGATTAGTGCTTGCAAAGCAAACACCTTATCGCTTGTGCCACTGCTCTGGCCTCATAATTGACACTTTTTAAAAAATACATTCTTTTTATTTATTTATTTATTTTGGTTTCTGGATGGTACTCTGCACTCAGAAATCATTCCTGGCTTGAGTGACCATCTGGGATGCTGGGGATCGAACTCGGGTCTGTCCTGTGTCAGCTTTGTATAAGGCAAATGTCCTACCACTGTGAGACCAATCCGGCCCCTTTTAAATGAATTTTTTAATTTTATTCTAGATACTGGTAGTTTACAATACTGTTAGTTAATGGTAGGGTTTCTTGCATAAATCATTCCAGCACCACACCTTTTGCCAGAGTGTCTACTTTGTCACTATTGTCACTATTTCCCCTCCCCACCTGGTAAGCTTCCTACTGAAGAAAGACCAGTTTTTGGTTTCTCTCACTTATGGGCAATTGTTATTTGCCTCTGTGTTTTTTTAACTTCCCTTATATGAAAGACATCATTCTGTGTTTATCTTTCTCCTGCCTAACTTCATTCAGCATAATTCTCTCCAATCTATCTATTGGCAGCAAATAACATAATTGAATCTTTTCTTATAACTGAGTAATAGTCCATTGTTTATATTTATTATAGTTTTTATTGTTTGCTTTTGGTTCATATTCAGTAATGCTCAGGGCTTACTGCTGGTTCTAAACTCTAGGCTCACTCTTGGTAGGGCTTGATATACCATTTGGGGTGCCATGTGACAAACCTGGGTTGGCCACACACATGGCAAGCACTCTATCGACTTTACTATCTCTCCAATCCCATGTATCATAGTTTCTTTATCTAGTCATTGGTTTTTGGGCCCCTGGGTTGTTTTCAGGTTTTCACTATTGTGAATAGTGCTGCAATGAACTTAGGCATGAAAATGTCTTTTCCGAATAGAGTTTTTGGGCTTTTTGGGGGTAGTTACCAATAAGTAGAATTGCTAGATCATTGTTTGTTTCTTTTTTTTTTCAGTGCTGGGAATTAAAGACCAGGGTCTCACACATGCAAAGCATGTGTAATTGTCATTTTGATAATATTAATCTTTCCAATAAATAAATAGAAAATATTTTTCATTTTCTCATGTCTTTTTTTGTTTTGTTTTGTTTTGGTTTTTGAGTCACACCCGGCAGCACTTAGGGGTTACTCCTGGCTCTATGCTCAGAAATCACCCCTGGCAGGCACAGGGGACCATACAGGATGCCAGAATTCGAACCACCGTCCTTCTGCATGAAAGGCAAATGACTTACTTCCATGCTATCTCTCCAACCCCCTCTCATGTTCTTTTTTATTTTTCAATTATTTGTAATTTTCTCTGTATAAGATTTTTAATCTTTTTTTTAAAAGCTTATTGCTAGCTACATGATTTTATGAGGCACATTTTATTTGTCACACCGGTGGTGCTCAGGGATTACTCCTGGCTATGCACTCAGGATCATATGGGATGCCAGGGGACCATATGGGATGCCGGGAATCAAACCGAGGTCCATCTGGTCACATGCAAAGCAAATGCCTTGCTGCTGTGCTATTGCTCTGGTCCCTATGTGACACATTTGTAAATGGGGTTGTTTTCAGTGTCCATGAGAAACCCTCCAAAATAGACTACATGTTGGGTCACAAAACATACTGCCATAAAACCACGATGATAGAATCTGTATCAATTGTCTTCTCTGACCATGATGCATTGAAAATGAAAGTTTGTCACAAATAGAAATGAGGAAAAACTCAAACACTTGAAAATTAAATACATTACTATTGACTAACCAATGAGTCAAAGAGGAAATCAGAGAGGAATCAAAAGATTCCTGGGAACAAAATAGAATGAACATATGTGACACAGAAAAGTGATCTTAAGAGAAAAGTTCATCACAATGCAAGTATTAATTAGGAAGCAAGAAAGGGCACACAGGGCCCGGAGAGATAGCACAGCGGCATTTGCCTTGCAAGCAGCCGATCCAGGACCAAAGGTGGTTGGTTCGAATCCCGGTGTCCCATATGGTCCCCTGTGCCTGCCAGGAGCTATTTCTGAGCAGACAGCCAGGAGTAACTCCTGGTTTTTGGGTGTGGCCCAAAAACCAAAAATAAAAAAAAAAATAAAAAAAATAAAGGGCACACAAAAATAACCTAATTGCTTAGCTTAAGCAGTTAGAAAAAGACCAAAAAAAAAAAAAAAGAAAGAAAGAAAGAAAGCAGAAGAAAATAAATATCAAAATTCAAAGAAAAATTAATTAAATGGAAACAGAAACAGTTTAAAAGATCAGTGAAACAAAGAGCTAGCTCTGAATAAAAGAAAAACCCAAAACAATCAAAATTGACAAACTACTGGCAAGATTCACCAAGAAAGAGAGAAAATAAACACATACCAAGTTAGAAATGAAAGGGAAAATGTCAGAACAGAAATTCAAAGGACTAGAAGAGACTACTATAAAAATCTTTATGTCACAAAATTGAAGAATCTAGAATAAAAGGATGTATTTTTAGACTTCTATACTCATTCAGACTTTAATCAAGAGGAAAAAGAGCACCTGAACAAATCAATTACTATAAAAAAATAAAAACAATAATCAAAATTATCACCTCTTGAAAAAAATCCTAGACCTAGTTGGGTTTACTAGTAAATTATTTCAAACCTTTAAGGAAGACCTAATCTCAATACTTTTTAGGCTTTCCCACAAAGTTGAAGAAGTTTCTATGAGGTAAACATCTTCCTGATACCAAATCAGAAAGAGACTTCTCTAAAAGAATAAGCTACACTTGTATATCCCTGATGAATACAGACACAAAGTTCTTCAGCAAAATTTTAGCAAACCAAATTCAATAATACATCTAAAAGATCAGATGAACCCAGTAGGATTTATCCTGACAAATGCAAGAATAGTTTAATATATGCAAGTTAATTAATGTAATATGCTGTATCAAATCAGGGAAAAATTAAAATAATATGATTTTATTAATGTATGCAGAGAAAACATTTGATAAACTTCAACATTTATTTGTGAGAAACTTTAAATATAAGTGGGGATTGAAATTTTTTGTATTTTCTAACATAGTTAAAACTGTTTACCACAAGCCCATAGCAAACATTATACTGAAAGCCTAAGGTAAAGATGCCACACTTATCACTATTTGGTTTAGTATTTGGAGTCCTTTCCACAGAATTTAAGCAAGAAAGAAATATGAAGGGCATGCAGTTTGGAAAAGAAGTCAAACTCTCACTACTTGTAGATGACACATTTAAAAAAAATCAAAGATGGAGTCGGAGCTATAGCACAACGGTAGGGCTTTTGCCTTGCATGGAGCCTATCCAGGACACATGGTGGTTTGAATCCCAGGATTCCATATGGTCCTCTGTGCCTGCCAGAAATTTCTGAGCACCAGGCCTGGGCGCTGCCTGGTGTGACCCAAACTCCCCTCCCCCCAAAAAAAAATTCCTAAAGGCTTTCCAAAAAAGCTCCTAGAAATAATAGACTTGTAAAGTGGCAGGCTAAAAAGTTATTAATGTACAGAAATGCATGATTTTTCTATATACAAATACTAAAATAGAAGAGAGAGAAATATATGTGACATTGGAAGCATCTTAGGCTAAAAAGGCTGGTTGCCTTGAGAACCAACTAATAAATTTTTTTCAGTTTTGATCTTTATTATTATTTTTATTTTAAATACCATGGATATAAGGTTGTTCATAATCCAGTATTTTTCCACATATAAAGTTGTTCATGATTGAATTATTATCATACAATGTACAACAACCTTCACCAATGCACATTTCCCACTACCAATGTCCCCAGTTTCCCTCTCACCCTCCCTGATACACTCTTCCCTCCCACACACTCTCCCTTCTCTACTTCACTCTCTCTCTCTCTCTCTTTTGACATTGTGGCTTGCATTACTATTATTGAAGTGGTGCCATGCATGTCACTTTATTTTTTTTCAGCACCCACTTCTTGTCCAGAGTGATCAGTTCCAACTATCATTTTCATAGTAGAACCTTCTCTACTCTAAAGGCACTCTCATTTCTTTGTGACAAGCATCCTACCCTGAACTGCACCTCCTAATCCTCATCTCTCTTGTTTCTGGACATCATTCTCACACTTCTACTTTTCTTACCAACCAAGGAATTTAAGGGTGGGAAAGCCAGACTCATCCCTTGTTCTCCAGGGAAGGAATAGAGGTTGGAGATAGATTTAAATCCCTGATGGCCAGTGCTATCACCAATTGTGCATAAGGAATGAAACCTCAAAAAAGCAAGGATCTGGAGAGCTTCCAGATGGTGACAGGCAAAGATTTGGAAGAATGGAGCATCAGAAAGGGAATGGAGTCTTTTGCTCTTTCCTATTTGTCCTATTATTTTTCAGTGGGTGTTGATGCCCTTAGGCATTTGTAATAAATTGGTATCTCATATCAAACACCCCCTTTTTTGCCACATCTGGTGGTGCTCAGAAGTTATTCCTGGCTCTGTGCTCAGAAATAATTCTGGCAGTCTAGTTGGGATGTTGAGGTTCAAACCTGGTCAGTCATATACAAGGAATATGGCCTACCTGTTATGCTATCACTCAGACCCAGAACTCCTATTTTATTTTTTTAAATTTTTTGTTATTTTGGGCTACACCTGGAAGTGCTCAGATAACTCCTAGAAGTTTGCGAAGTGGGGACCTTTTGTGGTACTGGGGATAAAATTGGGTTCACTTGTATGCAAGACAAATCTTAACCTTGGTGCCCAAAGCAGGAGTAAACTTCTACTTATGACCCCTTTTCACTTGAGAAATAGAACACAAGTGAATGTGCCAGAGGCACCTGAAATTTACTAAGATTTCAGTTGGTCATCACTCATTCAGAAACCTTTTATTGTTGGGATTCTTTTACTGTGACTCTCACATTCAGTAAAAAAATTCCTAATAAGGTCATGGCCTACAGTTTAAGAAGTTAGGATATCATGAGTAAACAGATTTCCTTGGGAAGTTCTGATTTATAGCTGTCTGTTAGAAACACAGATAATTTCTGTGGATTGATTGGCATTTGAAATCTCAAGTGAGGCAACTTGGGAACTTTTTGTTTTGTTTTGATCTTGGGCCACACCTGGTGATGCTCAGCGGTTACTCCTGGCTATGCGCTCAGAAATAGCTCCTGGCTCGGGGGATCATATGTGACTCCGGGGGTCGAACCCAGGCCTGACCTGGGTCAGCCATGTACAAGGCAAATGCCCTACTACTATCGCTCTGGCCCCAACTTCGGAACTTTTAAATAAATTGTCAAAAACACAGGTAGAAGCAGGTCTTGCCATCAGTGTTGGAGACTAGTGAACCTTTTGGCCTGTGTCATCTGAGTTTTCTACAAGAAGAGAGTTTAGAATGGGCTGCCCTGTTTTGATTTGGGAAGGGGGTTACATCCAGCGACGCTCAGGGGTTACTCCTGGCTCTGTGTTCAGAAATTACTCCTGGCAGGCTCCAGGAACCATATAGGATGCTGGGATTGAAACCACCATCCATCCTGGATTGGCTGTGTGCAAGGCAAATGCCCTACTGCTCTTCTATCTCTCCGGCCCCTGATTTGAGTGAAATGAGATTATGAAAACAAGATTATATTCTGTACAATGAGTTTCTATCACAAAATTTCAAACTTTTCCTATGAACATCATTATTTTCATTTCTTCTTAGTATTGTGTATGTCTGAGGTCAATTAAGGAAAATAAGGTCAAATAAAAGAGAAAGCTTTGGAGACTGGTGATGTCTGTTTATAAAAAAACAGCTCTACAAGCAATTTCTTGTTGAATCAACAAATCTGTGTGTGTTTTTGGCATAGAATTGAGCATGTTAAGGCCTAATCCATCCAGAGTGACCCTTTCGGGAATGTCGTACTGGTCTGGTGATAAACCAACTATAGTAGAGAATATTAGGAAAACTATATTATTAAGAGCAGTGACAATGATAATTTTCTACTATTTGGATAGAGGATTTTCTATCTGGATGGTAATTGGTACTCCTGTTGTAACCTTCCGGAAATTTTATATGTTTACTACAAGATATCACACTTACATTAATTCAGAAGTTTTGCATAATGAAAAGAATAGGAGTCTTGGGAAACTGTGAAAGTTTTAAGTTTGAGTACATACCATCTCTGCCCCTTTTATCTGTGTAAATGTAGACAAGTTACTTCACATCTCCAAATTTCTATTTTTCTTTTATTTTTGAGGCAAAATCATTTTATATAGAAAATGTAAGTGTGTGTATGAGTGAATGAGAGAGAGAGTGAGAGAGAGAGAATTCATCGCAGGTTGTAACATTAGCAGGAGAGAATTCTTCGTGAAATACAATAGTAATAACTATAGTCTTTCTAAAACCCAAACAGATTAATTTAAGTCAACTATTTTCCTCAATGCATAAACTATACTAGGAATACTTACTAGGTATTAGTACCCTCTTATCTGTCCTCTTCCTGACTCAGTAGATACAGATAATTGAAGTTTTACTATGTATGTATGTTCCAGAAAGGATTTAAGGTACTTAAAGAGGTGGTGATTGGGTCCAACAGCTTCCTAAAAAATTTGAGGATAAACTAAGTGATCTTTTTCTTCTTTCCCTTCTTTTCTTTATTCCTTCACTACTGAGCTACATCTCTGGCTAATTTTTTTTCCATTACAAATATTTAAAGCCTAACAGTTTTTTTCCCCTTTCATTTGGTGCATATATTTGTTGCTCTTTGGAACAAATGGCTTGAAAATCTTCCCGCAAACTGTACAACATTGTGAACATACTAAATGTCACTAATAGTAAATTTTATGTATTTTATATCACGATCAAAAGGAACAAATTCAAAGCAATTAAAATAAAAAATAAAACAATTTCAAAAGACTGTTTTACCCAATACCCATCAGATAAGGGGCTAACATCTAAGATATACAAAGTATTGACAGAACTTAACAAGAAAAATACATCTAACCTATCAAAAAATGGGGAGAAGAAATGAATAGATACTTCCTCAAAGAAGAAATACACATGGTCAAAAGGCACATGAAAAAAATGCTCCCCATCACTAATCATGAGGGCGATGCAAATCAAAACAACAATGAGGTACAATCTCACGCCACAGAGACTGGCACACATCACAAAGAACAAGAACAATCAGTGCTGGCAGGTATGTGGGAAGAAAGAAACTATCATCACTGCTGATGAAAATGCTGTCTAGTTCAGCCTTTATGGAAAACCATATGAATATTCCTCAAAAAACTGGAAATTGAGCTTTCATTTGATTGAGCTATAATACTCCTAGGGATATACCCTAGGGCCACAAAAACACAATACTAAAATGCCTCCACATACCTATATTCATTGCAGCACTATTTATAATATTCAGAATCTGGAAACAACCCAGATGCCCAACAACAAATGAGTTGCTAAAGAAACTGTGGTACATATGCACAATGGATACTATTCAGCCATTAGGAAAAATGAAGTCATGAAATTTTCCTGTACATGCTGGTCATGGAAACTATTCTGCTGTGGGAAATAAGTCAGAGGGAGAGAGTCTGGGATTTAAGAAAAATAAAAGACAGTATTGTAATAATACCCAAAGACAATAGAGATAAGGGCTGGCAGGACTGACCCACAATATGCATCTTACCACAAAGAGTGGTTAGGGCAGTTAGAGAAATAACTACACTAACAACTATCATGACAATGATAGTGAGAGAAATAGAATGCTTGTCTCAAATACAGGCAGGTGGTGAAGGAGACAGGAGATGGGGGCATTGGTGATGGGAAGATTGCACTGGTGAAGGATGGTATTCTTTTCTATAACTGAACCCCAACTACAAATATGTTTGTAATCTGGTGTTTAAATAAAAATATTATTAAAACAATAAAAGGTTTTTTTTTTTTTTTGGTTTTTTGGGCCACACCCATTTTGATGCTCAGGGGTTACTCCTGGCTAAGCACGCAGAAATTGCCCCTGGCTTGGGGGGACCATATGGGACACCAGGGGATCGAACCGCCATCCTTCCTTGGCTAGTGCTTGCAAGGCAGACACCTTACCTCTAGCGCCACCTCACCGGCCCCTAATAGGTTGCTTTTACTGTTAAAAAATGTACTAAAAATTCAATAGCTCCAAATAAGCAGTATTTGTTCATCTATAGGTCTATAGCCAAAATAGTTGAAACAAATTTAGAAAATACTGAAGTGTTTTGATTGAGAAGATCATTTTTAAAATCCCATTTACTAGAAATATACTTATTGAGAATTATTTGTAATTATGTAAAATTGAAAACCATTTAAATGTCTGTTAGAAAATGAATATCAGTTCAGTTAATGTAATGACTTATTGAGAACGATATGCCAACTAATTTTTAAAGTATTTTGTATATATTAACTCATGTACTGTTTCTAATAAAATTATCAAGTGGGTATTACTATCATTAACATTTTATAGATGAGGCAAAAAGCTATAGTCATTTGTCTAAAGTCCCACAGCTGGTAAATCCCATAACTGACCTGGTAGATACTTAACGTTGGATTATAAAATTGATATATTAAGATGATGCAGTGTTATGCAGTCTTTTTTTTTTTTTTTTGTGGTTTTTGGGTCACACCCGGCAGTGCTCAGGGGTTATTCCTGGCTCCAGGCTCAGAAATTGCTCCTAGCAGGCACGGGGGACCATATGGGATGCCGGGATTCGAACCGATAACCTCCTGCATGAAAGGCAAACGCCTTACCTCCATGCTATCTCTCTGGCCCCAGTATTATGCAGTCTTAAAATGCTGCTTTTCCCTTTGATTTTTGGGTCACACCCAGCAGTGCTCAGGACTGACTCTTGGCTCTCTTCTCAGAGATTAATTTCTGGCAGGGCCCAGAACAACATAGAAGATTCTGGGGATCAAAACAGTTCAGGATTAAGTCAGAGGGAGAGAGACATATACAGAATAGTTTCACTCATCTGTGGGATTTAAGAACAATAAAAGATAGTATGTTAATAATACCCAGAGACAATACAGATGAGAACTGAAGAGTGACGAGTGCAGTTAAAGAAATAACTACACCAACAACTATCATGATAATGGTAGTGAGTGACAGAAATAGAATGCCTGTCTCGAACACAGGCAGGGAATGTGGGTGGTGGGGAAGATAGGGGTATTGGTGGTGGGAAGGTGGCACTGAAGGGGGGAATGTTCTTTTTTAACCGAAGCTCAGCTACAAACATAGTGTCTAAATAAAGATACTGTTAAAAAATAAAAACAGTTCAGCAGCCTGCAAGACAAGTGTCCTACCTGTTATGGGATCTCTCCTGTGCAAGATATTTTGATACTTAAAGATTATGACATTACAAATCAAAAGATGTAGATATGATAATGTCATATCAGCTTTGCATAAAGCTATGAAAAAATACTGAATGAAATATTTTATTTTATATCATTTTTTGGTTTTTGGGTTAGTGCTCAGGGATCACTCCTAGTGCAGGTCAGAGTACCATATGGAATACTAAGGGAACTAATCTGGGTCAGCACATACAAGGGAAGTTCCAAGTACTATCTCTCCAGCCCTGAAATGATTTTTTTTTTGTTTTTGTTTTGGTTTTTGGGCCACACCCATTTGACGCTCAGGGGTTACTCCTGGCTATACGCTCAGAAATCGCCCCTGGCTTGGGGGGACCATATGGGACGCCGGGGGATCGAACCTCGGTCTGTCCTAGGCTAGCGCAGGCAAGGCAGGCACCTTACCTCTAGCGCCACCGCCCGGCCCCCTGAAATGCTTATTATGGTTATCTCTATAAGAGTAGAATCATGATTATTTTCTTCGTTAGGAAATTTTCTATTGACAGTCATTTTATTATTCAGGAAAACTATTTGCAACAGCATCTCACTTAGACTTTTTATGAATTTCTAAATTACTCCACATAAATGGCTTTCATTTTGGAAAGGATTAACATCACAAAGCGATTTTATTTAGTTTTCCAGCTAATACTTAAGCCCATTCAAAAGATGCATAGAAAGAGACTTGAGTTCGATTTGAAGATCTCTGTTATAAGTTTTATTTGAACATTACCACTCAAAGCAGGGCAATTCATTCATGATTGATTTTTACTCAAAACTTTTTGTTGGTTTTGGTTTTCTTTCGGGCCACATGTGGTGATGCTTAAGTGTTACTCCTGGCTCTGCACTCAGTAATTAATTCTAACTGTGCTTGGGAAATCGTATGGGATGCAGGCAATAGAACCTTATAAGCTACATGCAAGGGAAATGTCCTACCTGCTGTACTAATGCTCTAGCTTCACTCTGAGAACTTTAAAATCCTAATTTTTTAATGAAAGGTCTTCTTTTTGTTAATTTTTTTTTGTTTGTTTTGAAGGCCATGTCTGGCAGTGCTCAGGGCTTACTCTTGGCTATATGCTTAGGAGTCACTCTTGGTTGGATTTGGAGAACATATTGGATCCTGGTGATTTAATCTAGATTGGCTATGTTCAAGGAAAGTGCCCAACTTTTGCTCCAGGACTTTTCCACTAGCCTCTGCCCCTGGTCGTCGTCATCGTCGTCATCATCATCATCATCTTCTTCTTCTTCTTCTTCTTCTTCTTCTTCTTCTTCTTCTTCTTCTTCTTCTTCTTCTTCTTCTTCTTCTTCTTCTTCTTCTTCTTCTTCTTTCTTCTTCTTTCTTCTTCTTCTTCTTCTTCTTTTTTGTTTTAGTTTTACTGTTTTTTTTATTTTTATTGTGATTATAATGCCTTACATATCTTTCACAGTAGTATTTTAGGTACATATTAACATTGACTCAGGGGAATACCCATCACCAAATTTGTCCTCCCCACATCCCAGTTCCCTTTCTGCAACCCATATACCTCACCATCACCCCTCAGGCTGCTAGAGTAGGTGGTCCCCTCTTTGTCTAGCTTACTATTAGTGGTCATATATCTGTTTGGTCCTGGTACCCTCCCTTGTTTCCCCCTCTATTTAAGAGGCGGAGCTAGATAAATCAAGTTATGTGGTTTTGTTTGAAGGGAAAAAAAGCAATAGAATGGGGTACAAAATAAGAAAAAATAAAAAATAAATTAAAAAAGTCAAATACTTTGAAAATGGGCGGAGACCTTCTAGAGGCTTTCAACCTTAGTTTGAGAGAGGACATGAAAAAGGTAATTGAAACACCACAACAATACAGAAAGAAATATCAAATTAAATATCCAGTGAGCACTAGAGCAATAAAGACAAGCAGCACACAATAGTCTCGGTTCTGAAATCGAATCATGCTGGAGTGCAAAAAGAAAGAGAAAGATAAAAAAATAAAATGAAATGAAATAAAATTGGAGATATCAACTTCAATATCTACACTAAAATAAAGATGTCAAAAAATTAATCAATCAATCAATAAATGTGTGGAAAGATGATTATTTTGTGTTTTTTTTCTTTTTCCCCCTGTATAGGCACATTAAGTATTGGGAATATTATAGAGGGAATTCCCTTGGCCTAGGAGTTACAGGGTTTCTCCACCCTTGAAGTATACAGTCATGGGATTAACTAGACTCCTTGCATGATCATTTACTCTCCCCTCGGTGCTTTTGTGGTGTATGGAAGACTTCTGCTTCGTCTTGGATGGTAAAATCAGACCTCTGTATCTAGAGATCTTGGTGACTTTGCAGCTCAAGGAATGGAGCTTATGATGGAGTCTTTCTTTGTGGTTCTAGGAATTCTGCTTCTTCAGTGTCATTTTAATCCATCTTCTGTAATTCGTGGTCTTGGTCATTATGTTGCTCCTAGGATGGAGCCTGGGATAAAGTCTTTTATAATGTTTCTGGAAGACCTGTTCAGTTGTGGTTGTCTCAGTCAGACCTCTGGAGTTGGAGATCTTGTTTGTTGAACAGATGGTAGACCAAAAGCTAGGCTAGAGCTTTTCATTGCTGTTGTTGTTGTTGTTGTTGGTCCGGGGATGCATACTGTCGAGTCCTGGTTGTAACAACCAGTCATCTGTATATAGCGATCTTGGCTTTTGCTCAGGTCAAAGGGTGACATGTTTTCTGATTTTGTCTTATCATTGGCTGATGAAGAAGGACAACTTGCTCTTAGATCAAGTTGTTCCCATTTCCTCATTGTCAGGTTATCAATTTAGAACTGGCACATGTTGGCATCAGAGCAGCATTATGAATGCTCTGGAGGGGATTTGGTTCCTAGAGCTGTTGTGGAGAACTCTGTCATTTCTATGTCTGGGGTCCAGGAGTCAAGGCTGGATGATCGGGGTCTAGTTCCCTGGAGTCTAAGTTGGTTCCACGTGACATACATTCAGGGTGGGAGATGTCCTTGTGTTGTAAAGAAGTATGTGTTCTTATCCCTAGTAGATAAGAGCTTGTTTTTACACGTAAAATCAAATCAAAAAACAAAAACTAAAACAAAACAAAATGGACAAGAATAAAAAAGAAAAAGAAAGAAAAAAACAAAAAGGGAGGAAGTGAAACAGGAGATTATTTTACATTTGGGGAGAAACAGGATAAGAAGTAGTATTATATAGGTCTATACTTATGATGAAAGTATAGGCTTCCCCATTGTCTTTTGAGATTTCCTTGTGAGGTGTGCGGACCAGGCAGGGAGGTCTTGGGTAGAGTTCTTGCAGTGGGGGTCCTTTGGAGCTAGTTCCGGTATCAAGCTACAGTCCCTGTTAGGGAGAGGTGATTAGGAGGGCCACACTGCTTGAGTCAGTCGGGGTGTTGGTTGTATTTTCTTGCTGGGAACGAGGTGAGAGCTTGAGTGGATGTCTCTTCACTTGAGTAGTGGGTACTGGTTCGCTGGGATAAATTTATGGTCTGTCAGAGAATTCCAGACTTCAAATCTTGGTTTCTGGAATATTCTATTCCTGCTTGAACCCAGTATCTGAGGTATTTCTTGTATTAGTACATAAGGATCTACTTGAATTCCTCATACATGGCCATGTACACTACTATTTGACCAATGGTACTGCTCAGAATAGGGCCACACCTGCAATGTTCAGCCTAGTGATTTGGTACAGAGGTGCTTGGGAGCCACCTGGGCCTTGAGGATCAGGGGGCCATGCTGTGCTGAAGATTAGAAGTAGGGACTCTCACATGGTAGCCATGTCCTCACCCATGTAAACTATCTTTTAGGTCTGGTGGATCTTTAAAAAACTTGGGTCTTGGATTTGGCCTGGATGGAGTATGGAGAAGGTAGCAGGAGGAGAGATGGCTGAAAGAAGCTAAGATGCAGGGAAGCTAAGGACAGCATGCATAAATGATTATGATAGCCCACACATGTTGGCCAGGGATGAATAAAGCTGATATCTCCCGAAGCTTGCCTGTGAGTGGATTTTCTCCTCACTGCCACCCAACAGCTGAAGGGGGGTTGCAGGGCCACGTGTCATGTGCTGGACAAGAAAGGCCTCCATCACCATCCACCACCATCCAAGCCAATCCTAAGGGCTCTGATGCAACATCTGGTGCCCGAAATTGGATTTGAACCCTGGATCAAGACAACATGGTGAGATTTCTGTTCTTCAGTTTAATTTTGGTTCTTTTCAGCTGCAGTGAGCCCCAAACCTCGGGCCACGTGGAGCCATTTTTAAAGATGGCTAAAACCCCTTCTGGGGGCAAACGGGCCAGTGAAACATGGGAGGTGAAAACTTGGATCACCCCCATCAGAGGCCCAGGACTGAAACTTTGTGGCAAAAAAATCTTTTTTCTAAAGACCTCGGCCTCCTAAAAGACTGATGGAAAGCCTAGATTGAAAATGGACAAGAAAAAGACTGTATTAAGAACGGACTAATTTGGGGCCAGTGAGTTGGCGCTAGAGGCAAGGTGTCTGCCTTGCAAGCGCTAGCCAAGAAAGGATCACAGTTTGAATCCCCAGTGTCCCTGTATCTGGACAATTGGTGTTGGTGATGGGATAACATTAGGTAGTGGTATAAAAAACTTAAAAAAAAAAAAAAACTTAAAAAAGGGGAGAAAAATAGTGTAGCCCAACTAAAAATTTGATTTAAAAACTGCCTGCATCTAACTTTGCTTCATGTGTATCTCTTGATTTAAGTCATTTTCCTGTTGATTTAAATGTGCTTTATTGTTTTCCATAGTTAATGTTCCAATAGTATAATAATGTTTTACTGTGTATTTTTATGTATTAGCCTGTTTTTAAAATGTATGTTCTGTATAGATGTTCTTGTGCTTATGTGTTTAGGGTAAGGATATAGGAACATGAAAGTTCCAGGATAAAATGCTTGATTTTAAATAGCATTAAGAGGTATAGGAACTAGGAAGTTCCAGGATAGTGCTTGGTAGAAAGCATTGAGAAAATTTAAAGTTACAGGTGTATGGTGTATTTTGTAGAAAAATTATGTTTTTGAAAAAGGCTAATATATTAATTTTCATTTAAAACTATGTTGCTATGGAAATATTACCCGCCTTTGGCTAAAGGCAGAGTCAGGATTACAAAGCTTACTACCCATCTTTTATATCCAGGGAGGGGGAGATGTAACCCTACCCCTCTTTATTCCTGTGTAAGCTTACCTACAAGAAAGACCCTCCCATTTCTTGGAGGGGTTTTGGGGAGGTTATAAAAGGCTTGGCCTGGGCAAAAAGGGTTTTGCCTGAATGCTGGATGAAGGAGGAAGCAAGAGAAAGAGATGGCTGAGGAATAAGGTACAATACAGGGCTGAATAAGGATCCAGCATAAATGATAATGATAGGCCACACATGTGATGGCTAGGGCATAAATAAAACTGATATTTCCTGGAAAAAAAAAACTTGGGGCTTGGGAGACAACTTAAAGGATTAAACTCATGCCTGGCAAACACAGGGACCCAGGTTTAGTCTCTGGTACTACATGGTACATAAGTTCATTGATTTATTTTTTTAGTACTTTGTAAATTTTTGAAAGTTTGTCTATCTTTGTTTTCATACCTTTGCATATCTAAATAAGTTTAGAGTTTTCTCACTATCAAATGACCCTTTACTCATTCCTTCCACCCTTTCTCCTATTTCCCACAAGTAACCAGTTTTAATTGAGTCTCAGACTTAGTTGTTGGTTTTGGTTATTTATATTCCACAGAGGAGAAAAACCATTAAATGATTGTCTTTGGGGCCGGAGAGATATCATGGAGGTAAGGCGTTTGCCTTTCATGCAGAAGGTCATTGGTTCGAATCCTGGTATCCCATATGGTCCCCTGAGCCTGCCAGGAGTGATTTCTGAGTGTGGAGCTAGGAGGAACCCCTGAGCAAAGCTGGGTGTGACCCCAAAACATAAACAAAGAAACAAAACCTCATAAATGATTGTCTTTTATTTCTACTTTACTTGTTTGATTTGTTTTTGGGCCACACCTGTAAATGCTCAGGGGTTATTCCTGGCTTTGTAGTCAGAAATTACTCATGGGGTACTAGGGATTGCACCCAGGTCAGAAATGTGCAAGGCATTCCTACCCATTGTTGTATCTTTCCAGTTCTATAATTATTTTTCATTATTATTATTATTATTATTATTATTATTATTATCCTCCCTCCCTCTGTCATGGTTATTGTTGATTGCTATTGCTTTGAGCAGTTGCCATTGTGATGAGAAGCAATGCAGGTGTTTGCCTTGCACTTGACTGACCCAGGATGGACCTGCATTTGATCCCCCAGTGTCCCATATGGTCCCACAAGCCAGGAGTGATTTCTGAATGCATAGCCAGGAGTAACCCCTGAGCATCACTGGGTGTGGCCCAAAATAAAAAGAAAAAGTAAAACAAAAAGTGAACTATAGCTCTTAAAGATGGAGAGAAGATTTGAATAGATACACCTCAAAAATGCCATAAAGGGGCCAGAGTGGTGGCACAAGCAGTAGGGCATTTGCCTTGCATGTGCTAACCTAGGACAGTCCGCAATTCATTGCAACTTGGATTACATGGTGTGAATTCAATTTAAGTGAAGTTAGAAGAACAAATCCTCACTAATCTAAAATTGTATAGGGAATGAAAGATATCAACAATAGGCAAATATAAACACAGGGCTAGGTTAGAAGCTATGGTACATATACACAGTGGTATACTATACAGCTATTAGAAAAAAATAAAGTCATGAACTCTAATACATGAATCAATCAAAAGAGTAACCTGCGAAATGAAATGTGTCAGAGGGAGAGGCATAGACACAGAATGATTTTACTCATTTGTGAAATGTAAATAAACATAGTAGGGGAAAACTAATGCTTAAAGGCAATGGAAACCAGAGGTTGGAGTGATAGTATATGTGCAGCCAATCAAAATTTCCTGCCACACACTCAGTTAATGTTTCAAGATGAGAACCTCTAGCCTTTATTTTTTAACACAAACTACCTCACTCCTTAAGTAGAAACTTGCTTTCGTTCTCTTTCCAGCAAGTCCCTCTATCACCTCCACCCCCAGTCACCTGACACACCATGATGTCCTCTGAGGGTATTTTGGTCTTCCACATTGAAATATCTACCCTGTAGGTTAACATATGTATTCTATTATTTATGTGTGCAAATTTTTGACTTCTCAATGGGATTTCAAAATCTGGCAAGATGGAAAACTTTAGCTTCACAGTTTTAGAACAAGAATGTTTTTTTGCAGATTAATAATCGAGCACCCCTCCCTTTTTTCAGAAAAAAAATTCAGGTAAATTAATGGCTGTTCAATGACCTGATGCATTTTCCTCTCTATTAAGGTACTCATAAAAGAGATTTAGGAGAGTATTGTTTTCCTCAAATCTTACCTAGACAGTTTCCTACATGACAGTCTATTCTTTTTTTTTTTTTTTTGACAATCTATTCTTAGATGTTTTACAATCAAATTGCAGAGAAAAGAGAAGAATAAAAACACATAGGATTATTTCTCTCTTAATAGTATTTTTCCCTCATTAAAGGACACACCCTTGCCTTAGGGCATGGGAATTTTGGGGTGAACAAAATTGGAACTGTTGACTTTGTCCTTGTACTTGGGCAAATGTATTGAAGAGGGAAAAAATGGCTCTGAATGCTGGTGATAGAGCTCACAAGTTCGTTTCAGGGCCACACACCCATCTACCTGACACTATCCCTAAAGAAAACATTTGTGTCATTATATTCTATCCTCTCAGTTACTGAATATTATTTAGATCTGTGTCAAAGGAACCGGGAGACCTGAACTACAGTTCTAGCTATGGGATTAAGAGAGGTAGATACTTTGAGTCTCAGTGAACACAGCTGTCAATTGAGAATACAGGGCTGCATTTATCTTGCTACCAGACTTTAAGTGTCTCTTCTGATTCCCATTTTAATCTCATTTCAGTTTTGTTTTTAAAAAGAGAAGGGAAGAAGAAAAATACAAAAAAGAAAGGAACAGTGACAGTGTGTTTGATAGGATCATGGTTTAGGTGCCAGTTGGTGATGGTTAGTCCTTTTGTCTCAGAAACTGAGTAGTGACAAATGCAGCTCCCACTGCGCTGAACTGACAGACACAGCTCATTGGACAAGAATCCCCTAGATGTGTACAGAGCACAGAGAAATAAGTGTGTCTGATCTCAGAGGACAGTTCTGGCAAAATGGAGATAATAGGCTTAAGGTAGCATCTTTGTTTATTTAGTTATTGTCAAGAAACCCACAGCTCATTCTAGCCTGCTCAGAAGTACCATTCAAAAGTAAAGACAGAGAATGATCACACTAATTTGTAGGCTATATTAAAAAATAATATGGTAATTATTTAAAAGAGGAAAATATATAATACTGAAAAATAAAAAGGAAGTTATATTATATACTAAAAAGAAAGTTAAGAGAAGTAGAAATCACCAATAAAACTATCTGGCTAGGGGCCGGAGAGATAGCTTGGAGGTAGGGCATTTACCTTGCAGGCAGAAGGATGGTGGTTCAAATCCCAGAATCCCATATGGTCTCCCGAGATTGCCAGAAGCAATTTCTGAGTGTAGAGCCAGGAGTGATTCGTGAGCGTTGCCTGGTGTGATCCCAAAACAAAACAAAACATACAAACAAAACAAAAAAACTATCTGGCTACAAATATTTTAACATTTTTTTCTCCATCAAGCTTTAATATTTATTTACATAAACATGGGATGGAGAGATAGTTTGGTAGGTAGGCTCTTGCCTTGCATGTGGCAGACATGGGTTCAATCCCCAGCACCACATATGGCTCCCCAGCCCCACCAGGAGTGATCTCTGTTCACCGAGTCAGGAGTAATGCCCAAGGAAGCTATGTCTGTGGCTTAAAAACCAGAGTGGGGTGGAGGTATTCTAAATGGAAATTAAAGAAGAGTTTATGTGGCATGAACACTATTTTATTTGTGGGCACAGGCAACTGTATTCAGGATTTTATTCTTGGCTCTGCATTTAGGTATCACGCTTGGTGAGCTTGGAGGACCATATGAGGTACTAGAGATTAAACCCAGAGTTAATATTTTTATTTTATTAAAGCACCAAGATTTACCATTATTCATAATTGATTTTCATACATACAATATTCCTGCATCAATCCCACAATGTGTCAACTTTCCTTCACCAATGTTTCCAAGTTTCCTTCCATATCTTTCTCTTCCTCTCAGTCTGCCATCTTGAAAAGCACTTCTTTAAGTTTGGTTGTTAATGTTTGGGTCTCAAAATTTCAGTGTTATTGACCCTGTGGTTTGGGTATTTAGATATATCATTCCTAACACCACCAATGAAACTGTGTCTTCCTGACTTTCAACCCACTTTATTTCTAACCTGTCTTCCTCTATTTATTTTCTTCTTCTCCCAATACTGGAGGGTCAAGAGTGATCCATGTCACCTTTGATGACAATTGATAGTTTTCCATTTTTCACTATTCTACCAGTGTCTCATCCTGTATCTATCTTGTTATGACATGTGCCAGTGTTTCTCATTGAGATATGAAGACAAGAATACGAGTTTTTCATTTTAACAGATATTAAAAAAGTGGCTTCTAATGTGGCTTACTAAGCTAATATTTATACTAATAGTTTGACAACAATACCACCTTATGAAATAGAGAAATAGGTAGAACAAAGGTTAAGGTGCTTATTTTGCTTATGGCTGACTGGTTCAAATTTCCAGCTCTACAAGGTTCTCTGAACTCTGCCAGGGATGACTGCTGTGCACAGAGTGAGGAATAGCTCCTCTATTTGAACACAAACAGATACGGCCCAAAGAACACATCCCTCCCCAAGAGTTCACTTTTTTTCCAATTCCTGATACTCAAAGTCTGCTTCTACTCTTTTGTCTGTCTTACTAATATTTCAGTCTTTTGGTAGAATCTGGCAAATCTTAGAATTAGACCCAGGCCTAGAAATTATGGAATGAGGTCTGAAATCATCTAAGACATTTTCCCCCTATAATCAGCTCCAAAAATGGTTGAGTAGGCTTCAGTATACAAGTTGACTTCATTATTTTTTTATAAAGGAGTTGGAGTTTTAAAATAACTGTGGAATAATTTAGTGATTAAGGCATGATACTATAGCTTTGACTACTGAAATGGAGATAGAAATAAAAGAGAGTGAAATATTTCTCTCCAATTTTTGGTTTGATTTTGGGTCACATTAGTCATGCACAAGGCTTATTTTTTGCTCTATAGTCTGAGTATATTACTAGTATATTCCTAGTATATTACTAGGAAAACAAGCGATGCTGGAGATCTAACCCAGGTTAATCTCTTGCATCCCAAACAAGGCAAGCTCTCTACCTGCTCTACTAACTCTCCTATCCACATCTCCCTATTTTCTTAATATTTTTCTTTTCCTACTTCAGTTGAAATTTTATTGAAAATATTTATTTGCTATAAGAATGTTTCCAAAGTAAAATACTATTACACACATTTGGTTGACGTGCTAAGCAGTGAATGCATTGGTGGTGAATTTTATCGCACATTCATTGGGAAAAAGTTGTTTCTGGATTCTCTCTCCCAAGGGGAAATATCATGGGCACTTTAACATTCATTTATTTAGAAACCACTGATTTCAAAATAATAGATATCATGATTTTTAAATTGTGTGAATTTTATTTATCAATTGTCTGACTTTTATATATTAGTTTTTGGATCACACCTGTTGGTGCTCAGGGACTCTATTTAGTGCCAAAGATTTGCCTGGGTTGGCCACATGCAAGACTAGTGTCTTAACACTGTACTATCTCTCTAGCACTGGTATGATTAATGTAAATCAGTGAGCCTACTCACTTTGTATCCTATACAAAGGCCACCCACAGAATGGGAGAATCTATTCACCCATCAAATAAGGGCTAATATATAAGATATACAAGGTACTGACAGAACAAGGAAAAAAAAATCTAACCCCATCAAAAAATGAAAAGAAACGAACTTCTTAAAAGAAGAAATACAAATGGCTAAAAGGCACATGAAAAAATGCTCCACATCACTAATCATCAGGGAGATGAAAATAAAAACAACAATGAGGTACCATCTCAAGTCATAGAGATTGGCAGACATCACAAAAAACAAGAATAATCAGTGCTGGCAGGTATCAGTGCTGGGAAGAAAGGAACTATCATTCATTATGGGAATGCTGTGTAGTCCATCCTTTATGGAAAACAATATGGAGATTCCTCAAAAAACTGGAAATTGAGCTTTCATATAATCCAGCTATACCTCTCCTAGGTATATACATTAGGAACACAAAAATACAATTCAAAAATGCCTTCCTCACACCTATATTTATTGCAGCACTATTTACAATAGCCAGACTCTGGAAACAACCAAGATGCCCTTTAACAGATGAATGGCTAAAGAAACTGTGGTACATACACACAATGAAATATTATGCAGCCATCAGGAGAGATCATCATGAAATTTTCTTATCCATGAATGGACATGGAAACTATTATGCTGAGTGAAATAAGTCAGAAGGAGAGAGATAGACACAGAATAATCTTACTCATCTGTAGGATTTAAGAAAAATAAAAGACTTTATTGTAATAATACCCAGAGACAATAGAAATGAGGGCTGGAAGAACTGGCCCATGATATGAAGCTTGCCACAGAGTGGTAGGTGCAGTTAGAGAAATAATTACACCAACAATTATAATGACAATGGCAGTGAGTGAGAGAAATAGAGTGCCTGTCTTGAATAAGGAAGGGGGTAGGGGAGGAGGGAGATGAGGGTATTGGTGATGGGAATATTCTCTGATGAAGGGGGTGTCTTTTTCTATAACTGAAAACCAACTATAAACATGTTTGTTATCATAGTCCTTAAATAAAGATATTATAAAAAAAAAAGAAAAAAAATAAAGATATTATAAATAGATAAATAATTAAAAGAATATTCCTGGAAAGAGCTCATAGGACTAGAGCTTATGTGTTGCTTGTTCAAGGCCTTCAGCATTGCTGGCTGTGGTTCTTCTTTTCTTTCCCTCCCATAACATCTTTGTGGTGGCCTGGCACCTCTAACACCACTGGGCCTGAGCAGCATCTTATTGCTGGCTCTTAGCTCTAAAGCATCGGGTACCTTTCCAAAAACAATTCCCATGAGATAAATTGGATAGCTTTAATATTTTATTGTATCATATATTGCATATTGTAGAAAAACAATAATGCTACTGGTGAGTGGCATCAATTTGAATAATCTTCCTTTCTTGCTTCATTTATCTTGAGTAATATTACAAAATTCATATTTTTCCTGGAGACCCACTCTGGGCAAAGCTATCTCAGATTAAGTGAATTCTTATCCTAAGCAAATGTAGATATTGAACTACAATTTTGTCTTGTCTGGATCTCCAAGGCTGAAATTTCCTTGGTTGGAACCACTTCATGATATTTTTCTGAGTAGGGGCAGAACTGATTCTTTATACCAAAAATATTTGGAGCTTCATAGGCCATGAATGTCTTGCTTGGAGAAAGTGTCCTTAAAATATTTGTGAATTCACTGAATCTTTTCTCCAAGTCTTATTGTGACTTCACATAATTTATGTTGATTTGATCAGATTTAACAGAAATATAACATTTACTGCAAAGTGAGGCCAAACTATGACAAGTTTGAAAAATCTAAAAAGAATAATCAATAAAAAAAAAACACTGTTTGAGCTCTTATCAACTCATAAAGTTTCAGTTGACTGTTTTTATTGGGCCTTTTAGTTAAAGTGTTACTTTTTTTTTTTTTTTTTTGACTTTTTGGGTCACACCCGGCCATGCTCAGAGGTTACTTCTGGCTCTGTGCTCAGAAATCACTCCTGACAGGCACAGGGGACCATATGAGATACCGGGATTCGAACCACCATCCATCCTGGATTGGCTGCTTACAAGGCAAATGCCCTACCGCTGTGCTATCTCACCGGCCCCTAAAGTGTTACTTCTTTAAGGTTACATTCAATGGTGCTCAGGGGATAACCCTGATTCAGTACTTGGGGGCTGGTCGTGTCAGTGCTTGGGTCCATGTAATGCTAGAATTGAATTTGGGTGTCCTTCATGCAAAACTTGCAGTATATTGTTTTGAGCCATTCTTCAGACCTTAATATGCTTTATTAAAAAAGAGTTGGGGAAGTTAGGATAAAATGTAAGAGAAACAAAAGCAAGGGGAAGAGAATAAACCAAACTTGATTTTTACTTTTCTCTCCCACCATGAATTTAGTTAATCTCAAGAATAATTCTGGTAATAGAGATTGTTAAAAGCAATAGTTTCTCTTCTTGTTTAATCATGGAGTTCAATTCAAGTTCTATTCCATCTATAAAAATCAGTATGAAGTTTATGTGTTATGTGACAGTTTCATCTAAAGTATCTTGAGCAGAATATAGGACAGATACAATGGAGCGATCAAGCACATATAATTTACCCCACAAATCTAAAACACTCCCACATTGATTTTTTTTTGTAGCTGTCTAGTCTCCAGTCACTAAATAGAGAGAAAACTGGATTATACTCAGAGCATGGTTATGCTTAAAGCAACAAAAAAACAGTCATCTTTTTGCCCTCAATTTTAAGACTATCTTTTTTGTTACCTTTTGACATTTTATTAAAGTCATTTATATATGGTTGTCTTCTCTAAAATGTTATGACAAGAAAATAACAGCTGAAATATTCGGATTTATTAATTTTGTTCCTAATATTTCATGATACTAGTGTTGTCTTAAAAATAAACTATTTTCTAATGTAATTATCTCAAAATAATGCTGAATGGAAAATTGTATTTAACTGAAAAAATGGCTCTCATGATGTATTAAAGTACCTTGCTTGGTAACTAGCATAAAAGGGACATGTAGCAACCATTTTTGAGACTAATTGTAAGTTCAGTCACTATTGAAATGACATGCAAATACATTTCTAGTTTAAAAGAACTTAAAGCTTTTTTCCTCCATCAAATGTTTTACTAACATAAGGAGACAGTGTGAACTTCTGAGTTCATACATACACACAGATATTTTATGAGATTTACCTAACATAAAGAACAAAAAAGACCTGTTGTTATTATTTAGTGTAAACAAGTGATATTGAACTCCTTCCCCTTCACTTCCTGCCCTCTCCAATGGCAGATTTGCTGGCATTTTAGCCAGGGTTAAATGCATATTTCACTGGTAATTGTGAAATATGGTCAGATTAATATTTGAAAACCCAAATGGCAGCAATGATACTTAAACATGACCAAGGACATGGTATATATTTAGCAGTAGCTGCTCCCTCCCATTTTATTTACACATAAGTATCATTAATACCATATATATATAACCTTTGTTACCAATATGTCACTTTCTCTCTTCAAGACTTCAAGTAGTTGTATGCTTATCTATTTCAGTCAAATGTATTTCAAAAAAAAAGACCTACCCCAGAATGAGAGACCTGACAATACAGTGTTATCAAATGTTTTCAGCTGAGACCCACATGTCATTCAGCATTCAGACATGCTTGCTCTTGATTGATGGATGGGTTTGTGACAAATAAAACTAGGATCAACAGCTTTGCACCTTTCCCCCCATCAGGGACCAGAGTAAAGCATAACTCTATAACAATAGTGGGATTAGGGATGCATTAGCTCGCCATCGACCAAAACCATCCATTCCCATCAATACTTTGCACGTAATAACCTGAAGCTATGATAAGGAAACAAAAGGAGGAGAAAAGGGACAGGAGAAAACAAATCAATAAAAGAAGGGAATGTCTGCAAGATGGACTGTCCGAATAAAATTTTTTTTCTTGGTTTGCTGGGCTAAGTTCCTGAGTATAAACACAATCTCTTGCCCATACTTTTGAAGGGGGATTTGGATTGTAGTAATATTAAAACACAGAATTGGCATCTGCAGACTATTATTCAGATTAAAGTTTTTTTTTAGGTCCAAAGAAGTGTTATAGTAATTTCTGTTAACCCAGGATAACTAGAGTATTTTCCTTCATAGACACAATTTTAATACACAAATCCTTAGCATAGCCACAAAAATTCTCTTAAACATGGCCTAGTATGAAGAATCTTAATTGACTAGTTTGCTATGATTCATGGAAATTATGTTTTTATCTCTTATCAGAAGTAGAGTAATGCCCTCTTTATGAAAACTAATATCTGTCTTAGAAGAGGCTTCAGTTTTAAGCAGATTTGTTTTTTGGTAAAATCTTTTGACAAAAATTAACTTCATTTTCAATTCATAGAATATTTTGATGATAATTTTTTATTTTTTCCCCCTACAAACAATGGACCGTTAAGCTTTTTTATTTAGTTTTTTTGTTCTTTTTCTTTAGAGTGCTTTTGATTTTCATATACTGATCATACTTGTCCTAATTTACAAATTTATTCTAATTGGCCATTGAATGGACCAGTATGGTTTTCTCCTGGTGGAAATGAATATTAGTGATGTTTGTTCTCCTTAGAAGAGGTGTAAAAAGAGGAAAAGGCTCAAGTTCTAATTGGGGAGTCAGTGAGCTTGGGAAAGGCACTTCATCATTTTTGCTTCAGTTTCTACCCTTAGAATAAGAAGAGAATTATATAGTCTAATTCATCATTATCTCCATCATCATATCATTAATATTATCATTATTCTGCATTGACATGCTGCAGTGCTTCATGCTTTGTTAAAGTTTGCAAAGTATTGAGAAGAAATAAAGGCATTTAATTTCATCTTCTTTTTACTAGATCTGTGGGAAGACAGAAACTTGTCTTCTGTTTTAGTAAACATAGAAGGAAAAGAGAGAAATCACCCTGCATCCAAACAAACTTGTAGAAGATTCCAAGCTAGAACAATGCCTTTTAAACTACAGGCTAGGAAATCTAAAATATTTAAAAAATCCTCAGATTATAAACAATTTAAGTGCACAACTGCTTTAGAATAAATTCCAGTTAATTCTCGGAGTGTAAATCTTATTTCAGGCAGTACAGTTTCAATGATAGGAGATGATTAAATATCCTGAATGTATAAAGGAAAATCTTGCCTTATATTATTAAAGGTTATGGGTATGGAGTCAGGAAAAGTCATGGTGTTTCTATGATTTTAAAGAGAACAATTTTATTTTAATTATAATTTTAGATATTTTCTCTAGTTCTAAAATGGTCAAAATTATTAAAGCTGTTGCATAGCTGGCATCTCAGGTCATATAGTGTTTCATATATATATATACATATATATATATAAGTATGTGATCATTGCTGATATTTCTTCTAAAAATCTCTGGTTAAACTGAAAACCTTTCAGGTTACAAATCTGATTAAAGGTATATGGTCCACTTTTTTGGCCCTCAAAGTTGACCTGCTTTATAATTGGTACAATCCAGTGGGTATTTCTTTTAGATCCTAAGTACAAGGCCAATGGTGGGGCACTCCAAGTAAATGATTTTGTGGAAAACCTCTGCTGAAGATGAATGAGTCCTCAATGCCTGATACTGATACCTGCGAGTGGGTTCATTTCATCCTCAATAAGAACACTCTCTACTTGTACATCTGCTACCATAAAATGTAAAGCCGACTCTGGCCTCTGGCCACCTTTATAACTATGTGGAAGAAGAGTTCCAGGGCTTTCCGGAATCCTAGCATTTTAACATAAAAGAACGTTAATAATCCGTCTATGTTTTAATGTAAGTGGGAGCATGACCTCTGCTACTATTGAAAAATATAAAGAATGTGTCCAATTGATAGCCTTCTCTGCTGTCTAGTTCAACTTTCAAACTTTCTGAAAAAGCTTTTTAAAGTCCTTTCCCTCTATAACCCTATAAAGAACTCACTAACTTAAGGTTCTGTGAGTGAAATGCAAGATTCACACCCTCATACATACGCGTGTACAACACATGTATAGATTTCCAAACAGAACAAACCAATTTTCTCTACATGACAGGCATTTGCAAGAAGTTTAGATTTATCTTTATTTTTTTTGAAAGGGGGAGAATTCCCACACTTGTTGGTATTTAGGACTTAATCCTAGCTCTGTGCTCAGGGATTACGCCTGGTGGTACTTGAGGGGGTCATATGCAGTGTTGAGGATTGAACCCATATCCATGTTATCCATGTGTGCAAGGCAAGTGCCCTGCTGGCTGTACTATTGCTCCAGCCTGAGGTTTGGATATATTTGAAGTATTTTCTGTTTTCTTTGTATGTATATCATCCAACTCAGACTAAAGAGAATGTTTGTATACTATCCACAACTAATTATATGTGACCCAATAATATATTATTTACCCCTACTTACTCATAATTAATTTATATGGACTGCAATATATATGTATAGGGAGCATATATACCTATATACATACGTAAATTTCAAAAGTTAATTAAAAATCATAATTATTAGTATTTTAAACAAATTTATAGTGAAAATCAAAGCCTTCAGCATAATGTTAAACAAAGGTTTATTTTTCTGTCATTTTACAATAGCTCAAAGAAAGTGAATGATGATCTCTAGAGTCAATATTATAATATATATATGTACATATATATATACACTATTTTGCTTAGTTGAAACTGTAAAACTCAACATAGGTTATATCTAAATGTAAACACGAGGCATTTTAGAGATGAATGTAAAATATGGTGACTAAAATACAAAATATAAAATAGATTCTTGGGCCCGGAGATATAGCACAGTGGCGTTTGCCTTGCAAGCAGCCGATCCAGGACCAAAGGTGGTTGGTTCCAATCCCGGTGTCCCACATTGTCCCCCGTGCCTGCCAGGAGCTATTTCTGAGCAGACAGCCAGGAGTAACCCCTGAGCACTGCTGGGTATGGCCCCCAAACAAAACAAACAAACAAACAAACAAAAATAGATTCTTAAAACATGCCAGGATTTTCTCTTTTCTTTTTTGCCAAGTACCAAATCTCCACATTTTCTTTCATATATACAAAGGACCAAGATACTCTAAAGCTGAAATCTGCAAACTACTATCCACAGGCCTTCCCCTTGCTTTTCTAAGTAAAGTTTTATTGCAACACAATTACACTTACGTGTTTATGTATTTCTATAACTGTTCTTTTTTTTACCCTCTAAGGAGTTAGTTGAGTGGTTATGTATCTGTAAACCATATGGATTGAATTGCAGCTCTTTCTTCCCACCCCAAACCCATATGTTAAAGCCCTAACCACCAGAACCTCAAAATAAGTCCTATTTGGGGAAATAGTGTCACTGCAGCTGTAATTAGTTAAATTGGGATGAGGGTCAGTCAGTCGGGGGAAGGGTCGGTTTCAATCTAATGAGACTGGTATTATAAGTAGAGATAATTAGGACATCACCGTGCATGCCTGCAAATGCCATGTGAAGATGAAAATGTGGCAGTGGAGGAATGCAACTGTTTGGCAGCAACCACTGTCAAGTGAGGACAAAAGGATAGACTAGTTTCTTGCAGTCTTCAGAACCAACCTATGCTGACACCTTGAACTTAGCCTTATAGCCTCAAGAATTTTAAGACAAATCGTGCTGTTTTTAGCTATATAGTTTTTGAAACTTTCTTACAGATGTCCTGGCAAACTAAAAAAATTAAAATTCCAAACTACAAAGAATGTAATTATCAGCATTTTTTCTTTGACTAAAATTTTTCCTATCCTTGTTAATGTCCTGGTTTAGTCTTGGAGGAATTAGAAGTAAATTTTGGTGGGGGCTGGAGAGATAGCATGGAGGTAAGGTGTTTGCCTTTCATGCAGAAGGTCATTGATTTGAATCCCAGCGTCCCATATGGTCCCTTGTGCCTACCAGGAGCAATTTCTGAGCCTGGAGCCAGGAGTAACCCCTGAGCACTGCCGGGCGTGACCCAAAAATCAGGAGATAGAGAGGAGAGAGAGGAGAGAGAGAGAAAGAAAGAAGTAAAATTTGGTTACAAATTAATTTATTTTTCTTCTTGCTGTCTCCTTACTTCAGGAAAGCATAAAAATAAGACTTGTTGATTTTCCTTATGGACATATTCTAAAACACACAAACCCTCACAGATATATACACAATTCAAAACTGCATATACTTAGCTTTTCTGAGGAAGGATCTGTAGAAGATAATGAAGAAATGAGTAAAATGATTAAAATCTAGTTTAGGCTAAATTTATGAAATCACAGGGTCAAAAATGATTCACTTGACTTGATTTAGACTTCAAATCTGTGTGCTTGTTTAACTCAGCTGTTTGCTAAGATCCATCTTTGGTCTTAGCCAAATATTGCCTGGTAGTTTGATGCTCATTAACAATCACAAATCTTTTTATGAGAAATGTCAATGATTTATATGCCAGTGTAATACAAACATATGGTTTACATTTTCCTTGAAATGTGTATGAGGTTAGAATAAAAGAACTGGTTACTTGGCAGAGGTCATCTCTTGGCAGTTAAATGCTTGATTTTACTGATTCTATCCCCATTTTGAAAAGCAGATGGAGACACTTTGCCTACCTCCAAAAACATCTTAATCCTCTAATTTATAATTAATTAGTAGAAAAGAGAAGCCAATTTGAATTCTAAGGGAAAATAATCAAATGTTTAAGCATTCAAATATTTTATGCAGAACTGCAGAGATAGCTTAAAGGACTGGAGTACATCCTTTGCATGTTGGGGTCCTAGGTTTATTGCCTGGTTTTTCAAGATTCCCTAAATACTGCTGGGAGTAACCCCAGAATACCTTCCCTGAAGAAGGCTCTGCACATATGGCCCCAAATTAAAAACAAAACAACCCAAATGTACAAAATATAAGGTGGCTTTTCTCTTTGAAATATATATGCATATATTTGTATATGTACTTCATATACTCATAGTGTATGAGTGTGTGTTTGAGTCATACTCAGTGGTACTCCAGGGCTACTTCTGGCTCTGTTCTCAGGAACCACTTCTGGTCCCTACATGTGTAGTCACCTGAAAAGCAGAAAACTTAATCCCTGTAGTATCTCTCTGGCCTTTCCCTCTGAAACATTTTCAAGCATTTTCTCTTCTCTCTCTTCTTCCTTCTCTTCCTTCTCTTCCTTCCTTCCTTCCTTCCTTCCTTCCTTCCTTCCTTCCTTCCTTCCTTCCTTCCTTCCTTCCTTCCTTCCTTCCTTCCTTCCTTCCTTCCTTCCTTCCTTCCTTCCTTCCTTCCTTCCTTCCTTCCTTCCTTCCTTCCTTCCTTCCTTTCTTTCTTTCTTTCTTTCTTTCCCTTCTTTCCCTTCTTTCCCTTCTTTCCCTTCTTTCCCTTCTTTCCCTTCTTTCCCTTCTTTCCCTTCTTTCCCTTCTTTCTTTTTCTTTCTTTCTTTCTTTCTTTCTTTCTTTCTTTCTTTCTTTCTTTCTTTCTTTCTTTCTTTCTTTCTTTCTTTCTTTCTTTCTTTCTTTCTTTCTTTCTTTCTTTCTTTCTTTCTTTCTTTCTTTCTTTCTTTCTTTCTTCCTTCCTTCCTTCCTTCCTTCCTTCCTTCCTTCCTTCTTCTTCTTTCTTTCTTTCTTTCTTTCTTTCTTTCTTTCTTTCTTTCTTTCTTTCTTTCTTTCTTTCTTTCTTTCTTTCTTTCTTTCTTTCTTTCTTTCTTTCTTTCTTTCTTTCTTTTTTCTTTCTTTCTCTTTTTCTTTTTTTCTTTCTTTCTCTTTCTCTATATATGTTGATTTCTCTTTCTTACTTTTTTTCTTTATATATATATATATATATATATATAAAGAAAAAATATATATATAACATATATATGGTGACGCTCAGGGGTTACTCCTGGTTATGCGCTCAGAAATCGCTCCTGGCTTGGGAGATTATATGGGACGCTGGGAATCTAACCAAGGTCCATCCTTGATCAGTTGCGTGAATGGAAAATGCCCTACAGCTGCGCTATCACTCTGGCCCCTTTTTTCAAGCATTTTTTTAACTCTTTATTTAAGCACCATAATTACAAGCATAATTGTAGTTGGGTTTCAGTCATAAACAGAACACCCTCCTTCACCAGCACAACATTTCCACCACAGATACCCCCGATCTCCTTCCTCCCCACCCCTGCCTGTATTCAAGACAGGCACTCTACTTCTCTCATTCATTAATTCTTGGCACCCTATATGGTCCCTTGACCCTATATAGTCCCTTGAGCCTCAACCCAGAAGTAAGATCTGAGCACTGCCAGATGTGGCCCCTACATTAAAAAAAAGCAAAACTCCACAATACTGAGAGATAATACTTTATTAATATAATGTGGTTTATAAAAACACCATTCCAAATAGTACCACAAAATAAACGGAAAAGAAGAAACCATGTCATGAAAATGATATAGAAGTCCCAAACTATACTGAAAATAAAAGAGGCATGTTGAGTCACTATTTTTTCCAGTAAAATTTTAAAAATGGAGATAAAATCGACATTATGTTAGTTTCAGGTATAAACCATATTCCTTTGATATTTTGATATTTTTCTATATTGCAAAATAATTACCAGAAAAAGTCTAGTTAAAGCTTGTCACTGTTAACAATTTGGGGGAGGGGTTGGATCACACTCTGCAGTGCTCAGGGGTTACTCCTGGCTCTACGCTCAGAAATCACTCCTGACAGGAGTGAGGGACCATATGGGATGCCGGGATTCGAACCACCATCCATCTGCATGCAAGGCAAACGCCCTACCTCCATGCTATCTTTCCGGCCCCAACATTTTTTTCTTATAATGAAATCTTTTAAAATAGACTTACCATATGGTGTATTATATATCTAGGATTTAATAGTGTTTTTTAAAATTCATTAAGGCATTGTGACTTATTGAAGTTATGCATAGTTGAGTTTCAGACACAATGTTTCACCAATCTCAAGACTGGTGTCCACTTGTGTCTACCAGGTTCTTTGACCTGCTTCCTTGACAGAAACATTTTGAAGTTTGGGTGTTATTGAGACTAGTTCACATCAAGCTCTTGATTTGTATAATTATGGAGAAATCAAAACTTCTATTTAAAAGAAAAAATTGTGTGTGTGTGTGTGTGTGTGTGTGTGTGTGTGTGAGAGAGAGAGAGAGAGAGAGAGATGTGGTGTTATACACAGTGAGTTCTTAGGCTCTTTCATTTAGTCATTTTGTCATTCACTACAGAGTGACCTCTGGTGTTTCTCATATATGCAATATTGGGAAGAGAAGTAGGGTCTGTTATGCAAGTACCTCATTTCCATGTAATATCTCTTTGGCACTTCAAAATTTCTTCTAGATTATATTTTTAATCATCATAAAATAAAGGAACTGTGCCTTTAGTCTGATAAAATTTCTCCATTCAATTCTTGCTTTACTAAGACAAATAATTTCCCTCTTCAAATGTTCCCCAAAAGAAAAAAAAAATCTCATACACATGCTAATGGAAACACTACAGTGACTTCTCTGAATAAAATTAACTTTTTTCCAATGCTGGGGATCATACCCAAGACTTCACACACAAAAGGCAGGAATTCTATCATTGAGTCACCACTTATCTGGCATCGGAACTTAATTCCTAACATTAGTAAGTAATCAGTAAGTAATTCCGGATGTTAGTAAGCACACAGGGGTATATTCGTGTGACTTTGGAAGGTATCTATTCAAATACATGCATACCTCAGTTTGACCCTCAGTTAAAATGGGGATCATGTGGGAAATAGGGGTAAGGGATTGTGTGATGAGGGAAATAAATTTATCTTTTGGCTCTCTGAGGAGAAACTTCCTGTCTATTCTTTTTTTTTTCCTTTTTTTTCTTTTTTTGTTCATGGGCCACACCCAGTCGCACTCAGGGGTTCCTCCTGGCTCTATGCTTAGAATTCACTCCTGGCAGGCACGGGGGACCATATGGGACACCGAGATTCGAACCACCAACCTTCTGCCTGTGAGGCAAATGCCCTGCCTCTGTGCTATCTCCCCAGCCCCCTTCCTGTCTATTCTGTAAGATCTACTTGGCCTCACTATTACTCAATACCTCTGAAAGATGAAAAATTGTAGTATGACTGTAGTATGACTTTGAAGACCCATACAACTATGCCACCTATAAGCTATAAACTTGGGTGAGTTATTTTAACAATGCTGGACAGTGGGGCTGGTGATTTTTTATCACAGAATCTTTGAGAATAAGAAGAGGTCATTGTGTGACCTTATGTATATGTGATGGCATGTAGCATGATGTCTGCTACAAATTATTTTTACAAATAAATATCTACATATATTTTCTTAGTATGTTTCCTTATTACACCCTTACTTACTACTGCTGTCTTGTAACTTAGTGTCCACTTGATGCCAAAGTTCATACAGTGGGAGTTCTCCCCTCTGTACTTACCTCTTAATCTCCTTAAAATCCTTCCTTCAAGACTCATAGAGGACCTAGTTCATTCTCATTAGTCAGCTCTGGTTAGGGTTTCCCATTTCCAAGTTATTGGAGTATGATGCTTATAATAAAATATCTTTCTCAGGATTGAGAATCTTAGAGGCCTATGATAGATTGAAGAGGAGCAGAAGGGTCAGCAGAATGGGGACTAAGTTATGAAGTTCTTACTATATGTTAAATATTTTACATGCCATTTACCCATTTATCAGCATAGCAGCTCTACTATTAATACTGTTTTACAATGAAGAAAATAAAGGTAGCTTGTATAACATTATATAGGTAGGTGCTGGAGAGATAATACAACTTGCCTTATACATGACTGACTTGAATTCAATTCCTGGCATCCCTTATGGTCCTCTGAGCCTGCCAGGAAAGATTCCTGAATGTTTAGGAGTAAACCTAAGCACAGTGAAGTATGGCCCCCAAACAAAATGATTCACCATACTATATTCTTTTCCTGTGAAAGTAGGAAAATGATATTTCCAGTTTAAAAAGAAATAATTTGGTTATGCCCCCATGATTACATTTTAGCAAATTAAATCAGATATAAGAGCTATCTAGTCATTTCCAATACTGAAAGCTAAAAGCAACATCAACAGCAGCAGCAGCAACAATAACCATAACCACCACCACCACCACCACCACCACCACCACCACCACCACCACCACCACCACCACCACCACCACTACTACCACCACCCTTCATATTTCTCTTTCCTACCACAATAACCTGGGAAGACTTTTATTAGATAGCAGAGTCAAAGGATAAGGTTGATTGATCAGCTGAATAATAGACTGAGTGTGAAGTCAAGTTGTCAGGATATCAACATTCTCGGCTTTAGTCTCTCATACATAGTGATGAGCGATAGAAAAGAGTAAACAAATGAGAACAAATAGAGAAATAGGGGCCGGAGAGATAGCATGGAGGTAAGGTGTTTGCCTTTCATGCAGAAGGTCATCGGTTCTAATCTCGGCATCCCATATGGTCCCCCGTGCCTGCCAGGAGCAATTTCAGAGCATGGAGCCAGGAATAACCCCTGAGCACTGCCGGGTGTGACCCAAAAACCACACACACACAGACACACACACACACACAAAACAGAGAAATAAAAAAAGCCTAAAATGTGCCTTAATTATAAAAAATAGTGCCAACTACAATTAGTCAAGTGAATTATCACATAATAATTATCAATAAAAGTGGCTACCAACTGGTAAACTATATTTCATTTAAGTTGCTAATTTATACTTAAAAAGTGTGATCCATAAGTTAAAAGCCTCATCTAATCCCAGTGCTCAGAGAAACATACTTGATGGTTATATTTGTTCTAGACACCATCATGTTCAAGACTTAAATACATATATATGTAACAATCATGTTAACAACTCAACAGTATGTGTTGAGGTAAAAAATTATAGAATGAGACCATTCTAAAATTCCTAATCATAATGGGGCTTAAGAGTATTAGGTTACCTATATGCTATACTGAATTTTAAGTTACATCAATACACAGACACTCCAGAGGCAAGAAAGCTTTACAACATCTGATATATTTTTGTTTGTTTGTTTTTGGGTCATACCCGGCAGTGCTCAGGGGTTACTCCTGGCTCTATGCTCAGAAATCGCCCCTGGTAGGCACGGTGGACCATATGGGATGCCGGGATTTGAACCACCGACCTTCTGCATTCAAGGCAAACACACTACCTCCATGCTATCTCTCCGGTCCCATCATCTGATATTTTTGTCCATAATCATGTCTTTACTAATAAATTTAACAGTTATATCCTACAGGTCACAGGGCATAAATATTTCAGTGATATTTGTTTAGTAGGTTACATTTAGTACAAGCTATTTAGTATAAAGTCTGATTATATTTGTAGTCAGAATCAACTGCTTAGAAAGAAAATTTACTTGAAATGTTCTTTCTATTCAAAGATCAAAAAATTCATACCATTCTTTTCTTTTGGGGGGGGTACGCATGGCAGTGCTCAGGGATTACTTGTGGCTTTGTGCTTAGGAATCGTTCCTGTTGGGGTTAAGGAAACTAATTGTATGTGAAGGCAGGGATTGACTTGATTCACTGGGTGCAAGATACTATGTCTCTAGTACTTATTCCTCTTTTAAATTTTGTTTAGTTTTGTGTGTGTGTGTGTGTGTGTGTGTGTGTGTGTGTGTGTGTATGTGTCATACCAGGTGGTGTTCAGGGGTTGCTCCTTGCACTCCTGGCTCTGCACTCAGGGTCATTCCTGGTAGTGCTCAGGGGATCATATGAGATGTGGGGATTGAATCCTGGCCAAGAATAGAATTTGGGTCTGCTGTGTACAAGGCAAAAGTCTTACCCATTGTGCTATTGCTCCGGCCCACATACTTTTTTTTTGTTTTATTTTGTTTTGTTTTTGTTCTTTGGGCCACACCCAGTGATGTTCAGGGGTTACTCCTGGCTATGTACTCAGAAATCGCTCCTGGCTAGGGGGATCATACAGGATGCCAGGGGATCGAACCACAGTCCAACCTAGGCTAGTGTGAGCAAGATACCTTACTGCTGCGCCACCTCTCCGGCCCCACTTAATACCTTTTTTTTTTTTTTTTTAAGAAACTTAAACACAATAAGACTGTGTTTTCAAATGTAGAAGCTACTTCTTCTATCAGAGTGATCCCCAAACAAAGGAGTAAACACTGATCACTGACAGGCATAACACTCCAAAACCAAAACAACCTCAAAAAAACTCAAAAACCTAAATACAAACCCCAGCATCTTCTATGATAATGCCTTTTTAAATTTTTTATGAATACTCTAGGAGTAAGAGACAGGTTAGGTAAGTTGTCCAAGCTTTTTAAGGGATGAGCCAAGATTAGAACCCAGCTTGAGAGGCTTCAGAGTTTATGCTCTATACCTATGCGTACTATATCACCTCTCTCAGCATTTCATGATGCTCATGTGGCACATGGGCCAGGTACAACTTAAAATGCCACAACTCTGTGACAAATTAATGAGGACTTTTACTAGTTTTCGCTTTGAGTATATTTTAGAGTTATACCATGGGTGTGTGTGTGTGTGTGTGTGTGTGTGTGTGTGTGTGTGTGTGTGAATAATTGTTATCAGATAAATCAGAGAGAATTGTTTCAACAAAAGATATTGCAAAGAAATTAACTAGTAGCTCTGACAAATATAAATCATAGCTAGTGGGACATGAAAATGTCAGAGTTTACAAAAATTAGGCTGCACAATATATTAGAATTATTTATTGTGAGTCTTCTATGAACCTGGTTTTGGGACAAAAAGTTCTACATCATAATTTATATTTCAAAGCAACTCTATGAAGTATATACTAATGATTTAATTTTCAGCTGTTATAGATTATAAATTGCTCATAATTTATGTCATAGTATAAAAGCAAAACATGTTGCTAATTAAGCCCAAATCCATCATCTGTCATAAGTTGTACTCTGATAGCAGAGATTTTAAAGTGTTCAAAGAATATGAATCCTAACTCAGATGAAATATGGTATCATTTCTGCATTGCAGATGAGGAAATAGATTTTATGAAATTAAGTAGCTGAAGATCACATGGCTAGCTAGTGTAAACTCAATGCTCATGTTAGAGTGTGTCTAACTTGAAATTCACACCCTCTCTCTTAACCATTTACTAATGTGCCTCAATCTGATTATACTATACCAAGTGAAATTAAGTTTCTGTTATTGCCATTAAGTTGCTCATACTTATGCTGCAGACTAGTAACTTAATGTCAAGGTGAATTTTCAAGAGTTGATTAACCATGAAGATTTATATTTGCTAAATGGGCCAAGAAGAAGAAATCAATATCTGCCAGTATTGACTGTCAATTACGTAGACAGCATCAACCTTACAGCTTTTAAGCAACAGTTTCTGCCTGTTTTGCTTTGGAACCATACATGACTCTAGCTTCTGATGAAAAAAAGCCCCCAATGCTCTCCTCACAACACCATATAAAATGAAATCTTTGTTTCCCAAACCATTGCTTGGCTTGCTGTTCAATTCATGAACAAAATACAATTTCTCTACTTTTAATAACTCAAGATGTTTCATAACCATGTCATGGTTTGAGATTTGAGAATGAGCAAACAAGACCACACGAAGTTTAAAGCAGCACAGAGTGATTTCATAAAAATATTTTTAGCAATAAAGACCCACAAGACAGAAAAACAGAAAATGCATACATACTTGACTCAGAATCCCAGTTGTTTTCCTTTTTTTTTCTTCCTAGGAGGCGACAGCAGCTTTAAACATTGACTTCCTCCTATGTAGGGACTATACATGCAGAGGACACAACTTCAGTTCCTGTATTAAAAGCACTATGGCCCATTGTTTTTTGAATGTCTCTTGAGGCTTAGGGAAAATGTTATTGGAAGGCTAAAAGAATAGGTTTTAATATAGGCATTAATTTTCTTTCCATATACTCCCTGATTGAAACAAGGTTTGCCCCATTTTCTAGTTTTTCTTTTAAAAATTCTGTTTACCCACATAGGCAGAACAACATACTGACTATGGCCATGACTTAACTTTAACTGTCCAAAGGTTAGCTGCAACTTGGATTCTTCTTTTGAGCAATGCACAAGCATTGAGTCAACTTTGGGCCATCATCAATATTTTTTCAAGTTATTATAAAAGTTTGTCTCTCAAATGATTAAATTGAATGGTGCAGGCTTATTATTATTAAATATTATCATGCAGGGCACACCCAATGGTGCTGAGGGGCACACTTGGTGGTGCTCAGGGATCACACATAGATCTGTGCTTAGAGGCTTGCCTTGTAATGCTCAGGGTACCATAATGCATTCCCAAAATTTTAACAGGGTTATGACTACAGTTGTATGCTAGACAAATATCTTAACACCTCCCACCCATTCTATCTTTTCAGCAGTGATAGTTTATTGACACATTGTTTTAAAATTTTAGCTGAGGGGCTGGAGAGATAGTATGGAGGTAGGGCATTTGCCTTACATGCAGAAGGATGGTGGTTTGAATCCCGGCATCCCATGTGGTCTCCAGAGCCTGCCAGGAGTAATTTCTGAGCCTAGAGCCAGGAGTAAACCCTGAGTGCTGCCAGGTGTGGCCCAAAAACCAAAATAAAAAAACTTAGTTGAGAGAATGAAAAATAATATATTACTCCTTAGCAAGTACTAAAAGGAACATTTAAATCTGCAAGGATTCAAAATAGTCAAATAAGTATATTTTAGAAGCTATATCAATTACACTCATTGGAGTTAGATCACCAATATATACCTTAATTTGTAAAGGAGTGAATATGGAATATTCTGATAAGACTAAACACTGATATTAACATAGCTAGAAAAGAAAAGGTTAAAATGTTCACACAAATTCTGAAGTCTGGGCTTTGGTCCATTTGTTCAGACACTTGAATAAATGTCTGATCACTTATTCATAGTTCTCATCTATTCAATTTCACTGCCATAAGCTTTTACTATGTATTAGAGAATGTAAAAGGTATTTTACATATTATACTTCTTCCTAGTAACTTTATAAGTTAGGAATTAATAACACTTCCTATAAAAAAGGAAAAACTGAGCTCAGACAGTTCAGGAGATTTGACCTAGCAGACAGTGAAGTGGATATAGATACCCATAGCTAAGGTAGATACCCATATCTGTGCAACTCGAATATGCTTATCCCTGTGATAACTGAACATTACTTGATCTCTATCTGCATTGAAGTTAGATTCTAGTAGGAGAAAAGATGATTATCTAAATAAGTATAATATAATAGACATAAAAGGTTATGAAGATCCAAATGGGACCAGAGATCTAGTATAGCAGTAAGGTGCTTGCCTTGCACACATCTGACCTGGGCTTAATACATGGTACTTCTTATGGAACTTCTTATGGAACATGGTACTTCTGAATCTGCCAGGAGTGATCTCTGAGTGAAGAGCCAGGAGTAAACTGAACACTACATGTTGTGTTTTCAAAACAATCCCAAAACAATCCAATAATGAGGTGGGAGGGGGGAGTTAAAAAGAAAGAAAAAAAACAATCCAATAACAAAATAAAATTCCAGAAAGACATTATATAGGTACATATTGGTAGTTAGGAGCAAGAGGAAGTTAAGGGCAAGAAGATATTTCAAGTAAGAAAATATGGGAAAAGTGACCTAAAGGAAAGATAAAATTTCTTTCAGTTATGGTCAAAGGTTGAATGCAACAAATGAACTTAAGAAGAAATGAAAATCTGATATATAATATCTGAGAAAGTAGGGAGAAATTAAGCCAGAAAAGTGACTTTGGCTAGTATATTCAAGACTAAGGTTCATGTGAGGATTTTTTAAAAATATTTTTTATTGTAACCAACATGAATTACAAATCTTTCACAGTAATATTTGAGGTACATAGTGACATTGAATCAGGTGTATTCCCACTACTAGTGGGAAAAAATAAACAAAAATTAAACAAAAGACCAAAATCAGCACAGCAACAAAGACAACAACCAAACAATAACCACAAGAACAAAAGAAAAAAAAAGAAAAAAGGAAAAGGAAAAGAAAAAGGAAGAAGGGTTGATGTGGTAAGGTTTATTTATTTATTTATTTATTTTTGTTTTTGTTTTTGTTTTTGTTTTTGCATAGGCACAGAAAATATTGGGGAAATTAGAAAGGGAATTACCTTGGCCTAAAAGATACAGGGTTTCTCTGCCCTTGAAGCATACTGCCATGGGAACAACTACAGGCTCCGTACTCATTTATACACTCTAAGGACTTTTTATAGTGCCAGGAAACTTTCTGCTCAGTTGTGGATGATAGAATCAGGCCTCTAACTAGAGATCTTGGTATTTGCACAAGTCACAGGATGAAGCCTAGGATAGCATCTTTCTTTACAGTTCTGTTCCATCACTGTTGTAATCAGTCTTCTGTAATTGGTGGTCTTGATTTTTGCACAGATCCTAGGACAAAGCCTAGGATAGATTTTATAAATAATTTACAAGATTGACATTTTTCCATTGACAATTTTCCAAATTAAGCGGGACCTTAGGAAGACTAATTAGACAGTAGTATCTAGAAATAAGCTAAGGTAAGTCCCTGGATTTAAGAAGATGTATTATTAACCTTATTATTATTATTATTATTATTATTATTATTATTTTGGTTTGTTTTTGGGCCACATCTGATAGTGCTCAGGGCTTAAACCTGGCTGTGCATTCAGGAATTACTTCAGATAGTACACAGAGAACCATGTAGGATATTAGGGATTGAGCCTGGATTGTCTGTGTATATACAGGCAAGTGCCCTACCCACTGAACTATCACTCTAACCTTAATAACCTCATCTTAAAGATGAAATAAAGAGGCTCATGAAACCAGGGCTTGGATTAAGTCTATCCAAGTTCAAAGACTTGCTCTATCCTAGTCTAGACCAACCCTCTGATATCTGTGGATGGACAGTAGAGGAGGCCCTCAAGTCACTTGAGAGCTCATTAGAAATGTCTGCCCTCTACTGAGTCAAAAATGGTATTTTCATAGATGCTTTATGCACATGCAAAACCAAGCAACATTCCCCTACTTGTGATTTGTGTGATTACTGAAAAAATCATATACCTGGTTACAAATCTAGCTGGTACTTGGAGTATATCAGGTGGTTTCCTTACACAAAAGATAAGAAAAAAACATCCTGGCTTTTGTTCTTACAAACAGGCAAAGAAGTCAAGAATTTAAAAACTGCAAGTATAACTAGCTATGTGGCCTTGAGCAAGTCACCTAATGTCTTTTGAGTTTTAGTTTCCTCACCTGCATCTATTTCCTTCACCTCTATGATATATTTCCTTCATCTGTATGTATTTCCTTCATCTCTATGAATTGAGTGAGATGGTATTAGTGATAAGAACTTGCATGCAGGGAACTCACTCTAAACATTTTAGGAGACATAACTACAGAACGTCTACTTCAAAAAACAAAGAGAAAAGGAAAAAAAGGAAGATATAGGGAGTAAGGAAGGGAAAAAGGAGAGAGAGCAGAGAAAGGGGGAAAGAAGAGGAGAAAGAAAGGAGAGAATACTAAGAGATGTGTGTGTATGTGTGAGAGAAAGAGAGAGAAAATAGCAAAAAGTTAGTTTCATGTAAAGTAGGGCCATAAAACTGATGGAGAGAAGCATAGGGAGTGAAAGAGTTTAGGAAATCTAATTTCTGTCTTACATAGGTGTTTCTGAAAACATGAGACCACACTGCATATGGAATTGGAACATGAAACATGGGTCTGTGTGGTCTTGGCCCAGAATAACTAATTTGAGGTTGGTAAAGCCATTTTTTTTTAAAGTCATATAGTAGCTACAGGAATTAGAAAAACAGTTCATCTGAGGAAAAGCTTATATAAATTTTAAATCTTGGAGCAGAAAATTCTACAGAATGAATTAATAAGGGAACATTTGTTACCAATTTATTGGAGTTACCACAGAAAATTAAGATACATTAACTGATTTCAAACATGAGAATCTTTAGTTAGCTGAGACAGGAAAATAAGTTGGACACTGAACACATTAAAAAGAGATTATGGACTCTTCATCCTTAATTCTCTTGACGTATATTTATGGACTATTTGGCAAGCATTGTGCTAAATACTAGGGCTATAAAATATGCAATTACTTTTTTCATTTAAGAATAATTCAAGAGAGGGACCAAGCGATAGCGCAGCAGTAGAGTGTTTGCCTTGCACGTGGCTGACCCAGGACAGACCTTGGTTTGATCCCCAGTGTCTCATATGATCCCCTGTTCCAGGAGCGATTCTGAGCACATAGCCAGGACTAACCCCTGAGCGTCACCAGGTGTGGTCCAAAACCAAAAAAAGTAAAAAGAGAGAGAAAAAGAATAATTCAAGAGAGAAAAAGATTGAGTTATTCTGATGTAGGGTAGAAAGTAAAAAGTTCAACAAAACAGTTATAAATAAAAGGTATGGAAATTTGGAGGCAAAATGTGTTAATCCAATGAGGAATTTAAGAAAGTTTTCTGAAGAAGATACACTATAAGTTTTCAATTGTTTTTCACATTAGCCTCCCAAGAATCAAAACCCTAAACTTATCCCTTGCTGAAATTTTCTGCTTATCAGACTGTGATCATTATTATCATTGCTACATAATAATTGGACATATATTTTAATACATCTAGGACTGAGGGACACTAAGAAGTTGAGCAGTAATATCCCTGACTTTATTTTGGTGGTATTTAACTCTTACAACTTGTGTCTGCATAATGTTTACAAAATTAAAATAAGAAAAGAGAAAGAGCATTCAAATTAGTTTTAATTCACTTCTACCAACCAGTGACGTTATTGAGGCACAAGTATCAAACAAGTCATAATTTGATATTCCATGCTGACCTATGTAGAGAATATAAATATATAAAAAGAAACTCATCACCTGCTTACTCATTTCTCTCCCCATCACTCTTCTATTATCAAAAAGTTTCTGAGGCAAAGAAGGGCAAGTAATGGATATAGTAAGGATTTGGTGATTTATCTGGAAGAAGCAGTTACTTTTTTTTTTAATATTAATCACCAGGAAAAATACTAAGGCATAATATATTTAGTAAAAATCAAGTAACATTTTAAAGTTTTCTTTTTTCTCCTTCCTTCCTTCCTTCCTTCCTTCCTTCCTTCCTTCCTTCCTTCCTTCCTTCCTTCCCCTTTTCCTTTTCCTTTTCCTTCCTTCCTTCCTTCCTTCCTTCCTTCCTTCCTTCCTTCCTTCCTTCCTTCCTTCCTTCCTTCCTTCCTTCCTTCCTTCCTTCCTTCCTTCCTTCCTTCCTTCCTTCCTTCCTTCCTTCCTTCCTTCCTTCCTTCCTTCCTTCCTTCCTTCCTTCCTTCCTTCCTTCCTTCTTTCTTTCTTTCTTTCTTTCTTTTTCTCTTTTTTTTTTTTGGTTTTTGGGTCACACCTGGCAGCGCTCAGGGTTACTCCTGGCTCTATGCTCAGAAATCACTCCTGGCAGGCTTGGGGGACCGTATGGGATGCCGGGATTCGAACCACCATCCTTCTGCATACAAGGCAAATGCTTTTACCTCCATGCTATCTCTCTGACCCCATTTTAAAGTTTTCTAGTACAAGAGATATACATATCAATGATCCCACTTCAAGAATTCAAAGCTTAATTGGTTGGAAAGAAAAGAGTAATGAAAATTAGCATATAAGTCACATTTATTTCACTTTTATAACTGCTCTAAGACCAAGAAATACTCCTTATATTAATTTTAGAAGAATTTAGTAATGTTAGACATACTAAAGATATATGAAATAACCTTCAAAATGTATTCATAGGCGATTAGAGTGATAGTACTGTGTGTAGAATGCTTTCCTTGCTTGAGGATGATCTAAGTTTAATCCCCAGCATTTTATATGGTCCTCAAAGCAGCACCAGGAGTAATCCCTAAGTGCTGAACCAGGAGTAACTCTCGAATATTGCTGATTGTGGCTCCAAACACAACAAAACATATTCATAAGTAGGGCAACGTGATAGTATGATGGGTAGGGTGCTTGCCTTGAATACAGCTGACCTGGGTTTGCCATGACATCCCATATGGAACCCCAAACCCATCAGGAGTAACTTCTGAGTATCCCTGGGTGTGGTTCAAAAGCTAGAGAGAGAGAGAGAAATGTATTTAAATGTATTAATAAGTAGAATGATATAGAGTTGCCAGTCCACAATTTTTAAATACAATTTTACACGTCTGATATATAAACTGGAAAAATATTTTTGGAGAGTGTCAATAGATGCAGAAGCTCTGGGTTTGCTGAACTTCGGAAGGACATGTGCCTGTAATTGGCCTTTCTCATTTCTGTCTTGTTAACAAGTATATAAATAAGAGAAGGCTTCAGTAATTGGCTCAGAGTTACTAATGAATTAATTAACTTCAGTCTATTTTACCTAACCTTTAATAATAAGAGTCTTTTTTTGGAGGGGGGTCTAGCAATAGGTCTGACAGACTGAAAAAACAGACATGCAGCAGAGCTCTTGAAAATTAATGAGAAACGTGGAAAGAATCAATGTACATTCTGCTTGCAGAGAACTGACACAAAAAAGACACAATAAACCATGAACAAACACAGTCAGTTTAAAAAATAGGTTAGAAAAAGTGGGCAAATTCAATTATAGAAGTAATTAGAAGATATAGGGCAAGGCTGCCTTTTGGGACTGTGCCAGAAAACATGAATTAATATGAGTGAATAGAAAGAGCCCATGTAGTAATTAAGAAGCAATCACCTATGGCAATGAGTACCTGAAAACAGGCTGCAAACTATTAATTCAGTGATCAAAAATATTTTTAGATGATTAATATGGCAAATTTATTTAAAAAGACTAATTTCTGGAAAGATATCAAGACAATAGCACACTATTTGTTCCTCTGGCATTTATATAGCTAATTAAATTTTATAATTTGCAACAACAGTCATTATTATCTGAAAACAGTAAAAGCAATATTTCGCCTCTATTTTTTTTAAGCAGTGGTTCTAAAATCAATAAATTAAATCCATCTCCTACTGGCTTCCTGTAAGTGCCTTAGCCCTGATTGTTACATTCTTTCAATGAGTAATTTTCTTATACATCTGCGTGTTTGTAATATTAAGCATTTGAGTTAATGTACATATTCTCAAAGGTTTTCTACCTTTCTGTACCTGGGTAGGGATTCTACACACTGTTTAATTTCAACACTATCAAATAAAAGCAGTTTAATGTACTATTTGTGCATCAAAGACTTTCTTACTTGGCCAACAGAGGTCTGTTACTTCAATACACACTATTCCTCCCCCTAGAATACAAAGGCATAGACACGTTACAGTGAAGAGTGCTTTACAACACACAGAAGGCTAATGGCTTCTGAAATAGGTGATTATCAGAGTCCCGTAGAGCAAGATGAGGGTCTGGCTGGTAATAAATAACCTCACAATATGAATTATTCTATTTCCACAGATTTAAGGGAACGTATGTTTCATTTGTTGATCAGAAAAGTCTGGAGAATGCTGTCTTTCTAGAAATAACAGGGAACTACTAAAACTAATCAGAGTGCCAGCAGGGAGTTATTGAGCACCTACTAAGGACCTAAGGTGCAAAAGTAAATCCTTCAAACACTAGTCTTCTAACAAATATGTGTGTGTGTGTGTGTGTGTGTGTGTGTGTGTTCTGGAAGTCAAAAGGCAAATTACTGTATGTTGTCTTTAGAAGACTATATTTTAATGCTAATTTGCACATGAGTTATTGTTAACTTTAAGGATAAAAAAAGCAAACTGACAACCAATGAAGCAAAACTGAACCAGCAAGTTATTCTACTACAGATGGAGAGCAGAGGTAGGGGACATATTAGTATTTGACAAAAGGAAAAATGAATAGCTCTGAGAAAATATCAAATGAAGCAGATATTTGATCTGTCCAGTTTATACTTATCTGTGTTCCTCCCAAGGAACACTTAGAGAAGATTAAGTTTAGCTGAGATCACACATTCCTGGGAATTTTCTGTGTATTATCAAAACTTAGGTACTACAAGAGCAAACAAACAGTCCTTCTGAGTGTAAAGATGACAGAACACCCCCCAGAGGCAGGCAATTGGGAACTAGTGAAGTGAGGAGAGCTTAGAGGTGTAGGGACTGAGGGGGCTGCTGACTGAACAGGACCCACTCACCATGAAATGTTAATGTGTCAATGAAGGGGAAAAGCATGAATAAGTCACAAAGAAACTGAAAATGACTCAGCTGGTTAGAGATGGAATTTGGGCTCTTTGCCGAGTCAGGTGGTCACAGGCACACACCCTAACACATAGGGACAAAATGTTTGCCTTTCCTCCCTGCCTTCCTTTTTCAATAGGAGAAAATATTTTGAAGAAAGAAGACAACTGGTCTCTCTTCAGAAATATACTTCCTTATGTTTCTACTTTCTGTCTGTGAACAAAAAGTTTTCTAGATTTCCATTTTTGGTCAGGTTCTGTGTTAGTAAGTGGATCAGGAAGAGAAAGTGAATGGAATATAGGAGAAAATGAGATACAATCTTTCATATCTCAGATTCTAAAGGAAGGACCAATGTAGTCAACTCTAATACAACACAGTGAAATAAACACAAAAGAGGGAGACAGGGAAGTTGCAGAGAAAGTGCAAGGAAGGGAGCAATTAGCAATCAAACGAGGTTTTCATTCATAGAAGCAAAGCAATTGTCATATCTTGAAGTATTATAGGGTAAGGAGAAGAATTTCAGTAAAGAGAACATTCTCTTACTCTATTGTATTTTTTAACTTTCTCTTGGTAAAATCAAGGTTATTTCAGGAAGAGCTAGAACACCATACATAACTAGTATATATTGTGAGGAGGGTGACTGTATTTGTGAAAGGGATGGGAAAGTGATATTGTATTATGGCTATTGTGAATTTATAATATATCCTTTTTATATATCCTCACTTTCCTACTATTTGAATGGTATTTGGTGTTTGGTTGGAAAATGCAATTTATGATAGATTTTGTTTTTTTATGACTGCTATTTTACCAATTATAACTTCCTCATTCTAACCGGTAGCTTGATAAATCCTTTTGAATGTACTATATTTATTCATGCATTCAAGCAAGCCTTTATTAATTATATCATTTCCTTTCCTCATTAAATAAGTACTTACTAATTGACCAATATTCTTATAGGTATCATTTACCTGATTGGAGAATGATTATGCTATTTCCAAAGTAAATCCATGGAAATTACTTAAAGTACATTGACTAAAAGATTATACTTGTGCATAATAGTGTTGAATAGTGAGTATATAATAGTTGTATAGTTGTATTTTATATAGTGGTGAACATCTAGATTGATTTTGTTCTTCACTTATATATTATTCAGTTGGACCATATGTATTAGTCTACTTCTTAGATGTATTCTGAGGAAGACTATAGAGTAACAGCCTAGTTAAGTAATTACAATGGGCTTAACTAAAAATGGAGAATTTCTAACTTGCATGGGTCAAAGTATCCTACATACAAAGCCAGCTTTGTTTAGTAGATATGCAAAATCTAACCCTCTTTGTCTCTCTAGAGGCTGAGAAAGGGAAAATAACTAATGAACATTAGTCCATTCAGCAGATTTAAATTTTTTGTTTGTTTTTGGACCACCCCTGGCAATGCTTAGGGCTTTCTTACTCCTGCTTCTGCATTCAGGGATCACTCCTGATAAGCTGTGGTGCCAAAATAGAAAAGTAATTTAAAAAAGATAAAGACTTTGAGGACAATGACTTTGGTATATGCCATTAGGAATTGAAACCAGGGCCTGCTCACATGTGGCATGTACTTCAAGATGAGACCTAGCTCTAGCCTCCAAGATTGGGACTTAGAAAAAAAGAATCAGTTTAAATGCCTGTGTTTTGCCTGACTTTCTTTATTAGGTCAGGTTGCTTTATCACATGCTTTCTTAGAACTCTGCAATTTTCCCTTTGAATACTTCAATATGACTAATTAGTAAATTATGGGATGAATAGTTTTATATTAGATTCTTTTGTGGGAGGGAAAGGGTCTTGGGCCACACCTGGAATGTTAAAGGCTTACTCCTGGCTCTGTGCTCAGGGATCACTCATGGCAATGATGAGAGGACAAGAAAAAGTGACAGCAGTAGAACCCACATTGGTTGCATGCATGGTAAGCACCTTCCTTATCTTTTCAGCCCCTCATATTAGATTATTTAAGGATAATATTAGCTACTTGACAATAGAAAGTGGGTATTGCTATAGCCACAATGACTAGCAGCATTCTCAGTTCATATTAGTTGTTCCAGAAATATTTTTTGAGTGACTCACTCACTCTTAACCTCAATTTCATAGCCATTCAAATATAATAAACTGAAATAGAACAGGGCTACTAAGTAAGACCAGACCTACATATTCTAGAGCTAACTGGAACTCCCAGCAGTTTCTTAGAACTGGTACAAATTTGCAGAAGAGAGAAAACGATGGGGTGGTTTATCTCTTTTTCTAATTTTACCTGGCCTGTTCCCATGTCACTTTGACTCAAAACAAATTCAGCATTTTCCCATCTGTGTCAAGGCATCTTTATTGTCACAATTTGCTTTTAGTAGCCAGAACTTCCTTTTATGATTGAGTGCCAAATGTGCTGGCCACTGTGGCAAGCACTTGGAATAAAAACAGGGAAAGGGTTGGATTGGATCTCAGGGGAGCATTTGGCTGCCACGGAAGTGAGTGGCAAAATTGGAGCAGGCTTCATCAGTCCCCAGGGAGTCACTGCCAGTAATTATATCACAAGAACATTGCCCTTTTAGCTTAAAGGATTTGATCCCTGTTAAAATGCGCATCACCCTGGAAATCATAACTCTTTTTCAGCTGTTATCAAGCACTTTTACCTTCATATGAATAATGGATCCTCATTATAGGTTTTGGCCCAGAGGATGGAGGACCAGGGAATAAGGCTATTGGGAGGAAGAGGGACAAAGAATGCCAGTGAGATGTGAAAGGGGTAAAAATGAAATGGGTAGAGAGAGCGCAACAGTGCCTCGCACATTGGAGACGCAGACAATGCTTGTTGAGTGAATGAGAGAAAAACTGCTTTCTTCAGTTCTGACAAAGCTTGGGCCCAGTGTTGGTTATTTCTTTAATTTAGGTAGCTCACAATGTCTAGTTTGGAAAAAGTTTACAAAATAGAAAACAGATGGCTCCAACTGTTTGGGGTTGATGCCTAAATGCAATTATACTAACATATTCTAAGACTTCATAGTCTTAGAAAAATATTTGCCCCCTGCTATCACACGTTTGAGAGGTTATCTATTTCAGAACTGTTATAAGGAATTCTTTCTTTTTAAGGAAAACTCAAAAACCTTGTTTTCAAAGGTTCCATGTAAGTATGGGTTTAGAGAAATATTCTAGGTTCTCTTGGCTTTCTTTTTTTTTTTTTTTTTTTGGTCATCAATGAAATACCATAGACTGAAATTGGTCAGGAGAACTAGTGATGATGTTTCAAAAGAAGACAAATACCATGCTGGTGTCTGAATACTATGGTTCTTTTCTATGTTTGTAAGAATAATGCTCACTTACCCAAACTAGCAAAGAACACAATTAGCATACTAATTTGATTCTCTACCTAAAGAATAGAAGATTCTTTTGACACAGACAGCTGTCCCTGAATAGCTGTGGTGACCTTTGGTCAGTTTTCCATCTGTCTTAGAGTAAAAAGTCCAGACTTAGGCACACATTAGCTCTATGACCTGAGGAAGCTTTCTTCTATAACTTTTTTTAGTATTTTCACCTGTAAAATGGAGGCACATCTACTACCTGCCTTATAGGATTGTAGCAAGGATTGTTACTTCTTGCTTACAATAAACACTCCACATTATATTATTATTATTATTGTTAAATTATATTTTATTTTGGGCCCACATCTAGCACTGCTCACAGGTTACTCTTTGCTCTATGCTCTGGATCAGGGAACCATGAGCTGCCAGGAATCAAACTTTGGTAGGCTACTGTGCAAGGCAAATGCCCTAATACTGTATTATTGCTCTGGCTCCTACATTACATTATTTTACGTAGGCACCATGATTTATAATATTGTCAATAGTAATGGCTCAGGAGTACAGTGTTACTCTACTACACTGACCAATCATGTGTCAGCGTCTCTCAACCAAAGTCTACAGACTCTCTCTCCATTCCTTGAGCCCCTCATATTATATTTAAGTTTACATTTCTTTAGTTTTGGGGAATTGTGGTGTCCTCTTTGTAATACTCAGTGGGTATATATTACTGGTTCTATGCTAAGGTTACTTCAGGCAGTACCTGAGGGACCATATGTGGTGTTGGGGGTAGAACTAGGGTCAATTGTATGCCAGTGAAGTATCTTACTTTCTCTACTGGATGATTTCTCTATCATTATTTTTGGAAAACTCTGGTCTATTTTGAAGAGTTTTAAGCAGGCTTAAAACTATTTAAACTAGTCTCTAAAGATAGAAAATAAGAAAAAGGGTTTTCTCCATCTATTTAACAGAATTCTGCAGTAGAGAAGTTACTACTCTGTTCCATTGATTCATAGGGTTGCAGAGATGCAGAAAAAATTAAGATCTGGGAATGACTTAAGCCCATCTTCAATGTCATGGGCAGCTTCAGAATGTCACTGAGACAAATCTGAATAACTCAGTTATAATTGCCTGATGACATTTTCTTAATATCTCCCTATTTTCTTTTCCCGTTCTCTCCCTAGTCTTTTTTTCTAGACTGGTGGTTCTCACCTTTGGCTACGTTTTACAATCATGTGTGGAACTTTAAAAATACAGAATCTTCAGTATTCATGTGTCAAAGTATTTAGCATCTCTGAGGGGTTCCAGCCTCATATGGGATGCCGGTCATCAAATCCAGGTCTGCTGCAGGCAAGGCGAACATTTACCCACTAAGCTATCATTTTGGCTCCACTCCAATTTTGTTTTTCAATGTTTTAGTTTCACATTACCAAAAATATAATTTATATAAAGATAGAAATTTGGCCATGAAGCATAAAATTAAGTCAATATGTTAACAATATTTTATCTTTTGAGATTATTTCTATCTTGCTTTAATGTAAACACACTCTGTCCTGTTGTGGCCCAGACATCTGAGGCTGTTGAATCAATCTGGTATGAGGGACACCAGGCTTGGAGGAGTAAAGGAATGTAATGTGGTCTTATCATTAGCTGAAAGATTCCCAAGTACCATTCTAAGAACCTTTTTGGGTTAATGCCAAGGATCTCTCCAGACATTTAGTAGTTCTGGAGTTTGGCTTCCAAGTTTGATAAATATCTATTTTTTATTTGTTTTGGGGCTACACCCTGTGGTGCTCTGGGGTTACTCCTGGCTCTGTGCTCAGAAATCACTCCTGGCAGGCTCGGGGAACCACATAGGATGCTGAGGATTGAACCCGGGTTGGCCGTGTGCAAGGCACAACCTAACGGCTGTACTATCACTCTGGCCTTTAAATATCAATTTTTAATTCCAGTCTATCAAGACTGATATGTCATGATCATCTATGAGCTATGCTATAAGAAACATAAAATTATAATAAAGTTCTAGGCTTTGCAAGCAGCATAAATAGAAATTCATTCCAGAAAACTCAAGATTATTCGCCAAATAGCATCATGCTTTTACTGACCTGTACACTAATTCACTGTCTTGTCCACTGAAAACATGGTGAGTTATTATTACAGACTGTCATTTGACACAAGAGTCCCTGTGGATCAAAGGTTGGGGCTTTTACGAAAACCAAACTCCCAAGTCAAACAAGTTCCTTACTGGGCCTCAAGTTTGCAGTACCGCATACTAATGGGGTGCAGAGGGGAGAGCCAAACAAAGAAGCCTCTCTTGTTTCAGCGTCTAGTATCTTTTCTGGGTACAGAGAGACCCTATTTCTTACATTAGGGAAGCAAGTTTATTTACAAGATCACACCTTAAGCTGTCTCAGAATTAAAAATAGGAAAAAAAGATTGCTAAAATAATTCTGTTAATCCTTTATTTGTGACAAAATATAAATATCTACAAATATGCTAGATTATATATATATATATATATATATTTTTTTTTTTTTTTTTAAAGGAAAAATAGGTACAACATTCTTAGATAGTGGAGGGAAGTCTGATTACCTAGGTATCTGACCAATCTCTCTGCTAAAGGAATAGGGAACTTTATTTCACTTTTTTATATGCTAACTAAACTTGTGCTAGCTGCACACAAGAGAAATTACCAGGTAGGTAAAATTTACACCAACATGCTTTATTTTTTTTTTCTTTTTCAAAGTTCCTAAATAGGGGAGGGGGAATGCTTGAACATCAAGTTTGCAGAAAAGAGAAAAACTGAGGAGAAATATGGTAAGTATTTAATAAATAGTTGTTATTTGTCATGTTGTTAGAGAGAATTCTAATAGCCTTATAATTTTCAAAGCACTGGAGTACAGAAGATTGTATATTATTTTTAATTATGAATATTAAAGTATTTTATTATCGATTTTTATTAGAATAGCCTTGTTTTTCTACTAAAGAGTGATTAATCACAATTAATCAAATTAATTATATTGCTAATTTATCTTGTCTGTATAACTTACTTGATTGGTCTATATATTAATGTTTCAGTTTTTTATTTTAATATCTTACCTTATTAGTCAGTATCATATGTAGAGTCCTTTGAGTTAATTTGACAAACTAACAAATAAATTGAATATCATAGTTTGTCATTTCTCAGACTAATTGATTAAGTTGGGTCAATATATACAAACTTTATTTTGGGGATTAGACTCTTGAAACTCACACGGTTAACAATTGGTTTACTTTTTAGGGTGTGGGAGAGGAGGAAGATCGGGGGTATTTATTGGTGGTAAGAATGTTGTACTAGTGAAGGGGTTTTCTTTTTGTGACTGAAACCCAACTATATCATGTTTATAATTATGATATTTAAATAAATATATATATAAAAAAGAAAAAGTAAACTGCTGTATGACAAAAAAATCAGTCTACTTTTTGATTCCAAGTCAAATTGTGACAGATTCTTATTATTAACTTATTACGATAGGAGTATTAGTAATAAAGAGTTTTAAAATGTTTTAAAATTTAGGAAATTCACAGACTAAGAATAAATTTGTTGCAAAGAGAATTTCTGAGATGTTTTGGGAGGTACTTCCTTAACCTTTCAAGGTAGACCACTAACTTGACAGTCCAGAATGTAAGCCACAGGGTCACTTCCTATCACAGAATCTTGCAGTTGGTTGCTGTACTCATGTTGAAACATATATTCCCTTCCCTTTCTTGTGACATTCTTTTTCACTGCTATTTGTTTCACATTGCTTTTTCTTTTATAATGACCCTGACTGATTGGGGGCAGTCCATGAAATTTCAATTTCTCAGTCTGCCAATAATTTCTGGCTATATCTTTCTTTCTTTCTATTTATTTTTAACCAAGTACTTAAACTTTGTGTGTGTGTGTGTGTGTGTGTGTGTGTGTGTGTGTGTGTGTGTGTGTGTGTGTGTGTGTGAGAAAGCTTTGCATTTTAATATAGTTTCCAATTCTCAATGTCCTTCTTCATTTAAACAGTTCCAGCTCCCCAGGGCTGCTAAAGAGTTGAGCAGAAAGAGTAGAAGCTTTTGTGGACAATGATGCCAGTAGCAGATAACTCCAGCTGTCATTACAAGATCATCCAGATAAGGGGGGACAATCAAGTAGGGCTTATAGTCCACTTGAGTTTTTCTGATGGTAAAACCAGCCATTTTTCAATTTAAATAATTTAAGGATTTCAGCTTCTCATTTAGCCTCTTATTAGCTAACTGTTTCTCCAGTTCAAGAGGTGGAAAGGGAGAGAGCAGATTTTTTGTTATTGTTAATTCACAGCAGTGGGTAGTGGTGTGTAAATAAAAACTAAGCCAAACAAATTTGATGAGGAGAGAATAGAAATCCATACAAGTAATCATAATTGATTTTAAGATGTTAATTAAAAGGAATAAAACAGGACATGCGCCGCCTGGCCTAGTATATATCAATAGGCAAATGACCGAAAGGAAAGTGAATTAGAAAATTGATTCCCATCTAACTAGAAAAAGTAAATAAGCAAACATAGCTCATGATGTTCACTTCTTTAACATTTCACGTGCTTCTTTTAGTAAAAGTATGACCTATATTTTGGCATAGATGTTCTAGGGGTAGGGTGATCTAAAGAACCATATACTAACTATGCCCATGGCCTGTCTTTTTATTTGTTTAGGAGATCATTATTTATACATACACGAAGACATAGATTCTCCACATAAAAGTCAGACCAAGCCTGAGAAAGAAGGTTGGATAGCTTATCAAAGAAAATATTTCCTAGTAGAGGTGGAATCCATAGTTACCACCAGGAGCTGAATCTGATTAAGAGATGCTCCTTGAATTATGACAAAGCAATGAGAAAATGCAGAGTGTTGAATGATCTCTTTGGCAGACACCTGAATGTAATCTTCTTATAGGAAAGGTAACATCACAAGCTTAGGTGAAAGGCAACATCCTACCCAATAGGTGGAGACGTTAGAAAACAAAGTTCTTTCCTTTTGTCCTTTCTCCTTCTCTTTCTTCTTCTTTTTATTTGGTTCTCTTTTCATCTTTCTTTATTCTTTTTTCTTTATATCTCCCTCTTTTCTGATAACAGGACTCCATCCCTGGGTTATAGAGTATTTTCATAGATATAATTGCTAATTGATAGGTAGATTTCAGAACAATATGGCAGGTCTCTATTTAAGGAGCCAGATGTAGAATTTAGAATTTATGAACAGGTGTAGAGCCAGGAACAACTGACATTGTTTGTGCTTTAATTTCTTACAGCAGACTGTAAGTGCTGTAAGGTCATGGATTCTGGCTCATTTGCTAATTACCAGATTTCCAGTGTCTAACATTTTGCCTAAATATCTGTTAAGGGATTGACTTAATGGGATGTCAATGAAGGGGAGAGTCTAATTTACAGAGATGAAAATAAAGGATTGGTCAGTACAAATCCAGTTATCATAAATAATAGAAAGATTTAAAAAAATTCTGAAAATGTTCTTTTAGAGGAGAATTACCCAAAATAAGTTTAATAAAACATCAACTCCAAAGAACTAAAACATTTTATTTCTATTTGCAAAAAAAAATGGATATTTTAAATTTTTCATAAAATAATAATTTGAGATGCTCTATATTGTGTAAAGTTTAGAGAAAACTTCCCAATTTGATTACTCAGAGTTTTTCCCAGCACAGACACTCACTGTGAATTTCCTAGAGAGGAGACATGCTGCATTGCCCAAAATGATCTGACCATGTTACTTTTTTACTGGTAGAGAATTGTATTCTGTAACACATATTTTGGATAGTATCTTAATTCAACTTTGTTTTTTTTTTTTAAATTCTCTTTCTTTGGCTGTATATTGAAATTGTGATTTAATGTTCTCAATGACAGCAGTAGAATCAAATTTAGCACTTGAGCTTTATATTTAAGAAGGGTAACTATTTTTTGGCCACAAGGAGAATAAAAATTACTTCACAAATAGTACTTTGCTGTAGATGTATCAAAATTTTACTAAATGATTGCACTAATATAGTAAAATGTAAGTAATGCCGATAAAAGAATTGATTTTGTTCTATAATATGCTATTTAATTCCATTTACCGCCTCAGTATTCAATTCAGTAAATATCTTTATCTTAAATGTAAGGCTTTATATCTTTTTAGTGTATACTTTTACAAAGACTCTTTAGGGTGGTCATATATAAAGATCCATACTATGTAGGGAACTTATATATTAATCAAGGGGGCTGGGAACAAAGAGAAGAGATTGAGTTACAAAAAAGAAGACAAAAAAACAATAAAAAATTTGCTACTGGACAGTATATCATCTTACATGACCCCTGCTTTTCTTATCTACAAAATAGCTTTATTCAGCATTGTAAAAAACAAAAACCCAACAACTAACTTTCCTCCAGCATTGGCCTCCCATCCTACATGGAACTCTAAGAGACACAGCAGAGATACTATAGTCTTAAGGGAATAAGGGATCACTTGAGATACTTTGAGTGGTTCCAAATAGTTTAAGAGCTCAAGGGAGCACTGTTTGAAAATCATAAGGCCGGAAAATCTTTAAGATTCTTTCCAAGTCTTACTTCTATCTCTAGGTTAAGATTGAAGTCAAAAAGTATGTTTGTAATCCTGTGAATACCTCTAATTTGATAAATCAATTGTAG